>NC_090173.1:58559989-58896239 GCF_024679245.1 Pseudorasbora parva
GATGTCCTCGACGTCACTCCCAGCAGCCATCAACCACTTGCGGCAGGAGTCCTGGAGCTGGTGCGCGAAGACGAAGGGCCGACCGAACTCGTCCAGGGTTAGCGTCCGGAACCATTGCCGGTGTTGTTCCAGAGTCCGGCCGACCCTCTGTAGGATCACGCGCTTCAGGTCGTCGTATACCAGGAGATTCTGGACTGGCAGTTGGTGGGCGGCTACTTGTGCCTCTCTCGGACAGTAGAGGCAGTAGCCGCATTGGCCAGTCCATTTTGGGCCATTCCCGATACCCGGCCGCCTGCTCAAAAATGCTTCAGGGTCATCCTCCGGACCCATTTTGGCTAAAGTCATTGGGGCGGCCGAGTCGATGGTCTATCTCTGGGGAACGGCCCGAACCTCCCGGTCCATCCAGCTCCGGAACAGCTCGCGGTCTTCATGCTGGGCCGTGAGGAGAGCTTTGAACCTTTTCTGTTGTTCCTCCCTCACGGCCAGCAGGTCCTGGTGGTGTTCTTGGTGAAGACCCGCGAGCGATTGGACAATGTCCGCAAGTGGCGTCCTCGGCGGAGTTTGCATGGCGGCGGCTCTCTTCTTCCTGCCCGGGTTTCGGCACCAGTGTAGTAAAGTTCGTTGTGTATGGAAGGAAGAAGACAGGGGTCGGCTTTGACTGGGGCTGCGTTCGGAACCGCATACTCATTGAGTAGGTACTCAATTTCAATAAGTACTTACTTAACGAGCGCAAAAAGAGTAGGTACTATATATCCAAATCTCGTTAAGTACGAATGCGATCCACACTTAATGCGCCATATTGACGTTATCATGTGACCCATGACGATAACACAAGCGCACCAATTGGCTTGACAAGTATAATTCATCTATCTATATTGGTTTAAACTTTTTCTTTTTGTATAAAACATTTCTGCCCATTTATTTTGTGATTTTAGTATAAGCAATAAATATTTACCCTACTAATCTGACAGTTTTGTCCTTTTTTATCCTTGCGAAAACCCAAAATTGTGATCTCTTGAACATTTTAATTTCTTTATTTTATATGCCAAAGATTTCCTCCACAAGCAAAAGTGGCCTAAATCGCTAAATCTTTATATTTTCCTTTTTTAGTTAAATTTTACTTGTCTCATCACTTCAGCAAATATATATTGCATTATGAATTATTCAGATATTTAACCTTGTTATTGTGCTTTTTTTCTCTGTGAATAATGTATGCAAACCCATGGTATTTTTTAAATATTATTATTGTTAAAGATAAAACCATTTAATTATGAAACTATAAAAGAAATGAGTGTCAGGTGCACTAACACCTGATTGCATCAGTAACTCCACAAGCCTACCTACTGCGATTTTCATCCCTTTGCAATGGTTGGAATGTCAGCACAAACTAGGGATGGGACGAAATATCGTTTGACAAAATATCGCGATACAAAACGTGACGAAACGTATCGAGGTCGAAAAAATGTATCGCGAAATAAAGATATATGGCACTGCTGCATGATTAGCGTAGTATAAAATAATTTAGTGTATTATATGTATGTGTGTGTGTGTGTGTGTGTGTGTGTGTGTGGGGGGGGGGGGGGGGGGGCAGACATGACAAAACGCAGCGCGCATTTTCTGTTTGATCTGAGGCATAGTCCGTAGTTGGAAAAAGTGAGAGCTGTCAGACAAAGAATGGCAGCAAACATTAATAGGGAAAGAAAATGGTTGACATTAGCATTAATATTCTAAACCAAAAATGCAGTTATTGCCTACATAAACTACCATATTTTCTGTTTAACTTTTATTAGACTCCAGAAAGAAAAGTGCGTTTTTTCACTGAGCACATTCTCTGCAGTCTGAGCGCGATGCACTGCAGCTCACTCTCGCTCATGTTCTGAGGTAAATCATTAACACCATCACCATTACAGTACACGTGTTTTATTGAGCTAAATACATTACAATCGGCTAAAACGAATGCACAGGTTACTTTCCTGAACAAGTCGAGTAGTCCGTGTTCTTCACACTGTCCACGTGAATTGCGGACCAGTTCGGCGGCGCGCACACGCAAAATACCGGCAGTTCAACAGGGAATGCGGATCTCTTAAAGGGGCCGCACTATATTCCTACTCGTGTAATATGGACCTCCTCCTGGTATGGTGTGGTTCTGGTTCGCTCACTGGTACACATTAACAATTTTTCATACGAACTGTGCCCTGTTCTGAATTAAACTGCCAGTGTAAAAACTCCCTTTATATTGTTAAAATGAGAGAAATCACTACTTACTCATTATTTTTAAGTTTAGGCTTAAGAGACATGAACAATTTCTTAGATAAACATATCTATGACCTTTGATATGTCTAGTCTTCATGCTGTATTGATTATTATTGAATAAGTATGGTTTCACTAATAATAAATGTACATTTGCATAAAGCATGCATATTTGTCCATACCTATGTTGATTAGAGTATTAAAAACTTAATTTAAGATACATTTGCAATTGCTAAAAATGTGCGATTAAATTGTGATTAATCACGAGTTAACTCATGACAATCATGCAGTTAATCGCGATTCAATATTTTAATCGATTGACAGCCCTACAGTGCCCTCCACAATTATTGGCACCCCTGTTTAAGATGAGGTCGCGGACTTCTAAAAATTCGCCTTTTTTTTAAACAACATAAAACCAAAATGCAAAAAAAGAGAAAAATCCTACCTTTCGTTTAAGTACATTACTTAGGTGGTACAAAAAAAATCACAGATTTGGAAAAAAATAAAAAATATTTTGATATCGTATCGTGACATATCGTATCGTAACCCAGGTATATCGAGGTGCATCGTATCGTGAGTTTAAGTGTATCGTCCCATCCCTAGCACAAACGAGACAAATATCTGCACAAAGGTGTCGGGCAGCTGCTCGAAGATATCGCCTTCGGAGAAGATTGTTGATTTTATCCTCGAAAAATGTAAGTATCACTACTTCATTTCAATTGCCCCAGATTGAATTGCGTTGTAAATTAACCAGCCCCAACATTTATAATAATGTAAAATGACCAGTACTTAATTGTATGACATTTTCTTACTGAAAATGTGTATTTCAGTACAACAAAGAAAATGTAATTTGTTTTGTAAAATTTTATAGTTATGCATGGATACACACTAGACAAAAACAGCTGATATGAATTCATATATTTTCAGTCACGCATGAATTAATAGTTTTTATTGTATTCTAGTTTTATGTACTGACAAAAATAGGACATTAATAAATTAGATGAACAATAGTAACTATCACAAATAAACAAAACTCAAAACATGAAACAACTTAATTAAAATGTATTTTTCTAACAAACTATCACATTTGCAGGTGCTGAACACCACATCCTACTGCCATCTCAACCGAGCTGTACCGATTCTGCAGCTTTATTTTGATGAAGCAGCTGACCACCGTCAACACCTTCGCCTGTCTTTGCGATCCATCATGTCCCTCATTGCTGCAGTCAGACTGGAAACTGACCATGGATGGGAGCGGGACATCGAGGTGCTTGTGTTCCTCTTCTGGCTGGCCCATGCAGCATCATACAGGGTGGTGTCACAGACCTTCGATATCCCCAAGACCTCTGTGGATGACATTGTGCACAGAGTGAGCAAGGCCATCATGGGAATTTTGAGGAGAGTGATTTATTTTCCAACCGGAGATGACCTGGAGGCAGTGGGAGCAGGATTTGCACAGCTGGCTGGGTCACCAGCTTTCAGCAGAGCAGTTGGTGCCATAGATGGCTGTCATGTCCGAATAAAGCCTCCAGCAAATAACTCCCACTGTTACTTCAAAAGGAAGTTATTTCATTCCATCCAACTCCAGGCCATCACTGATCACTGTGGGAAATTCCTTGATGTCTTTGTGGGATATCCTGGGTCTGTTCATGATGCCAGGGTGCTGAGGAACAGCCCTGTGTATACTGGAAGCCTGTATCCACCTGCAGGCAAGTGCATACTTGGTGATGGTGGCTATCCTTGCCTGAGTGCACCCGTCTGTCTCATCACCCCATACAGAGAGCCTGTGCAGAACCCCGTGCAGGCTCGTTTCAACAGCAAGCACTCCCGTGCACGAAGCATAGTAGAGCGAGCTTTTGGCATGATGAAGACCCGTTGGCGCTCCATTTTCTTCAAGGCCTTAGAGGTGAGCCCTGCCTTTGTGCCTGAAGTGATCACGTGCTGCGTTGTTCTTCACAATCTCGCTCTGCTCAATGGGGACATCATTGAGGCAGAGGATGAGGAAGACCTTAATGACGGACCCCCTGAACCCCACATCCTTGAAGCAAGAGTGGGAGAACATGTGCAGGACAATCTGGCTGCTGCTGTGTCCCCTCCAAACATCAATGTGCCAGCTCTCCATGAGCACGATTACCTGTGAAACACATAATAAAACATTTTACAGTTCATGTTGTCAGTAATCCTTTTTAGAAAGTGCCTCAGCCACAAATGCTCAATAAAGCTGCTTAATTCTTAAAGGTACTACTATAATCTAAATGCTCACATTTCAGAAAATTTATATTTGGGGACTCAATGGGCTAATTAACCCAAACATATAACATTCAGTTATTTACACCGCTTCATGTTGTTCTTTCCCCCTTTTTTCCTGAACATAAAAGGTGATTTTGGTCATGTTTGTTAAAAAACATAAAAGTGAGTAAATAATGAATGGGTTTATTTGGGTGAACTAACCTATTATTCACTGTTAATCTCTTTTGTACTTAGTGCAAAACTGAAGGTAGTTTGTGTAAACATTCTGAACTTAACTCATGGAGGGCCAATGTCCAGCAGAGGTTCCTTCCTAATTCAACACACCTGAACAATCCCATCAAACCAATTAATAACTGATTACTCAAATGACAAACAGCTGTGCTGGAACTGAAGCCTGCAGGGCAGTAGCCCTCCATGACCTGTCTGAATTTCACTGTGCATTTAGAAGCCAAATCACATGCAATAAAATATATTTTAAAATTTGTTTTTGCGTGTGTAGGTGTTTACATTACACCGGTCATTAACACACACACTATATATATATATATATATATATATATATATATATATATATATATATATATATATATATTCATCACTTTATAAATATTTACACTATTTTTTTTATATTCCTATTTCAAAGTATCACCAGATATACATAAGGTACTGTGAATGCCTAGAAAAATAATAAAATAACAATATATAAACATTTTTTTTTATTCTATATAAAATAATTTCTAGCCATTCACAGTAAATTAGGTGATACTTTCAGATAAACTTTGTATTTATAATAAATTCAATTATATTTATTTAAAAAAAAAATACACTCCAAATTTGTAAATGATCAAGATTCTTCAGTGTCATAATTGTTTTTTTAATGTCATCTTATTTTTTTGAAATTATTTCTAGAAGATGAAGAAATCGCTCATCTCTTTCTTTTGTCTCCCTCTCTCTCCGTTCCTCTCTTACACTTGCTTCCTGGTGCCATCTGTCTTCTCTCCCTCTTCTTTCACGTTCTTGTCTCTCCTCTCTCTCTTGTCTCTCCCATTCTCGCCGTTCTTCCTTCTCCTCCATTTCTCTCCATCGTCTCTCCTCCCTCTCATTCACTTCCTGCTCTCTCGCTGCTTTCCTCTCCTCCATCTCTCTAATTAACTCCATAATTTCGGTTGCCCGCTTTCTTCCTCTTCCTCTTGCTGGCTGTGGCGTTGCAGAGGATGAAGAGGATGAAGAGGCCACAGCAACATCCGGGCCAGATGAGGCAACAAGGGCAGGTGGAGTGATCGAGGGTCTGCCCCCAATTGCCTCATCCATGGCACTATACCACTTCCAGGATGCTGCTGTGGGCTCTCCATCCTCAGTGCTGACACCACTCTGCGGGCATTTCAGATCCTATAAAAATTGCACAAACATAATGCAAATGTAGTGATTTGAACAGCACAATGACGTTTGATTTCTGTTTTAGAAGTAAAAATGTAATCTTACTTTATATTTTTGTTTGAGGTTTTCCCTTTTTTTTTTTTTTTTTTTACAAATGTTGCAGTCACGCTGCCTTGCAGGCCCTGCTCCACCACAAAAACCCTGTAGCAAATGCAGACATAAAGAATCAGAAAAGCTGTAATAACTGGAATGTTTGAAGTTACAATAATATATATATATGATTTAAATACATTTTTAATCTATTTCTGTATTATACTCACTCAAAGCCTTTGATGGCAGCATTCCGCTTCCCAGTGAAGAGGGCTTCATGAGCCACTCTCCACTGGATAAGCACACGTGTGTGTGTGTGTGTGTGTGTGTGTGTGTGTGTGTGTGTGTGTGTGTGTTCATCTGTCCCTGTAACATCAGACAACATTCACGTTACCTCTGTGATTATGTGCTCAATACTACATTTACACATTGAGGTAGTTGCTGGTATATCAACTCGCTTTAAATCCAACGCAAATGTTCCTCAAATTATCAACAGTACTAATGGACAAATAAAATAATAACTAATGCTAAGTAACTTTATGTAAAATTGTTTATTTACATTATTTACATTTAGCTATGTGAGCAGTGTTGACAACACTGAATTAACAGCACACATATAGGACATGATGTCTATTTAATGTCGTGATTGCTCATCTGCAATAGGCCTACTCATTGAAGATTTTCCTGTCACACATTTAATAATAATATTTAAGCTGTATATGTTTTAGAATAAACATTCTAGTGTGAATGCATGAATAGTGTTAATGTTACTGGCGCTCCCGTTAGCTATACATAATAAAACGTGTTTTTACAGCACAATTACAACTATACTCTACTGTCTGTCGTCTATACACCTTCAATAATTAAACAGTTTACTCTACAGGAGCTCAACAAATGGCATTTTAACACAAGGGAACCGTGATTTTGTTTTGTAATACTCACATTTGAAAACACCTGCGTCGCCTTTCTCCGTCATATTCACTAATGCCGTTTCCTTTCCTGTGGCCTTATGGGAAGGCAGGGATAGAAAAGTATCCGACGATGAGTGCTTCACAATCTGGGCGGAGCGCAGTAGGCCATCCGGGGATTTCTCGCCTACTCTTTTATAATTACTGAGGTTTTAAACATACTACTCCTTTCACATACTGTTTTCGCCTACTATATAGTAGGTTAGTAGGCATATTCGGACTCAACTTAAGTACACGCACGTCCGAATCTCGCGAGAGATAGTCCAAACCCCCGGTAGTTCTCGCCTACTCTTTTACGAATACTAAGGATTCGGACATACTTTTCACTCGCCTACTGCTTTTTCCATACTATATAGTAGGGAAGTATGCAGTTCCGAACGCAGCCTGGGACTCGCTTTCTTTATCAGTCTTTTAAAAAATAAAACAGTTTCTCCACGATATGGATCGGTCCTTCACAGTTCAGACACTTCGTGTCAGACTCTCTTGCTGCGTCCCAATTCGCCTACTTATACTACGTCCTAAAAGTATGTACTCTTTTTGTGAAGAAAAAGTATATACTTTTGAGTGTGTAGCAGAAAAGTATGCAAGCTTCGGGACATACTACTTCGCCATCTTTAACGGACTCTGTCGCTTAGTTACATGCATCCCGTCACCGTTTATCTGCCCGGTCAATCATCGTCAGATTCGTCACAGTTCAAATCCTCCACATTCAGATTAATCTCCTGCCGTATCGGAGAGGAATGTAGCCACTCGTTGATCTGCCATGTGTGGGTCTTTAATGCAGAGGCTCTCCTCCTGTGTTTGGAGTTTGAATATAATGATGCATTTAAAAGTTAATGGCCAAACGTGTCATTACAAAAGTTCACAATGCTGCTGCAGGTGAAATATAATGTGGACAACACTGAATAAATATATTTTTGTCAGGTTAAATATTGATTGGGTCACTCAAACCCCTTTATCTAAACTTCTCTACTTAACCGTCGAACTCGCACATCCGTCATGTTTGTAGTTTTTTAACGCTTTTTATCCGCGTTTGTAGTTCTAATCGAATCCTCGTCCAACTCGCAATGGGTTGTGGGCAATATCAGCCGTTAGAGTGCCCATCGATCCATACTACGAATTCGGACCGGAAATAGTAAACCATCCGGGAATCTTTGGAATACTCTTTTCAACATACTACGATTTGGGACATACTAATTCTATATTCGTATACTATTTAGGATGGATAGTATGCGAATTGGGACGCAGGGTCAGTCTCTCTGTTGTGTATACGAAGTCCCAGTCCAACTCTCTCTCTCTCTCTCTCTCTCTCTCTCTCTCTCTCTCTCCCTGCCAATTACTGCAATCAGAAACAGGTGTTCGTCATCTGTGCTTGACCTACTTACCTGCCGCTCCGCTGAGCTCTCTCTCCCGCTGCAGACCTCGCAGAACCACGCCCCCTTTGCCACAGTTCAACATGTTGAATATTTAGGATCAGAAATCCTGAACAGTGGGGGGAACCCTGAGGACAAATGTGCACACTCACGTGAAACAAAATAATATCCAGTCAGAAAGCAGGCTACGGTGTCAACAGTTCTATTTAATTCTAACATATCTTCATTCTCTAATAACATCAAATAGTCATGGACTGTAAGAAACTACGACTATAAAAACAATTATTTAAAGTTTATTTAATAAGGCAATTTCAAAGAGAATATCTATTTTCAAGAGACACCTGAGAACAACAATTTTTTTAAAAATCATAGCAATGTGATTTTTTTTTACCATTACTAGCTCACTCTGTAACATGTTCCTGCTGTCTCCGACTTCACCCAAACCCTTTTTTTTCTTTTACGTGAATTTTCTGTGAAAATCGGTCCAAAGACTATCATCGCGATTTCTTCCTGCATATCATCCGTCGTGTTTATTCTGAGGCCGGAGACCTCCTTTTAAGCAAAAACTCACTTCATTGTTATTTTATTCTCAACAAACAAGAAAAAATATCTTATGTTGTTTTACTTATCTAGTAAATGCATCTTGATTTAATAATTTTTTGATATTTAGACTAGAAACAAGACAAAAAGTAAAAAGAGCATTTTTTGCAGTGTATTCTATTTTGCCCGGAAACGCTTCCAACATGTTAGCATGTTGCGTGAAAAATAAGCATGCGTTTTCAGCGCGGCTCGATCCGCGCCTGAGATGCGTGTAACGTAGGCAGTGTGTCGCTGGCCTGAAGTCTTGCGAGATTTCCTGTGTTTACGGTCGGGACTCTGTTTAAAATCTGTTTGTGTGTGGTGTGCTGTCTTTGTCACATCATGGCACACCACACACTATAGGAGCAAAACGGTTAAATCTAGGATTATTTATCCTCATGTTTGTGGTCTATCACATTTTGAAAATCTTATAAGATGTAAAAAATATTTTGGTGTGTACCCAGCATAAGGCATCCCCAGCTCGTCGGGAGCAGCTGGGGTTAGGTGTCTTGCTCATGGACACCTCAAAACTTGGTCAGGTAGAACCGGGGATGAAACCACCAACCTTCCACTTTGTAAACAACTTACATGAAGCTACTGCCACCCAACATCAACCTCAACCGCAAAAAACAGCGACACAATCGCGTGGCCCCAAACCGGACACTCTCCGCCCATTGGCTGCGTCTAGAAATTCTGTCCACAAAAATTCTGAACTGAACCGGTGACAAAGGGCATCCCTGCCGGAGACTAACATGCACCAGGAACAAGTCTGACTTGCTGCCGGCAATGTAGACCAAGCTCCTGCTCTGGTTGTACAGTGAAATTTTTTTTAAACTTATTTTAAATTATTTTGAATAATTTATATAATAGAAACAATTGCCCATTGTTGGTATAGTGCAGGTGAAGGGGCTACCTGCTGATTTCTTACCAATGCCATTTCTTAGTTGCATTTGTTTTGTTATTGGGAGGAAACGTGTGACACATATTTATTTATATCGAACCCCCAGCAGCATTGGTGGCCTGCTCAGGTATTTCCAACTTGAAGAATGAAAAAATATATAAGAATAAGAGTAGAAGAGCAATGTAAGTGTTTTAAATTCTCAAATTAATTTCTATGAAAGTTAAGCTTCCAAAGGCATGAACTGAAAACGCACCAGACTGAACACGCGTTGTGAATGTATGCCACGAGTGTGGTTGCGATTTCCTCAGCTCTCATCGCGAGAGCTCATTCGCTCATTTATGACGTTAAATGTAATCTGACTCCTAATCTGAGTTAGTGCTGTGAGACTCACCCGGCGACTCACTCATTATATTGAACAGTTGGGGTGTAACGATTCGTTTAACAACGATTCGATTCGTATTGCGATTTGAGGTTGTCGATACGATTTAAGGACGATATTGGTTCATTTAGAACGATATGATCTGAAACGATTCAGTGACTTGAAATTAATTCAGTAACTTTTTAGCCAAAAATTTAAATCAGTGTGACTGTTTTATTTCAACCGAATCGAATCGTTGTTAAAACAAATCGTTACACCCCTTTTGAACAGACACGTCCAGTATTTATTTGTAGTGTCTGTTCTCCAACTCAGTCACAGTAATCCAGTAGCGGTGGCTTTGGGAGTGGCCTTACAGGGCAGCGAAGCATTCTGGGAATTGTAGTCTTTCATCCCCATGAGACAAAAATACATTTTCTGTCTTTTCTCAGTCTAGAAGGCACCAAATTCAACAATAATTTCACATTTCTACTACATTAATGACCCAGTTTAAATACAGATTCATCTTTCCAGCGCTGAAGTACCCTTTTAAAACAGATTCAATAGCTGATTCGAACTTGTGATGTTCCACGGCGACATCCATCTTAGTAATGTACAAAATTTGCTTCAACGTCACTGTGCTGTCATCAATGTGTAAAGCCCGCCCCAACGTTTCTGATTGGTGCCACGATTCCAACGGATTGGAAATTGGTTTGAATGGGCTCTTTGCCAGACTACTTGCAGAGTAAATCTAAATTTGCCGGAAGTTGTCTGGGTTTTCCCAGGCTATATCTATCCCATTTTCATTTTCTTGGCAATATTCCATGTAGACAACTATTATTTAGTGTAGCATAACATTCCTTGTGAATGTGTATTAAAGGGTTAGTTAGCTCAATTGAAAATTAGGCCATGATTTATTTACTCTTAAGTCATCTTTGGTGTATATGACATTCTTCTTTCAGATATACACAGTCAAAGTTTTATTAAAGTCCGTTTATATTAAAGTCTCTTCCAAGGGATTTTTGCTGTTTTTGAAGTTCATAAAAGTGCATCTGTCATATAAGTCCTCCACACGGCTCCAGGGGGATTAAAGGCCTACTGAAGCGAAGTGGTGAGTTTGTGTAAGAAAAATATCCATATTTCAAACTTAACAGACTAAAATAACTTGCTTATAGTGGTCAGCAATTATCAGGTCAGGATTATTTGGAAATCTCTCACTATTTGGCTACTGTTACACATGCAATGTGAGTGCATGTTTATCACAGGTGATGCGCAACAAAATACTTTACGAATTTAGGTCATCAGCTCATTAGTAGGACACAACTAAAATGTGCAGGATTGTGGTTGGGAACTACTGAAGTAGAGCATAACCATAATCTAGCCTTGAGCTCATGAACATATGAACTAACTGTTCAGTATTTTGCATTGAACGCATGTGCCGTAATTTAGATATATTTTTTAAATGATAGAATGCGGTTTTACAGATGCTAGAAACGTGGCTTTCAAATGAAACATTGATATCAAAGAGCATACCCAGGTTCCGATGAGGATTTGACAGAGCAGTAATACATATGTACAAATTAAAGTGCAACATAAATGCATCATTCATTCATATTATTGTGTATAATATGTACATTAATTATTGTGCATAGTTATCAGCTAAGTATGTGTCTAATTGTATTCTGCACTGCTCTCAGACTTTTACTCACCACGGCTCATGTGTCAATTAGGGTGCTTTCACACCGGGTTCGCTTGCCTGGACTGAACCTGAGTTCGATTGCTCCCCCTGTCCCTGCTGGACTGTGTTTATATTATATTATTTGGGTTCGTTTACGTCATCAGAGCAGCAGCTGTTTACCCGGTTGCTTAGTAACGACAGCGAGCATGAAGGTGGCGAAATGCATGGCGTAGCTTCCATCACTTTTATATTTTTGTTTTTGAACTATTGGTTTTGTTACCAAAGCATCAGTATGTATTGGCACTTGTGTCTATCTCCCGTGAATGCACTGCAAATGCTCTAAAGAATGCTAAAGGCGAGCAGAAATGAGATATAAGCTCTCTGCTTGCAGTATGTAAGTGACGCTCGTCAGGTAAATGAGTGAAACATACACAAAACACACATTTTTATCAAATCATACGTCATTAAAGGTGCCCTAGAATAATTTGAAACAATATGGTAAATTGTTCTCTGATATCTACATAGAGAGTATGTGGCTTATTTAAGGGCACAAATTGTCCAGATACAGTTTTAAAGGTCCATTTACAACCCTATAAATTGTCCCTAGGATGTAATGCTCTGTTTTTGCCTTATTTGGAAGAGTCATTAATATTAAAATTAAAGCTCTGCTCTGATTGGCTTATTTCAGCAGCTCACAGCGGTGCAGCTGTTCAGCTCGTGAGTCTAGGCCATACTGACAGAACACAGACCGACTAAACGATACTTTAAGCAAAACATCTCATGGAGATTGCTGAAATGCAGCTTACTTGTTTATTGGTGTTTTCAGATCACCCGCGCGTGAGAAAGAGCTCGCGTTCGTGCGGTTGCCAAATTTAAGTAATTGAATCCCCCAAACAGAGCTTTTCTGTGAAAAACAACCTGTATACTTTCCGATGTTTTACCTAAACATGTCCAATCTGGCACCCATATGCACGCAAGCTCTCTCTCGCACACGGACGATCTGAAAACCAATAAACAAGTAAGCTGCATTTTCCATTGACTATCGTTTTAACTGATATGGTGGAAAAGGAGACGTTTGCTAGAAAGATCGAGTGAACGGTATCTACGGTTGTATTTTGTGATACAAAATAATATTAACCTTTGTCATTAGACACACTATTTAGATTTGTATGGTACTTGGAGTTTCCTATTGTTACTGCACTAGCATCTTGCGTCATCTAGACAATGTGGTCTCTCTAAGAAACTTTCAATTTAATCAGAAATAGTTTAAACAGTCAATAAGTGGATAAATCACTACTTACTGCTTGCAGAAATGTTGCCCCTCAAGACGCTGAGCAAAGATTGCTTGAAATGGGCCGAACAAACAAATGATTTGTTGTGCTAACCAATTATAATAAACCTCAACCATGACTGTTGACATATGACAACAATCCCCTGCAAAGCCTAAACATGACATGTGTCATGAGAGCCGTTTTTGCTATCCTTAAAGGACAACTCCGGTGAGAAATGAACCTAGGTGTAGTTAACAGATGGTTACCGAGTAGATCGTTCTCTGGGATGCGTTTTCTTGAAAATTGAATGTAAAGAGTTTTATCTCTAAAAACAGATTAGCTTATAACACTAGTCTATGGGGCACCGGGTAGACACAGGGCAGTGAAATTAAATCGCTAGTTAATACCACTAACAAGGCTCAAAATAGCCTCACACTAACACGGCAGCATAATGAGGGTCCCTACATGCAAACCGAAGCATTGAGAACTTTGTAAGAGTACAAACAGTTTAATAAGAAGATACGTTGTAAACATAGTGCCTTACGCGTTCACGGACAGGCACCATCTCGAAAAACAGTCTCGATGAATCGATCTACGAGCGCTGTTCTAAGTGAGCTGGTCGATAGGAATTAAGTTTGTGAAATGTAATAACATGGACATTTTTATTTTTATTTATTTATTTATTTTCTCTGTTGTGTTCAGTGTTTTCTTCCGGAAACAACGGACCATATGAGATTCCAAGTCACAGTTCATCACTTAGCAGAGCTCTCGTCGCTCGATGAGTCGAGACTGTTTTCCAAGATGGCGCCTGTCCGTGAACGTGTAATGCAGTATGTCTATAAAACGTCTTCTTATTAAACTGTTTGTACTCTTACAAAGTTCTCAATGCTTCGGTTTGCATGTAGAGACCCTCATTATGCTGCCGTGTTAGTGTGAGGCTATTTTTAGCCTTGTTAGCGGTATTAACTAGCGATTTAATTTCACTACTCTGTGCCCTATAGACTAGTGTTATAAGCTAATCTGTTTTTAAAGATAAAACTCTTTACATTAGATTTCCATGAAAACGCATCCCAGAGAACGATCTACTCTGTAACCATCTGTTAATTACACCTAGGGTCATTTCTCACCGGAGTTGTCCTTTAAGTGTCGTTTGATGATTCGGCTGCGTTATTTCCGCCTGACAATGCACATTAGTGATGTCCGGTTCGCGAACGAATCGTTCTTTTTAACCGGATCTTTATAGTGAACCGGTCGAACCAGTTCACCAAATCGAACTGAATCGTTCTAAACGGTTCGCGTCTCAAATCAGGGCTGATCCCACAAATACTGTACATATTAACTTTCTGCCATCAGTGACAGTCTCTCAAACTAGAAATAAAACGAATATCTTGAAGTAGATGCTGTAACTCCAATCGTTAGCTGAAGTGAGACATGTTTTGCTGAGAGATCTGATGAACTCACGAGCAGCTGATACTGAGCATGCGCGTGTAACCGAACGTACCGGTTGTCGGATCCTCGGATCAGCAGTACAGAATCAAAACCGTTTCTGTCGGACACGTTCGATACTGAGAACCGATGAGCCGATGAGCTGCGCATGCGTGTTATTTGTTCAGAGGAACGAAATGCAGGTTAAGTGTATTTAAAACTAATCACGTTTGGAAACATTATAACAAAGCTGTCACTGTATTATTTTAAAGTTTTGGAAACAATGGATTGTAAAACGGTCAAATTAAACATTTATTTGTTTTATCAATAATGCATGATATTTTCAGGAACAGCTTTTATCTTATTTAATTTCTAAGTCGATAAAGATTTTAAAATAGATGTAATCAAAACAGTAGGTTTGATATAGACTATTCAGCTTGCAGCAGTTCGCAGCTCAGCACCCTGTGCTCAACACACACACACACACACACACAGATACAGCGGTTCTCGAGTCAGATCGACCGGTTGCAACGGATCACCGGTACAGAATCGAGAACCGTTTCTATCGGACACGTTCGATCTTTCGGACATGTTGGATTCTGAGAACCGGTGAGCTGAGATACGGAGCATGCGTGAGAGCGTCGTAACCGAACTGTTTCTCTCGGACTGGGACAGCTGATGCTGATAATACATGAGCACGGGTGAACAATGAGGATTTGTGTAAGTATTATGTCAGTTTATTTAATCCGTGTAAAACATCAGTGTTTGCACGACAGTGACAGTGACAGTCTCTCAAACTAGAAATAAAACTAATATCTTGAAGTAGATGTTGTAACAATCGATTCAGTTCGATTTGGTGAACTGTATTTAGTGCTGTTGCAAAGCATAAATGAAAAAATGTTTCCAAGATGATGATGATGTCAATTATAATTATTACTATATTAAGTTTTGATTACAAATACTTTATATGGATGTGTTTGAATGTATTTTCATCCGCCGGGATGATAGAAATGACGTCATTACGTAAAGACGTAAAAGAACCGGTGATCCGGTTTTTTTAACCGGATCATTGAAACGAACTGTCCGAAAGAACCGGTTCGCGGAAAAGAACCGAACTTCCCATCACTAATGCACATGTTTGGACAGATGAAAATGTTGGGGGCGTGCATATAAATGATCCCCAGCGCTTGCGTCACGGTTGGGTTTATGTTGAGAAGCACTTTTTGAAGTTTTTGATTTACATAAGTAGGAGGCAATGGTGTTTGAAACTCACAGTATGTGATGTCCATGTATTGAACTCTAATTATTTCACTATGGCAAGGTTAGTTCAATTTTTCATTCTAGCGCACCTTTAATAGCAGTTCACATCCGCAATTTAGTACGATTGTGTTCACATCAGCAGCGAACCGTACCAGAGTGAACCGAACCCAAGACCACCTCTTAAAGCGAACTCGGGTATGGCAATATGTCAGTGGTGGAGAAAGTACTGAATCTCAGTACTTAAGTAAAACTACAAATAACCAGAGCCATATTTACTTAAGTAAAAGTAGAAGTACTACAACGACAATCCTACTTAAGTAAAAGTAAAAAAGTACTTGATTTTAAATGCACTTTTAGTATTAAAAGTAAAAGTACTTGTATAACAATTTATTCTCTTAATGTCTATATTTTAATCATTAAAAAGAAGAAAACAGTATGGGCTGTGGTGTTTTAATTAGGTTAGTTTTGGGTTAATGTAGGCTAATTATTAGGGGTGTAACGATTCGTTTAACAACGATTCGATTCGTATCACGATTTGAGGTTGTCGATACGATTTAAGGACGATATTGGTTCATTTAGAACGATATGATCCGAAACGATTCAGTGATTTGAAATCAATTCAGTAACTTTTTAGCCAAAAAATTTAATCAGTGTGACTGTTTTATTTCAACCGAATCGAATCGTTGTTAAAACGAATCGTTACACCCCTAGTAATTGTGCGTATCATCTGTTGCCCAGTTTACATTCTGACTCACAATATCAGGGTGATCTGCAGAGTTAAATATCAATATTCAGAAGAACATTTTCATCAGCTTTGATTTACATTTACATTTAAGCAACTTACAAAAAAGGGGAGAGCAATAGAAGCAAGGAAACAAACAAGGCCAACAACCTGTAAGAGCTGTAAGAAATCTCAATTAATTAGCACAGTACACAAGTTTTTATTTATTTATAGCCATCTAAAATAGCCATCTACAATAGCCAGCTACAACAAAAACTCACGTACGCAAAATACAGAACACTGGATTTTTATAGCCATGATAATTGCTTTGATGTATTTAAATCTATAAATCTCATTTAAATGGATTAATCTTAAATATAGGATATGCTTCAGCTTTCCATTTATATTCTTAAATTTGATCAATAAATTAAATTAGAATAACGCTATATTGTTTTTAAATTAAATAATTTATACTGACAAACTACAAATGCATTAAATAATGTTATGAGATTGTTTTAACTATATATTTTTAATACAATAAGAAACGTTGGAAAGAATGTTTAAATATGAAACTAAACTACCAGTAGGTGGCGGCAGGTCTTAATGAGTGAGTCATTGAGTCGGTTCGTTCAAACGGCTGATTCGTTCAGAAATGAGGCAGTCGTTTACGAACAGGTCATTGAATCTTTGATTCAACCGATTCATTCAAACACTGAATCATTCATTAACACACTATTGCTGTGAGATGCGTTGTGGTTCTGATGTGCAAATATGATCTGATCTTGGAAATATTTTCGCTGCTGTAATAGAACAAAAGCAGTTTATATTGCATCTAAAATGTAAGTGACTAATTTTAATTAATTGTTTATGGAACTGTCATGAAATCAGTGTCACATTTTCAGTCGTGATGGTATTCAGGAAAACAGCACTCTTGGTGGTGTCATGTGATGTTTTTTTGCTGTAACTGTATTATACGTTATGAAATATAAACCTTCACATTTTGAATATTTACTGCAGTATGTTACTGAGTTTCTCTGTACGAGCGGCGTTGGTTTGTTTTTCATTTCTTCACGAGAGGCTGCGCGATTGTCAACAGCACAACCGTCAGTTCATACATTAGCCTATTATTATCCATGAATTATCTGAACAAACCTTAATCTCCAGCCCTGAAACTGATCAGAAAATGTAACGAAACGTTGTAGAAATGTAGTGGAGTAGAAAGTAAAATATTTGCTGCAAAATGTAACGAAGTAAAAAGTATGCACTATTGATTCTAGTTAAGTAAAGTACAGATAAGTGAAAAATTTACTTAAGTAAAGTAACGAAGTATATGTACTACGTTACATTCCATCACTGTTTGCAGGTGCGGAAAGTTCGAAAAACCGTGTTCACATCATCCAAACGAACCGAACTCTGACGTCAATCGAACCCGGGTGCGCTCCAAAAGTGCGCTCCATATATATATATATATATATATATATATATATATATATATATATATATATATATATATATATATATATATATATGTGTGTGTTTACTAGAAGCAAGCAAGCGCAACTCGGCCGTCACTATGTTAAGCCCCGCCCACCGACTCTATACACGATGCGATTGGCCTGTCCAGAGTTTGCCGTTTACAGCTCAGAAGGGTATTGATAGTTGCGAGACGACACTCGCAGGCAGATTAGATTTGCTGCAGCTAAGGTGTGTCTAGATTTCTAGGCTAGGTGTTTAGTATAATTTGAACGCTAAAGACAGGTGCAGTTTCATCAAGTTGGGAGCTAAACTCAGTAGAAAAGGGGATCAGGTAAGCCACGCACCCACACCCTGCCATACAAGAAAACGTGATTCATCAGATCAGGCCACTCTTCTATTGCTCCGCCCACTTATGACACTTTCGGCAGTGAACCTATTCAAACCGATCACTGAGCAATTCCTTCTGTTTCTGTCATTATACCATCTATGTGCCATCTGTTTAGATGGAGTAAGTATGCATCATTGATCATTATTCGAATTGAAAATATTTTCTTAGAACATTTAAAAGTTCTGCAATTTGTGCTAGTATGAAAGCACCCTAAGAGTGATTAGATCTGAAAAGAATCATCCAGGTTTTTGTAGTGATTAGTGCAAGTTGCTGGAGGAGTTATTTTTATTTATTCTGTCCTGATAGTTTCACTCTCAATAAAAACATTTTAATGAAACATTGTTTACATTTTGTGAATAGCTCAGCTTCTTTGTATTACATCATTAATCTATTTGTGGGATGTGTTCGATACTTATCATTAAACTGTACATTGTTGTTGTTTTTTCTAGCAACAGCTACCAAATGCAACCTACATCAAGAAGAATATATATATATATATATATATATATATATATATATATATATATATATATATATATATATATATATATATATATATATACACACACAATTTTAAATCACTACCATGTAAAATGAACTTATATACACATAGATACATATACGCATACATACAATATTTTTACGTATACAGCCTCTCCGTGTAGACAGGGCCTAAACCTCAATCAACACTGTTGGCAGGTGTAAGGCTTTTTAATCTGGAGTGAACTCCCATGTGCCTGGTCAGGCTTCCTTTACGATTGAAACTCATTCCACACTGTTGGCAGGTATAAGGCTTTTCTCCGGTGTGAATTATCATGTGTCTGTTAAGGGTTCCTTTACAAGTGAAACATGCTCCACACTGTTGGCAGGTGTAAGGCTTCTCCACAGCGTGAACTCTCATGTGGTTATTAAGATGTACATTTCTGTTGAAACTCTTTCCACACTGTTGGCAGGTGAACGGCTTTTCTCCAGTGTGAATTCTCATGTGCCTGTCAAGACTTACTTTATGAGTGAAACTCTTTCCACAATGCTGGCAGGTGTAAGGACTCTCTCCAGTGTGAACTCTCATGTGGTCTTTAAGGACTCCATGTTGAGTGAAACTCCTTCCACACTGTTGGCAGATGTAAGGCTTCTCTCCAGTGTGAATTCTCATGTGCCTGTCAAGACTTACTTTGTGACTAAAACTCTTTCCACACTGCTGGCAGGTGAACGGGCTCTCTCCAGTGTGAACTCTCATGTGGTCTTTAAGGACTCCATGTTGAGTGAAACTCTTTCCACACTGTTGGCAGGTGAACGGCTTCTCTCCAGTGTGAATTCGTATGTGCCTGTCAAGACTTACTTTGTGACTGAAACTCTTTCCACAGTGAGGGCATATGTAGGGCTTCTCTCCAGTGTGAATTCTCATGTGTCTGTGAAGGCTTCTTTTAAAAGTGAAACATGTTCCACACTGTTGGCAGGTGTAAGGCTTCTCTACAAAATTCTCTTTAAGGTTTTTAATGTTTTTTCCAGCTTTTATTCGAGTGGAAGTCTTTTCAGTCTGTGAACAACTTGATAATTTTTCTCCAGCAATGCTATCATGCAGTTTCTCATATTGTTCTTTGTCTTCATTTTCATCGAGAACCTCAGTCTCCTCTTTCATTGCCATTAGGTCTAAGGTAAAAAAAAACAAATAAAAGTGAATCCCAGTTTAATGGCACAATACAACATACACTCAAACATTTATATATGCGATGCATCAAAACCAACATGTATGCTAGAGCCTATACCAGAGGTGTCTAAACCTGCTCTAGAGGGCCTGTGTCCTACTTGCCCCAATATACCCAATCTAGCCCCTGACACATAATTTCATTAATCAAATCCACCTGTACATGCTAATCAAGTGCTGTGTTCGAAATCACCTCCTTATTAAACGAGAAGGACTTAAATACTGGTATCGGCCAAGAGAAGGACTTAAATCGGTTTAAAAAATTTCATATCGTGCATCCCTATTTTAGACACCACTACAAATGGCTGTCCCATTAAATAGTGCCCTATATAAGGGTATAGGGGGCCATTTCTGACACAGTCAATGTGTTTAGTAGCCTGACAAGCCAGACCCACATCAAGATGTTTGGTCTGGAAACTCACCATTGACAGGGCTCAATCCGAGGGGCGGGATAAACGGTTGTCTTTCAAACTCCCTCTGCACGGCATGCACGCAATGGGATAGCGCTACAACCAACCAGAGCAACGAAGGTGAAGCAGAGCTCGTTGAAAGATTAAACTTTTCTCGTATCCGGTCACAAGAACACATCTTCCCTTCTTAAGAATGACTTCAGTGCCGTTTTGTTCTTTTCTCAGAGAAAAACTCAACTCCAAGTCTTCCAGAGTCGAGGTCAAAGCTGATCCGAAAGACCGCCGTTCGCCAGTTTCTGTGTTTACTAGAAGCAAGCAAGCGCAACTCGGCCGTCACTATGTTAAGCCCCGCCCACCGACTCATACACATAAACATACACGATGCGATTGGCCTGTCCAGAGTTTGCCATTTACAGCTCAGAAGGGTATTGATAGTTGCGAGACGACACTCGCAGGCAGATTAGATTTGCTGCAGCTAAGGTGTGTCTAGATTTCTAGGCTAGGTGTTTAGTATAATTTGAACGCTAAAGACAGGTGCAGTTTCATCAAGTTGGGAGCTAAACTCAGTAGAAAAGGGGATCAGGTAAGCCACGCACCCACACCCTGCCATACAAGAAAACGTGATTCATCAGATCAGGCCACTCTTCTATTGCTCTAGTTATTGCTCTCTTTAGTACTTCTAAAAGTTGTAAAGTTACAATATAAAGAAGTTCACAATTTATAAGTTCACAATATAAAGTAGCATTATCATGCGACAAGTAATCCTTGCTGTAGTTAAAACATTATAGCAAAGCATGCCACAGGAAAAGAGATCAAAAGCAGCGAATTCACTGCAGATATTTTTATTTAAGTTCATATAAAATGTTGCGACTTCTGGATAGTGATTTAATGAATTTTCAGGGCTGAACTCTCTGATTTGATCTAAATGTGTATTCTGCAGAATAGTTAAAGGACAAAGCTTCAGACGGCCTTCAGTACGCAATGGGAAATAAAAGCCAGAGCCACCAGCATACTTCAGCTCTCTAGCTTAAATGCAAGACAAGTAGTCACAATGACCCAACCTGGTAATGAAGAAGACATAAGTGAACAATTAGAAACAAGATCATGGTGCTCCAGGTCCTCACGTTCAAGTCAGTTTTCATCAGCCAGTGGAATGTTTATCAGAGCACGTGCAAAGGCAGAAGCAGCACGGGCGCAACTGGCATTTGCAAAGAAAGAAGCAGAAATGATGAAAGAAGAAGCATACATTGTGGAAGAAGCAGCTAGAAAGAAAGCAGAGCTTAAAGCAAACTTACACATGCTACAGCTAGAAAGAGCAGCTGCTGTTGCAGAAACAGAGGTGTTGGAGGCAGCCGCTGATGAACATTTGAGAGACAGACCGTAAAAGCTCCATAAGGTTGTCACCGCAGAACCTAGCTCAGTTTTCTAGGGAAAACGTAACCACTCCTATCACAAATCCACTTCCAGACTTAAAGACACGTGATCTCTCATGCCCACCAGTGCACCAGCAGAAGAAGGACAATGGTGAGGCAGCAAGAAGCTATATGAGAGAGAGTAATGTACAGTCAAGTGAAATCAGTGACTATGAGTTTGGTGAGTTACCTGCTCAGCATCCTGTAAAACAGAGCACTACCTGGAAGTCTGTTAGCAATCCCTTTCCTGCAAGCTCTTCAAGAGAACCCTACCACTGCATTGAACAGCCACATGGGGCAAGGTTCCAGCATAATGATTACCAGTCCAGTCGGTGGCAAGCAAACCCTTCAACTTCAATGGACTTCACAAAATATCTACTGCGACGTGAGATGGTAAGCTCAGGCTTGTTAAAATTTGATGATCATCCAGAGAACTACTGGGCTTGGAAGGCATCCTTTCTTAGTGCCACTGAAGATTTGAATCTCACAGCTACAGAGGAGCTTGATTTGCTTTGTAAATGGCTTGGACCATCATCCTCCGAACAAGCTAGGAGAATCAGAGCAGTTCACATTCATAACGCCAAAGCTGGCCTTAGAATGGTATGGCAAAGATTAAAAGACATCTATGGTTCAGTAATAGAAGTAATAGAAAATGCCCTGCTCAAAAAGGTTGAACATTTCCCAAGAATCTCAAACTGGGACAACCTTAAACTAAGGGAACTGGGTGATACTCTGTTGGAGCTGGAAGCAGCAAGAGCTGACGGATACTTACCGGGGCTCGCCTATCTTAATACATCACGTGGAGTCAATCCAATTGTTCAAAAATTTCCATTATACCTGCAGGAGAAATGGATCACATTAGGAGCACAGAATAAAGAACAAAATTGTGTGCCTTAGCCTCCATTTTCAGTCTTTGTGAAGTTTGTCTGTGATCAGGCTAAAGTCCGGAACGATCCAAGTTTCGCTGATATCGCAGTTGGGAGTTCAAGTGCTGTCAAGACAGAGAGATGCCCCCCATATAAGCCATATGTAAAACCTACAGTAGACACCAGGAGAACAGAAGTCTCCACATATCCTGAAAAAGCTTATTCACAAGCTTCAGAGAATAAGGTAAATGATCCTGATAAGCAGTGTCCTCTTCATAACAAACCCCATCCATTGAGGAAATGTCGAAGCTTCAGAGGCAAAACGTTAGATGAGAGGAAAACTTACCTCAAAGACATGAACATTTGTTTCAGATGCTGTGCGTCATCCAGCCATTATGCCAAAGACTGTGATAGACATGTACAGTGTAAAGAATGTAACAGCAATCAACATTCCACTGCCTTACATCCAGGTCCAGCTCCTTGGAAAGTTAACAAATGTGCCTCGACTGAAGACCAAGGCGGGGAGCAATAAGGAATTGATTCCTTGTCTGTGACATCCAAATGTACTGAAATTTGTGCATTGGTATGGTATAAGCTCAAGGTCATGCTCCAAAATTTCTCTTGTCAGAGTATATCCAGCAGGAGAAAAAGAAAAAGTTATCAAAGCTTATGCTGTCCTTGACGAACAAAGCAACAGGTCTTTGGCTAAAACCCAGTTCTTCGATCATTTTGGCATTAAAGAAACTAGAATGCCATACACCTTGAAAACCTGTTCTGGAGTGATGGAAACAGCAGGCAGACGTGCAAGTAACTTTGTAGTGGAATCATTTGATGGAAAAACCCAAATCTCCTTACCCACCTTAATTGAATGTGACATGCTCCCAGATGACCGGTCTGAGATCCCATCACCAGAGATTGCTAGACACCATCCGCATCTCAAAGCTGTGGCAGACGAGATCCCAGCGTTCGACCCCTGTGCAGCTATACTCTTGCTCCCTGGCCGACACATACTGCGAATTCATAAGGTTCTAGAACAACGCAGTGGACCTCACAATGCGCCATTTGCACAACGTCTAGATCTTGGTTGGGTGATAATTGGAGAGGTCTGTCTTGGAAGAACACACAAAACGGCTGATGTAAGTGTTTTCAGAACCAGCATTCTGAGTAATGGTCGCTCATCCATCCTTTCACCGTGTACTAGTAGCATATATGTGAAAGAGAAGTTTGACAACAGTGTTGCATTACAATCCTCAAAACAATGTTGCTACAGCTGTTTCTGATAAAGTGGAACTTGAAAGCAGTGTGTTCCAAAGTACTTTGATGACAAAATAGGAATGTCAGTTGAGGACAGGGTGTTTCTTGACATTATGGACAGAGAGGTCTACATGGATGACTCAAATTCATGGGTAGCACCATTGTCATTCAAACCAAATGGGCTTCGCCTACCTAATAACAGATGCCAAGCTGCGAAACGACTTGAATCTCTTCGACATACTCTGGAATGAAAACCAGATATGAAAGAACACCCCCAGTGAAAGCACAGCAGGAATGTTGGTACTTGCCCATATTTGGTGTTTACCATCCACAGAAGAAGGGCCAGATACATGTTGTTTTTGATTCAAGTGCTAAACATGAAGGTATCTCCCTCAACGATGTGCTACTGAGTGGACCAGACTTAAACAACCCACTGTTAGGTGTCCTCATTCGCTTTCGCAGGGAACCTGCAGTCACAGCGGATATACAGCACGTTCTATTGCTTCATTGTCCGTGAAGACCATAGAGACTTCCTCAGATTTCTTTGGTTTGAAGATAATGATCCAGACAAACAGATTGTGGAGTAGTGCATGAAAGTGCATGTTTTTGGGAATAGTCCATCACCTGCTGTGGCCATATATGGGTTGCGAAGAGCTATTCTGCTGGGAGAGGACAAATATGACACAGAGGTAAAGCAATTTGTGATGTGGATGATGGACTTGCCTCATTTCCATCCAGTGAAGAAGCTATCACAGTGCTGAAACAGACAAAAGAAATACTAGCAGAATCAAACATCAGACTGCACAAGATCGCCTCCAACAGTAGAAAGGTTAGGAAGCATTCTGTCACGAGGACTTGGCCAAAGATTTGCAAGACATTGAGTTACCATCAGATCCCTTACCTATGCAACGAAGCTTGGGACTCATAAGGAATCTCCAAACTGACACTTTTACCTATTATGTGTCAAAGGCAGAGAAGCCGTTTACCAGAAGAGGCATCCTCTCTGTGGTTAACAGTCTTTATGACCCTCTTGGTTTCTTGGCCCCTGTAACAGTAAAGGGTTAAGCTTTGGTCAGAGAACTAGCCAATGATCAATGTGACTGGGATTCTCTCATACCAGCTGAGAAGAGAAGATCAGTGGAGAGCATGGCTTGATTCACTTTCCGTACCTTCCTGTTTCTCTAGGCTCTACACAACACAGGGAACTATGCATCTTTGCAGATGCATCTACCATAGCCATATCAGCTGTAGCTTACCTTAAAGCAGTAGATTCAGAAGGATGCAGTCACGTTGACTTTCTCCTGGGTAAATCCAAGTTATCGCCTCGTACCTCTCTGACTGTTCCATGTCTTGAACTTTGTTCTGTGGTTTTGGCTGTGGAAATTGCAGACTTGCTAACCACTGAACTGGACATTGAACTCCAAAGAGTGAAATTCTACACGGACAGTAGAATTGTCTTAGGTTACATTCACAACACAAACAGAAGGTTTCATGTGTATGTTGCCAACAGAGTTGCTCAGATAAGAAGGTCTACTCACCCAAAACAGTGGCACTTCATCATTACAGACCAAAATCCTGCAGATCATGGAACACGTCCCATATCCCCTGATCTGTTGAGTCATACAAACTGGTTTACAGGCCCTGAGTTTTTGCACAAAGGTTGCCTAGATGTTGACACATTCCAGCCAGAGACCTACAGCCTTGTTGAGCCAGACACAGATGCAGAGGTACGGCCGCATGTGTCAGCCTTCATTAAACAAAAACTCTGAAAAGAAGCTAGACTCTCAGCGATTTACACGCTTCTCCAGCTGGAAAATACTCATCAGAGCCATGGCTAGTCTTGTATGCAGAGCCAGATCCTGTTCTGGAAACCCTAACTCCAAAACAGATGAGTCCACACAAGCAAGAGTTGTAGTTATCAAAACAGTTCAACAAGAAACATTTTCAGAGGAACTAAAGTGCCTTGTCAGAAATGAAGTCGTGCCCAAAAGCAGCATCTTAAGAAAGTTGAACCCCATTTTGGATGAAGATAGAGTAATACAAGTTGGAGGACGTTCGTCGTTAGCTGAAACATGTTGGGAAGAGAAGCACCCCATAATCATTCCCAAAAATAATCACATTGCTACTCTACTCGTCAGACACTTTCACGAGCAAGTTGCACACCAGGGTAGACATTTCTCAGAAGGTGCTCTCTGGTCAGCGGGACTATGGATAATTGGAAGCAAAAGACTAGTGTCAAGTATGTCATACATCACTGCGTGATCTGTAGAAGGCTCAGGGGAAGGCTGGAGGAGCAAAAATTGTCCAACTTACCTTCTGATCGAGTTAACCCAGATCCTCCATTCACCAATGTTGGAGTTGATGTGTTTGGTCCGTGGAACATCTACTCTCGACGAACCAGGGGAGGTCTTACAGACAGTAAGCGATGGGCAGTTATTTTCACATGCTTGGGAACGCGAGCTGTGCATTTCGAGAATGACTAGGATGAATGCTGAAGTGCTTGAGCCTGACTAGCTTGGCAGATAGCTAACACGTTCCTCCAAGAAAGACTCAGATGCCAGAATTTGATTGAGTGTTATTTACTTGAAGGAAGCACTGTAAACTGAACATACAAATAAAGAAAATGTCAAATGTCTTTGCATCATAATTCAGATGTTACATTCAGATTATAACATATTGAGCATGTTCGTTTCCATACAGATTGCCTTACAACCAGCACTTCAATATTATCTTATTGAAAACACAATTTACACATATCTTTCTAAAAATAGCATTTTACTCTTAACAACGAAAATATTAAACTAAATACTCACGGACATATATTTTCAAAGCCTTTGTATCATGAAACCGCATGGTATTGAAATAATTAATTAAAACGGCAATTTTCACTATGGCCACTAGCCACTAGGTGTCGCTATGGGATTGTTTAACTGAGGTCAGCACAATGTGTATTTCAGATGTAAACACCTTAAATCATACAGTTTACTTCATTACTTTGCTCACACAAACTCACTTAAAATCAAATATTTTAAGTGGCATTCAATGACAAATTATAGTAATAATAATAGATTCCAAAATACAAATCTATAATACATTCTAGTGTTAAAAAGTTTGGGGTCAGTAAGATTTTATAAAACTTTTGAAAGAAGTATTTTCTACTCACCACAGCTGCATATTTTAGATCAAAAGTGCAGTAATTTAAATAATTACAATAATTTAATTACAATTAAATTAATTATTACAAGGATGTTTTCTTTTCGAATATATTTTAAAGTTTTACCTATGATTGCAAAGCTCCACTACTTCAGTCTTCAATGTCACGAGATCCAGGTCAGGAATCATTTAATCATCTAAGATGCTGATTTGCTGCTCAAGACATATCTCTGATGATGACTATGATTATTTGATAATTTGTTGCATACCGACATTTGAAATGTGTAGCTGTTTTTTTATCAGGCTTATTTATGAACAGAAATATTTAAATGCAATTGTGAATTATTTTACGAAACCAGTTCACATCAGCAGTCCGACATGCCATATCTGTATACTATCTAGCGGCTACTGCAGACAACCTAAATTACCCTGGGTCTTTTTGGAAGTCTATCACGTCTATCTCTTTAACTAAATCTCATAATGAACTGCCTCCCCATATCATCAGGGACAATATTACTATCTCGGACAGATCTGCGATGCTAGAATGTTTTAATGAACATTTTGTGCATCCGGTTCTTTGTTTGACCAATCTCTACCTTCAAAAACCTCTCCTTCTGATGGTAATGCTGCTGGAAGATGTTGTGTTGGCCAGCCTTTTTCTTTTACCTTTGCCCTGTTTTCAATCGATGATGTAATTAAAGGACAACTCCGGTGAGAAATGAACCTAGGTGTAGTTAACAGATGGTTACCGAGTAGATCGTTCTCTGGGATGCGTTTTCATGAAAATCTAATGTAAAGAGTTTTATCTCTAAAAACAGATTAGCTTATAACACTAGTCTATGGGGCACAGGGTAGACACAGGGTAGTAAAATTAAATCGCTAGTTAATACCACTAACAAGGCTAAAAATCGCCTCACACTAACACGGTAGCATAATGAGGGTCCCTACATGCAAACCGAAGCATTGAGAACGTTGTAAGTGTACAACAGTTTAATAAGAAGATACTTTTTAAACATAGTGCCTTACGCGTTCACGGACAGGTGCCATCTTGGAAAACAGTCTCGACGAATCGATCCACGAGCGCTGTTCTAAGTGAGCTGGTCGATAGGAATTAAGTTTGTGAAATGTAATAACATGGACATTTTTATTTTTATTTATTTGTTTTCTCTGTTGCGTTCAGTGTTTTCTTCCGGAAACAACGGACCATATGATATTCCAAGTCACAGTTCATCACTTAGCACAGCGCGCGTAGCTCAACGAGTCGAGACTGTTTTCCAAAATGGCGCCTGTCCGTGAACGCATAATGTACTATGTTTATAAAGTATCTTCTTATTAAACTGTTTGTACACTTACAAAGTTATCAATGCTTCGGTTTGCATGTAGAGACCCTCATTATGCTGCCGTGTTAGTGTGAGGCTATTTTTAGCCTTGTTAGTGGTATTAACTAGCGATTTAATTTCACTACCCGGTGCCCTATAGACTAGTGTTATAAGCTAATCTGTTTTTAGAGATAAAACTCTTTACATTCGATTTCCATGAAAACTAATCATGGAGAACGATCTAGTCTCTAACCATCTGTTAATTACCCCTAGGTTCATTTCTCACCGGAGTTGTCCTTTAAAGCTCTAATGTCGCTGGACATCAAAAAGCCTGCTGGCCCAGATTGTTTACAGCCTTATTTTTTACAAATTGCTGCAGATTTTATTGCTAAACCGTTCCTGTATATTATTAATTTATCTTTGACTCAGAATGTTGTGCCATCAATCTGGAAATCTGCCCTTGTTAAAGGGAGGAGATCCTACCTTGCTAAACAACTATAGGCCTATCTCCAACTTGTCTGTGCTATCAAAGGTCCTAGAACAACTAGTAAGTGAAGAATTGAAAGAATACCTGAGTGTTAATAATATTCTCTCAGAGTTTCAGTCGGGTTTTCGAAAGGAACATAGTATCATCTCTGCTTCACTGAAGGTTGTGAATGACATCATTGAGGCACTGGACAACAAAAAGATGCGTGCAGCTCTTTTCATCGATATTTCTAAAGCTTTTGATACAGTGAATAGGGTTGGGCATCGTTTTGATTTGAACGATTCTGATTCCGATTCCGATTCTTACTTTCGATTCCGGTTCTTTTCAATTCTCGATTCCGATTCTGTGAGGGGTGGAGTCAAAACATGTCACATCGATATTCAATGCTATTTTCAATACAGTGGGGGGGAAAACGCTGCATATACTGTCAATTAGATATTTTTTATATAATTTTGTTTTTTTTTGTCTGTCTTTTGAAAGTCTAGGCAATCAAACATTTCTTCTGAAGAGATCACTTTATATGATAAAGCTTTTAAGCTTTTTCTCATATATAAACATTGATCAATTACAATTAAAATTATCTCACAAATATTTGTTAACTCAATGTATTTTTTTACAACGGGGTAATTGTGTTGCAATAGCTTACACACAGCACAAGTAAGCTTGATTTTGAATGGTAAATTGAATAAACAAAGATACATATTACAAAAAATAGCACAAATAAATACAATAGAATAAAAGATATAAATGAAATAGACTGCTTTATTTTTTCAGGTAGGTCTAACATTCAGGTAAGAAACTGAATAAAAAAACGCAAAGTGGCTAAATAAATGTAAAATAACATTGGATAATGTTTTTGCAAAAAATTAAATAGTTTCATATAAAACCATTAAAGTTAGACAAGTTGATCAGTCAAGAGCAGTGTGATCGCTTGTCTTTTTGTACTTTGACTTTGAATAACAAATGACTGCTGTCCCTTTAAGAACTGCTTGTTTCAGACTGTGTTTACATACTGTTCAAAATGTGCACTGAGAATTAGTTTGAGTGTATTTGACCAATAATAAGCTGGAAAAAGAAGCGAATATTTGCACTTGTATGTCAGGGGCGGCTTTATTACGGTAGGCTATGTGTGTGTGTGCGCTTCAGATGTGAGCTTGAAATCTGCGGGGATTCGTAGAATTATGTGCAATCCCGCGCGAAATTCAGACCGATGACACACACTAACACTAACACGCTGTCGTTAGGAAAAGTCCAGCAGAACGAGCGTCCGTCGTGTTCAGAGGTTAACCGGCTGAATGAGAATATGCGGCTGCGTGTCAACTCGCTGTCGGTCAGAGAGGAGAGGAGAGGAGCTGGGATGGATTGTGTAGGCTGAGCAGGCTATCGTATCTTTTCAGATATTTCAGTATCGATATTTTTGACAACACTAGTTGCACTGTGCCGACCCAGGCTTTTAAAAGTGAAATAAATCCACACTTCAGAGCCGCTTACCGGGCTTCCATGAACAAGCGGGCGCGCAAGCACCGGAAATCAGGTGGCCATGGAAACCAAAACTTGCGCGCTTGGAACCGAAGATCGGAACCGAAAATAAATTTTTTAAACGGTTCCAAGTTGGAACCGGTTCTCGATGCCCAACCCTAACAGTGAACCATTGTATTTTAAAATAGAGATTGCTCAACATTGGCCTTTTTAAGAAGGCAGTTGGTTGGTTTAAAAATTACAAGTGAACAGTTGAAGTTGCAGGACACAGTGATTCAGGTACAGAAATTAAATAATCAAACATAATAACATTGCATAATCCTCACTGTATAAATTAAATAGAGATAAATGCATGTCAAAACTAGCTATTAAAGGTTTTTTTCTTTTCTTTGATTAACATGACAGACTGAATGATGTAGGCTATATGCTGTTGCGGTCACTTTAAGACCAACTGCACAATATTGTGTCTAATACCAGACACACGTTTTATTTGCAACTGTAGGCTAAGTGCATGTGGACTGTAGAGTTAAAACATTTGGCGATTTTTTTTTTTCTATTCTAATGCATTTAAGAAACTTCGAGAGAAGGATATGATTGAGAGCAAGATGTGAATTTGATTCACAATTCAAGTTTTTCCAGAAATAGGTCTAATAACTACTTCATATCTGTTTAGTAAATTTTGAACAAATGGTTTAATAATGTTTAAAATTATTTAGACACAGTGGACAGGCAGCCAATAAAACACCCCCCCCCCCCAAAAAAAAAACACTTATAAATATCACTTAAAGCTAAAGTGCAAATTATTTCAATGTTAAAATACCCATATACTGACATTGTCATATGTAGAAACTATAAATATGAAATTCATTAGATGATTTCTTTGCTAACTGTACAAATTGTCTCTTTATTGGTAAATGAACATTATTATTTCTATATTTGTTTTAAGTGACCTGTCCATCTGCAGTTTGCGTTTGTCTGTATGTTCATACAGTGAACACACTTTAGCTTTAATGAATAAAGAACTCTATATGCTGGGTAGTAGTGTTCTGGTAGTATTGCTCATTTGATACCTCATTGTTTGATTAATTTTTTTTCTTTTCTTATTATTGTCTTTACAACTGTTTTTAACTATATTTGTTTTAAATTTTTTATTCGTCCATATGGTACTCTTTTTTTCTCATGCATTTGTTACCACTGTTTTAATTCATTTCTATGTAAAGCACTTTGAATTGCCATTGGGTATGAAATGTGCTATACAAATAAACTTGCCTTGCCTTGCCTTGCCTTGCCTAATTAATACTAGTGCTGGCTTCTGCTGACAATCCAGCAGTAGTGGGTATAGGAAAACACTGCAATGTATTAAGAGTCATCCGCAAGTCAATCAATCCACCTCTAAATATCATGAAATATCATATATATTATGATATATTATGTTTGTTATTTCTTGTATGTTCATTGTATTTATTATATTTGGTATTTTATGTGGAACTTTGATTGCGGCTTTCTTGGCCAGGGCTCCTTTGCAAAAGAGACTTGTTCTCAAAAGATTTCCCTGGTTAAATAAGGGTTAATATATATATATATATATATATATATATATATATATATATATATATATATATATATATATATATATATATATATATATATATATATATATATATATAAACAAAAACATATAATTATTTTCTGTAAAGCTGGACATCTTATTAAGAATCAAATGACTTATTTCAATAAAGTTTGAGAATGAAACCAACCTGTTTGTTCCTCAGTTTCTTCATCTTTCACTCTGAATGTTTCTTCAATCTTCAGCTCTTCACTCTCCTCTTTAATAAACGCCATCTTTATGTCTTCGCTCTCTTCTTTAATAAACGTCATCTTTATGTCTTCGCTCTCTTCTTTAATAAACGTCATCTTTATGTCTTCGCTCTCTTCTTTAATAAACGTCATCTTTATGTCTTCACTCTCCTCTTTAATAAACGTCATCTTTATAATAATGTCATGTGGACCTCAGTCGCTTCACCAGGAGTTTTTCTGTGTTTGTCCTGTTTAAGAGGAGAATAATTAACAGAAAGAAAAATTCCATTTAAGTCCATTCCTAGCTTGAGACGGACTTGATAATAGCGTGTAAAATAGTTCCATTGCAGTAAACATTGCAGTTAAATAGATCCATTAAGATACATAACAATAGAATTTATCCAATCACATTATGAAAAATAAAATACAACAATAATAACAAAGCAAAATGCAAAATATAAAATTAAATAAGATTTTACAGGAAGGCCAGACTAAAACTATGTTTTTAATTTGGATTTAAAATTATTAATGTTTTCAGCACATCTTATGTTCTCTGGAAGGTTGTTCCAGAGGTGAGGAGCATAACAGCCAAAAGCTGCATCACCAAATGTTTTAGTTCTTATATAAGGCTACCTTTAGAAGAAAAGAAGCCGAAGATCTAAGATTCCTTATTGGTTCATATACTGTAATCACATTTGAAAGATAGTCTGGAGCAAGTCCATGCAATGCCTTATAAACTAATAGAAGATTTTAAAAATCTATACGAAAAAACTAACAGGTAACCAGTGCAATGACCTTAATACCGGAGTAATATAATCTCTCCTTTTGGCCTTTGTCAATATTCGAGCAGCAGTGTTTTGGATTAATTGTAATTGGTGAATTGTGTTCTTTGGTAGACCAGTAAGAAGGGCATTACAGTAGTCAAGTCTGCTAGTTATAAATGCATGCATTAATTTTTCTATGTTGCTCAGAGAGAGCAATTATCTTACTTTAGCAATGTTCTTGAGATGATAAAATGCTGTTTTGGTAATATAACGTACATTAAAATCAGAATCAAAAACAACTCCTACGTTTTTTGCCACTTGGCTTGGGTTTAATCCAAGTACATTAAGTTTAGGGATCAATTTCTCTCTCTGCACTTTAGATCCAAAAATCAAAACTTCAGTACCCTTTCAGTCGGTCACTACGACGTACGTTGTACCGACAAATTGGGATCAATTCTGGGAGCCCCTATCAGCTTCGAGATATAGAAAACGGGCCAATGAACATTGGCATGCGTGCTTTGCATATAGCACCCGCCCCCCTGCGCGGGTATAAAGCGGAAACGATCGCCACGCACTGTTGTCATTCACTTCGGAGCCAAACGGCGTTGATGAAGCATCTGACTGCCTTCTATCTAGCGAGAGAGAGAAAGAAAGCGTGTGCCGGGGGGAAATTGCTCTTGTGTTGGCCAGACGGCACAAGAAAGCGCGACCGCGATCTCACTGCTGCTGAGAGAGCTGCTGTTTTCACAGCAAACTGAGAAACTGAGCAAATTGCACTACACACACACTACACACAGTTGGTTCAGTGGGCGTGTTCCTTTTCTGGTGAGAGCAGAAACAGGCTGCACACAAAACCTGTTATTCTGCCACGGTCGATCCCTGGGTGCTTCAGCACTAAAAGAGCAAAAAGGGTGACGTGCCGTCCTTTTCAGGATGCCTTTCCACCCGTGCTTTTCTGAATGCGGTCGTTCCCTGTCGCCCGCTGACGGTCACAAGCGCTGTATCACGTGCCTGGGCTTAGAGCACGCTGAGGCGTCGTTTGTGGATAGCTCGTATTCTCACTGCGGGAACATGACTATCTCGGCGCTTAGGTTGAGACTCGCCTACCTTCGGGAAGGTGAAGTCCCCCTACCCATAGCTCGATTTAGGTCTATTCCTGCCCAGCAGAATAGACCTACTTTGGTGGATGGCCGGGGTGACCTGAGGATCACGGTTAGGACAAACCCGTCGAGTGAGGCTCCGCGGGACCCTAATCCCTCATACGTGCCGCAACCGGTGGTGCTTCCGGAGGAACCCGTCGGCCCCCCATATGCGCGGCTGAAGGTGTCCTTCGGGGCACCCGCGGACGAGCAGATGTTGATCGCTGCATCGGAGGGGGAGTTTCAGTCCTCTGGGGATGAAGATTCGGCTGTAATGCCTCCCTCTGGGAGAATGGCAATGGTCGAGTCGGACTTGGAGTTGACCCCTATGCTTCAACCCTCCATCACGTCCCGAACCTTCTAGGTTGGATGATTGGTTTCTCGGGGTGGGTCGCACTGGTTCTCAGCATCCCGCCCCGGTGCCTTTCGTCCCGGAGGTGCATGAGGAGCTGACTAGGTCGTGGAAAGCACCGTTTAGCACCCGCAGGCGACCTGGTGACTCCTCCCTTCTCACTACCCTTGACGGCGGGCAGGCCAGGGGATATGAGGGTCTCCCGCCGGTGGAGCGGGCCGTCGCGACGCAACTGTGTGGGACCCAAAGCTCCCGTCCAGGGCCTATAAAGCCTCTTCCGGTCTGACCGAGAAAGCCTACAGGTCCTGTGGCCAGGCCGTGTCCGCCCTGCATGCCATGGCGTTGCTTCAGGTGCATCAAGCACAGGCACTCATGGACATGCACAAGGGTGGTCCGGGCCCAGAGCTCCTCAGGGAGCTCCGGGTGGCGACGGACACTGGCCTACGGGCGACGAAAACCGCCATCTGTACTATTGGCCAGGCGATGTCCACCTTGGTGGTCCAGAAGCGGAATCTCTGGCTCAACCTGGCCGATATGAGGGAGACCGATAAGACCCGGTTCCTGGACTACCCTATTTCATCGGCTGGGTTGTTCGGCGATGTGGTCGAGAGCTTTGCCCAGCAGTTCTCGGCCACCCAGAAGCAGACGGAGGCCATCTGGCACATCCTGCCCCGGCGGCCCGCTGCTGCCTCCACCCCGCCGCCGGTGGCAGCACCTCCGCCTGCCCGCCACTGCCCCCAGTCCCACTGCAGTCCAGCAGCAGCCTCCACCCGGGCGTAGGCGTGGAGCCGGCCGCGGGAAGGACACCCAAGCCGCTGCCAAGCCAGGTGGCAAGCGCCGTCGTAAGAGACCCTGAGACAGGCCACCCAGAGATGGAGGATCCTGCACGATAAGAAGTGGCAGCAGCACCACTTCCTCCCCCCGGAGGAGGGCTGGGGGGCTCCCTTGTGACAATTACATCATTAATTGTAACTGCCACGGCCAGTGGTACCCAAAACTTCACAAAAAGAGCAATCGCTAGCAGGGGCGCGCGGGACGCCCACTGGCGGCCTCCCCATTGTACCGCGCCCACTCAGCGGAAGCAGGTAAGTGTTGCCACGCGCACGCAGACCCCACCATGCCGTTGTGCTGCCCCGCTGTAGGTACTTCTGTGGTGCTGTTAGTCCCGCCGGTGCAGTCGCTGGGGGCCTGGCTAGCGTTCCCCAGCCTGTCCCGCTGGCTCATCCGCTCCATCAGACTCGGCTATGCGATTCAGTTTGCTCGCATATATAGATTAAAAAGTAGGGGTCCTAAAACTGATCCCTGAGGAACTCCACATGGTACTTTATGAGATTCAGACAAAGTATTATTAATGGCTACTAAAATTTTCTCTCACTAAGATATGATTTAAAAAAAACAATTTAAAACTGTTCCAGATAGACCAACATAGTCACTTAATCTATTTAAAAGAATCTGGTGGCCTATTGTATCAAATGCAGCACTCAAGTTAAGAAGCACCAGAACTGAAGGACAATTTTTTATCAAGGCTTAAGTTTATATAATTTACTACTTTAATAAGAGCGGTCTCTGTACTATGATATTTTCTAAAACCAGACTGAAACATCTCTAGTTTCAAATTGGCATTTAAGAATGTACTCAACTGATTAAAAACAATTTTTTTCTAATATTTTACTTAAAAATGTACGGTTTGAGATGGGTCTATAATTACTAGGAATTAAAATATCTGTAGTCCCTTTTTGTTATACACAGGTTTTACTAGGGCAGATTTAAGGTCACAAGGGAAAATGCCAAGCTGCAGGGAGTGATTAACTATGTCAAGGATATCAATAGATATAAAATCAGAGATACTATTAAAAAGAGAAGTAGGAATAGAATCAAAGGAACAAGTAGATGGTCTCAAGTCTGTTACAACCTTTCTTAGTGCTCCAACATCAACCAAAGTAAAACTTTCCATTTTGATGGTACTGTTAACACTTGATAATGGAGGGAACATAATTTACCTATTATCGTGTATTGAACTTATTCCCAATCTATTATTTATAATTTTATCTCTAAAGTAGCCAGCAAACTCTTTACATTTCCCATTTGGTAACTCAGAGCTATCAGTTTTATGATTTATTAATGAATCTATTGTATTAAATTATAATCTGGGGTTATTAATGGTTGCATTTATAAGGTTTGCGAAATAATTAATTTCTTTATTATGTCTTAAGATTTTCAATATATTTATTTAAGTGAACTTCTAGTTTAGTTTTACACCATGTTCGTTCTGAAGTTCTACAGTATCTTTTAAGTTTCATAGTCTGATTTTTTTTTGAGGAATTTTCTTTTTTGTAGTTAACTTTTTAGTTTTAAGTGGAGCAACCATATCAAGAGCCGTTATCATTCTATTATTAAACTTACTAAATAAATCATTGCAGGATGATGGTAAAATTCTCCTTTCATAACTCTTATAATGCATTGTGAGATTTTCAGGCACTTCAGATGTAATATGTTTTTAAACAATGCGTTCAGTTGCATTTAATACACGATGATCAATACTTGAATAACTTAAGAAATCACCAAGATTATTAAACATGTCAGGTAATTATATGTCCAGCCTGCCTGCCAAGACTGTGAAAGATACATCCATACACTTAATTTGGTCAATTTAAAAAACACATCCCTTCATTCTCCCACCGTCAAATTGGTGGAACAACCCCAGCCAGTGGCCAGAGGTGTCTTACCTTACAGAGGTGACATTTACTCAAACCTCATCGAGTCACCACTTAAGCCAGTGAATAATTTAACTTCGTTTTTGTATCATGGAGTACGGATGATGCATTCGGAAACTAAGTCAGAATAGTTGTATGGTGCACTCAGTACTCTAAATATAAAGACATAATATATACATTTTAAGATGTTTACTTGCAAAAACAAAGTAAAATCATTCACGTTACACCAATTTGACGGTGGGAGAATGAAGGGACTGTTTTTTAAATTGACCAAATTAAGTGTGTGGATGTATCTTTCTCTTGGCAGGCAGACTGGACATATAATTACTTGACATGTTTAATCTTGGTGATTTCTTAAATTATTCAAGCCTGTCGGCTCTTCAGGGACGTTGCTTTGTTCCGCTAGTTTGTATTTAAGTCTACTATGGGAAGTCTAGTTTATTTTCACCTAAAAAGGGGCATTGACGAAATTAACAGTTAAGTTCCCGGATGTGCCAGTAGTCCGTATACCCTCTATACACCCGGATGGTCTACTATTTCCTGTCAGAATCCTAAGTGCGGATCAACGTGCACTCTAACCTTCACTCACACAACGTTGATTAAAGTTAGATAAACCAATGCAATGTTAAATTTAATAACAAATAATTATTTCATTCGTTTCTGTCACTTTAAACGCTTAAAACACAAACCTTCCTTCAGCAGAATCACAACAGATGCACGAGCATGGCGCGGCCTTATGACGTCATACATAAAACCAAAATAAAAGTCCCATTCACACACTGCCTTGTCTAAAATCACATTAAGTGCATAGAAATATAAGTAGAAAAGATATATTTTAAAAATATGAGAAAATTCAGAGTTGAATGTATTATTGAAATATGTTTAAAAACAATGGTAAATTAATAATACTGTTCGCATTGACAGTAAAAAAACAACAAAGAAAGCAATAACACAATCCAGTCCCTTTTTGTGTCTGAATGAATTATTTATTTCTTATTTATGACAGCCATTAAAATGTGTAAATTTCACACATCTGTTATTTACAAGGATTTATTCAATATAAAGTGTAGAGTGCAGGAGTGTATAGATATGGTCATTCACATATTTTTTCATGGGGTAGTATACAACTCAGTAATAATAATAATAATAATAATAAATATAGCTGCAAGCAGCAATTGTCGGGGCCAAGCGCAAAGAAGAAGACAAGACATGCCAGCATGACTGGAAGTCTCAAGCCAACTGCAACAATGAGCCATTAAAGAATTATTAAGTTGATTTTAGGCAAAAAAGCAGTACAATTTTAAATACAGTCAATAATAATGATTTAATGGTTTATCATTTTCGACCAATAGGTGTCACTGTTACTAAACTGATGTGGTGTAGTCAGATTGAGGAGACAATGACACATTTGGTGTCAATATGTCAAAGCATTGCAGAGATACAGCCTCAAGAGTCATTTTTGCATCAGAGCTCAACTGCGTTGCTGTGGTATATGACAACTGTTTTGTCTATCAACACAAAATCCATAATTATTTGTTCACATGGTCTGAAGACAATACGATTTAATTTTGGTGAAAATTGGACAAACGGTCTAGGACGAGTTTGAAAAAGTAGGTTTTTAACCAATAACAAGATAGAGGGGAGAGAGGTTTGCCAAATATGGGAAAAATTGGTATCTATATTCTCGGCATGAGCCATAGAATGATTTATAACCAGTCTCATTGCAATAGGCTAATTTAATCAAAAGTTATTAGCATTTTTGTACACTTTATTACAACTTTTACACAAGGTGGCGTTGCCCGAAAACTTTTTGAGTACCTTCAGGACATAGAGCGGAAGACACATACTGAGTTTTGTAATTATACACTAATGCATTCGTAAAGTATAGCATATGCATTTTATACCCTAATACTGCATTGAAGTCAATGGGAATTTCATGTTTTGTTCTATTATAGCGCCACCAAGAGGCAGAATCCCACCATTTTTTATATGTCATCAGAGTGAGCCCATACATATGTGTGTCGAGTTTGGTGAAAATATCTCATTTTGTTTTGGAGTTATAAACAGTTGTATGAAAAAAACACGTAAAAAATGACTGACACCTGACTTTGATTGGATTTTACTACCCCTTACTATCAATATTTTGAGATTTGGGAATTAGTGTATAGCTATCGACCTATGTTTCCGAACTTCCGGCGCTGGTTTCGTCTCGATCGGAATGAAAATATACAATGAACTACTATTAGATATTACATATTTTAAGAAGTAAAATTAGTTTTAAAAGGAAGGGACATTTAATGGGATTTGTATGTTTCATTTTATTGTTGTGGATTTAATTAGGGCCCGAGCACTGATGGTGGTCTACATGTCAATATTTAGTCAGTTATATTGTCACCTGTGGGCAAGAGTAAATTGTGATTAACTACTAATTAAGATTGAACCAAAACAACATCATATTTGGTCAGTCTAATAGTTAATAGACTTAATGATGTTAAATTTCAAAGATCTTGAGTTTTGTTGAACATGTCCGTGGTATCCTGACAAAGTCTGATGTTTCGGCAAAATTTTAGTTATTCATAGTGCCACTAGCTGGTCAAGTCACCTTTATTTATATAGCACTTTTAACAAGTCCAGTTTCAAAGCAGCTTCACAGTTTTAACAAGAAAATAATGCAACAGATTTTGTACAACTGCTCTGTTGAAAATGGTGATGTTATCCAGCTAATTTCAATTATCATGTAGTGTCAATGCGGGCAGATCAGTAATATAGTTGAAATTTAGGTGTCCCCAACTGAGCAAGCCAAGCCAAAGGCAACGGTGGCAAGGAACCAAAATTCCTTCAGGGCCAGGATGGAGATAAAAAAATCTTGGGAGAAACCAGGCTAAGTCGGGGTGCCAGTTCTCCTCTGGCCGACGAACAAACAGTGTATGATTATTATTTTGCGTATAACAGTGTATGATTATTTTTTACCTTTTAAACTGGCAACATTACAGTTCAGAAGTCATATTAGATAAATAGATATTCGTAAGATCATTTGATAGATTGGAGTTGTCGTGCCGGAGACAGGTTTATAAGGATGTCTTTTCGAGTCTGCATTTACAGGGCAGAGTTTAATTGACGCACTCTCTTCAGACATTTCAGGGATGCATTAGTCATGTCCTGGTACAGGTCCACCCTCTGATAAGAGTACAGCCCAGTAGCAGGAAGTGTGGCAAATACAAATGATTGATATAGTCCTCCTATTTTTATATACTTAAATGCATATTGCCCACCGTGCTCTGTGTTCCTACAACCACAAGGTAGTGGTGGCACAGTTGCGAGGACCCTTTTATTCCTCTTGCAGCTTCAATTTAGTTTTGTATTTTTTACTTTTTGGGACCTCAGGAAGAGTAGTCACTGCCTAGGTATTGGCTAATGGGGATCCAAATAAACAAATAAACTTAGATCATAGATGGGAAAGAGCATTCATGGGTAAATTAACTAAGGAAAAATATAATATCATAGCTTTTTTAGGTGTCCTCAAAGGGGTCCATAAATATATGTCAAATTTGTTGTAAATATCTAATTTTCTTTTAAAGTTATAGCAAAATATATTTGAGAGCATGGGCTGCATTGATTGGATTTTTTTTTTCTTCCAAAATTTTGGCTTTGTTTTGGTCATTATTGTTTAGCTATTGACCTATGTAAGTATTCAGAATTTCCTATTGTGGTTTTGTTTTAATTGGACTAACTGTTTCCTACATTCGCAAAGGTTTTTTAGGTGCTAAAGTACACCTTTTTACAAACCATAAGGTGAAACCAGGAATGTTTGGTATTATTGGACTCGGCAAGGATCCAGGAGTCTAATGAGGTGAATACTGTGAAAAACACTGGCTTGAAAATTCTCAGGCTCCTTCAGGGCATTGCACCAATGAAGTATGCTTTGTTTGTGATACGCCATTGTCCTCATAGACTATCATGGCACCAAGGATAAAGACAATGAATGCCCATTTTCATCTGACTAATGTTTGGGTGCGTATATTGCCAGTTTCATGAGTTTTTCCCCTGTTATAGCGCCACCAAGTGATCAATCGTTGCGATTTTTTTCATGTGATCTCAGACTGACCTCACTCACACGTGACCTTAATTTGGTGGAAATATCTCGTTCTGTTCACAAGTTATAGCCATTTTATTAAATAAGGTCCGGGTCACATCAAACATTTTGGCTCCCCTTAGCAACCATAAATCAAAATGTTTTGTTTTTTTTGATAATTATTGATAGTCTCTCTCCAGAGAACATTTCTGCAGTGGTTTTGTTCCGATCAGTCAAATAAGCTGGGAGTAATTTGCAAAAGTAGGTTTTACAAAAAACCTAAAATATCTCGAAATTGGAGCCTGAAGGGCGAGCAAATCCGAGATATGCATTTTGTCCGTCTCGAGCCAAGGATTCCAGCAATATAAGACACTCGAGGCTAAGCCTTACGGTTGAGGAGTTATGAGCCGTTTCGTACTTTTGATCGCCGTTTCGCACTTTTGATCGCTGTAGCGCCCCCGTCAGGCCGATCGGGGCGGGCTTCGGTGACGTCTGCAGTGGTTGTGAGTACTACCAGCCCTGAAAGTTTCAAGTCTCTACGACTTACGGTTTGGTCTGCCCGAGCAGTTTTAGCTGGAAAATGATGCATCATGGGGAAATGAACAGTTCCAATAGGGTTTCAGCCTGACGCTTGACTTTGATTGGATTTTACTACCCCTTACTATCAAAATTTTGAGATTTGGCCTCACGACTGTGCCTAGCGACCTATGTTTCCGAACTTCTGACGCTGGTTTCGTCTCGATCGGACCAGTGGTTTCGAAGATATCGGCTAATTTTCTTAAAGCGCTAAATTACAACGGTGCACAAACCATACGCCGAAACCTGGCAAGTGTGGTATCGTTGGACTCTGCAACGATTCAGGAGTCTAAGGAGATGAGTCGCGTGAAAATAAGTCAACCACACCCAAAGTTATAAGCACTTTTTAAAAAAATCTCAACTAGGTGGCGCTGTTTCGAAACTTCTCAGGCTACTTCAGGGCATCGTGGTGATGACCCATGCCGAGTTCCGTAACAATCCGTTCATGCGTTCATAAAATACAGCATTTTGGCACATAATTCAAGATGGCCGACAGCCAAAATGGCCGACATGGTAAAATTGGACATCAGTTGACTCGGCATGACGTCTCGAATCTGACGAGACCACTTTTGTGATTTTTGGGCAAACGGTTCAGCAAAAAAAAGCAAAAATAGCCATTTTTCCTATCTCCGGGCCAGTAGGTGGCGCTGCGCCGAAACGCAGCAGGTTGCCTCAAGACATGCTTGTGCCAACATGTACCAAGTTTGGTCTGAATACGATAAAGCGTTGCGGAGATACAGCCATACGTCTGTTTTTGCAAGCGCTACGTAAAATTTGTTTGCGCGTTTAACGGAAAATATTTGACGAATCAACTTGAATTCCATAACTTTTTGTCGACACTGGCTGCAGATGATCTGGTTCAATTTTCGTGCAAATCAGACGAACAGTCTAGGACGAGTTCGCAAAAGTAGGATTTTGGGGAAATTCAAAATGGCGGGAAACATATAATGTCGGAAATGACGTCATAGGGTGCTTTCGGATTGGCAGGAGCTCAGAAATCTGAGGAAACAAGAATTTTGTTTCTAGCCCTTAAGGTTCAAAAGTTATTAGCATAAACATGAGTGCAACTTTGGACAGGTGGTGGCGCTAGAGGGATTGAGTTGGAGACACCAAAATTGGTGTATTTAATGTTGGGACTGCCCTCTATCAGAATGTCAAATCGTTACAACTTTCCCGCAAACGGTTCTATGGGCTGCCATAGACCTCCATGGCGGAAGAAGAAAGTGCGACAACGGTTTCAATAGGTGCCTCCGCACCTTCGGTGCTTGGCCCCTAATAAAAAGGCAATAAAAAGGGTATAAAAAGGCATATAAAAAATAGACCATAGGGTTTGAGCACTTGAGTTTTGAGCTGCTGGTTGCTAAAACTTTATCAAGCCTGGTGACATGTGCATCGCCGAGGTCAAAGGTCAATTTTTGCATTTTCAGCTCATTTATCATGAAAATGGGGTGTTTTTATTTATTTATTTTTTTACCTTTTAAACTGGTATGCCTCTACTGATGGCCCGATCTCCGCCAAAGTTTGCACGCGTCTTTACAATAATGCGGCGCACATGCTCAGCCGATTTGGTGAAGTTCTGCGCAAAGCAGGCAATTTTTAGTCATTTAAATGTCATTTTGCATAGGATAATATAGGGCATTTGTTTTTCACCAGTTTAACAGTTGGAGGGCCCGATCTCCGCCAAAGTTTGCACGCGTCTTTACAATAATGCGGCGCACATGCCCAGCCGATTTGGTGAAGTTCTGCGCAGAGCAGGCAATTTTTAGTCATTTAAATGTCAATTTGCATAGGATAATAATAGGGCATTTGTTTTCACCAATTTAACAGTTAAAGCGCCCCGGCGGCCATAAAAGTCTGCAAGCCTCTTTAGGGTCACGTGACGCATGCGCACGCGTGATTTCGTAAAGCTGTATGCCAATCAGGCAGGAAGAGGGCCGCTTTCAGGCCTTTAATGGGATTTTCCATAGAAATACATCATTTTGACCCCTTTTTAACCATTATAGCGCCACCAAGTGGCCGGTCCCCACGTCCTTTTTCACTTGGCCACAGAATGAGCTCTTACATAGGCGTGCTGAGTTTGGTGAAAATACCTCATTCCGTTCACGAGTTTTAGCCAATTTAGTAAAAGGGGCTACTCCCCCTTCCAACGTTTTGGCTGCCTTTAGGGTCCAGGAACCCAAATTTCCGGGTTTTTTAAATGACTTTTGACAATTAGACTCCAGAGAATCTCGCTGCGCTGGTTTGGTTCCGGGTGGGCCAAAAACCTAGGACTAGTTGGCAAAAGTAGGTTTTGCAAAAAACCCGAAATACCCGAATTTTTTCCCACTATTCCGAGCCAATCCGGGGCATGCATTTTGTCCGTCTCGAGCCAAGGATTCCAGCAATATAAGACACTCGAGGCTAAGCCTTACGGTTGAGGAGTTATGAGCCGTTTCGTACTTTTGATCGCCGTTTCGCACTTTTGATCGCTGTAGCGCCCCCGTCAGGCCGATCGGGGCGGGCTTCGGTGACGTCTGCAGTGGTTGTGAGTACTACCAGCCCTGAAAGTTTCAAGTCTCTACGACTTACGGTTTGGTCTGCCCGAGCAGTTTTAGCTGGAAAATGATGCATCATGGGGAAATGAACAGTTCCAATAGGGTTTCAGCCTGACGCTTGACTTTGATTGGATTTTACTACCCCTTACTATCAAAATTTTGAGATTTGGCCTCACGACTGTGCCTAGCGACCTATGTTTCCGAACTTCTGACGCTGGTTTCGTCTCGATCGGACCAGTGGTTTCGAAGATATCGGCTAATTTTCTTAAAGCGCTAAATTACAACGGTGCACAAACCATACGCCGAAACCTGGCAAGTGTGGTATCGTTGGACTCTGCAACGATTCAGGAGTCTAAGGAGATGAGTCGCGTGAAAATAAGTCAACCACACCCAAAGTTATAAGCACTTTTTAAAAAAAATCTCAACTAGGTGGCGCTGTTTCGAAACTTCTCAGGCTACTTCAGGGCATCGTGGTGATGACCCATGCCGAGTTCCGTAACAATCCGTTCATGCGTTCATAAAATACAGCATTTTGGCACATAATTCAAGATGGCCGACAGCCAAAATGGCCGACATGGTAAAATTGGACATCAGTTGACTCGGCATGACGTCTCGAATCTGACGAGACCACTTTTGTGATTTTTGGGCAAACGGTTCAGCAAAAAAAAGCAAAAATAGCCATTTTTCCTATCTCCGGGCCAGTAGGTGGCGCTGCGCCGAAACGCAGCAGGTTGCCTCAAGACATGCTTGTGCCAACATGTACCAAGTTTGGTCTGAATACGATAAAGCGTTGCGGAGATACAGCCATACGTCTGTTTTTGCAAGCGCTACGTAAAATTTGTTTGCGCGTTTAACGGAAAATATTTGACGAATCAACTTGAATTCCATAACTTTTTGTCGACACTGGCTGCAGATGATCTGGTTCAATTTTCGTGCAAATCAGACGAACAGTCTAGGACGAGTTCGCAAAAGTAGGATTTTGGGGAAATTCAAAATGGCGGGAAACATATAATGTCGGAAATGACGTCATAGGGTGCTTTCGGATTGGCAGGAGCTCAGAAATCTGAGGAAACAAGAATTTTGTTTCTAGCCCTTAAGGTTCAAAAGTTATTAGCATAAACATGAGTGCAACTTTGGACAGGTGGTGGCGCTAGAGGGATTGAGTTGGAGACACCAAAATTGGTGTATTTAATGTTGGGACTGCCCTCTATCAGAATGTCAAATCGTTACAACTTTCCCGCAAACGGTTCTATGGGCTGCCATAGACCTCCATGGCGGAAGAAGAAAGTGCGACAACGGTTTCAATAGGTGCCTCCGCACCTTCGGTGCTTGGCCCCTAATAATAGATTTTATTTATAACGCACTTTTCATTCCAAAGAATCTCAAAGTGCAACAAAGGGAAAAATTAACAAAAAAATGAATGACAAGTAAAAATATAGAAAAATACAAACAATCAACCAACACAGAAAACTGAACAGAAACAGAGCTGATGGTTAACAGAAAACAGAGCTGATGGTGGAAGTCTCTGTAAGCTCCGCAGCACACTATGGTCCACTCCATGTTTTACATTTCTCCCAGCGCTAGAGGCTCTATTGTCGCATATTCCCAATTCGGGAGTGTCCTGATGACGTCATCGAGGCATGACAGCTGAAGACAAGATGATGGGGATCGCCACAGCACCATGCAGGAGGCAGAAAAAGTTTACCGGGCACTTCTGTGGACACACGCCGCGGTCTGCGCAGAAGTCCAAGCCGTTCCACGGCCGCAATGCGGAACAGCGGCGCAGCCAAGAAGCGGAACATCCCAACATCACGCCGGACCCTGATGACGCCCAGTGCAAACTTCAGCCACCATGAAGCTCAAGCCCGAGGGAGACAACCAGTGAGCAGCCGACACCCATAAGAGAGAGCAGTCGCAGCGAGCATCATCAAACGTCCTTCAAACCAGAACCAACCGCAACAACTTAAACAAAAACAGCAGAGAAGCGGTGGAAAACGGCGAACAACGTCCTCTCAGTGGCTGCCAACAATCAGCAACAGTCCCAATTGTAGCTCTGACTGTGTGACTAGTCAGAAACATAAGAAAATTAAATAACATCTAAATCTAATAGTACAGTTAACATAATTTGTGGGTGGAGAAGCGGCGAACAGACAATGCCAGCGTCCTCTCAACCATGTTTTTCTAGCAACCAAATCAGTAATATAGTGATTTAGTGCAAATATATATTTTTATAATCAGAAAGGAATGTCATTTTGTGTTTATTTTGTTTTATGTGCTTTTTGTTGCCCATTGTAGGTTTGACAGATGCCAAAGCTTTTGATATTTTGATGAATCGAGATATTAGGATTGACGTAACAGATATAAAGTTCCCATACTTAAAATTGACAGTGTGGATTATTGACTGTTGCGCAAATTAAAACTTCCCATTTTCATTTTCTTGGCAATATTCAATGTATTCAACATATTTGTTGAAACAACTATTATTTAGTGTAGCATGAAATTCATTGTGAACGTGTATTAAAGGGTTATTTAGCTTGAAAATTAGGCCATGACTTATTTACCCTTAAGTCATCCTTGGTGTATATGACATTCTTCTTTCAAATATACACAGTCAAAATTTTATTAAAGTCCTTTTATATTAAAGTCTAATTAAGCTAATTTGCGGAGGATTGTGTGTTGTATCAGGAGTCAGTATGAGGTTAAGAGTGATGAGAAAGTGGTCTGAGGTGTGTAATGGAGTAACTAAAGTGTTGTCCGTGGAGCAGTTGCGTGTGTAGATGAGGTCTAATTGTTTACCTGATTTGTGAGTAGCCGTAGTAGACACTAACTTGAGGTCAAATGAAGTCAGTAGAGTGGTGAAGTCTGTGGCTAGGTGTTTATCAAGATGGATGTTGAAGTCACCAAGCAGAACCAGAGTGCCATCCTCAGGGAAATTAGAAAGTAACACATCCAACTCCTCCACAAAGTTACCGAGGTGACCTGGAGGACGATAGACCACTACCACATGGATTTTAACAGGGTGAGTAATAGTGATTGAGTGTGATTCAAATAAACTGCCCGATAGAGATGGTAAGGGATCAAATTTCCAATCATTTGAGATAAGCAAACCAGTACCCCCACCCCTCCCAAGTAGTAATAGTAGATTTGAAAGCACATGGTGAATACAGATTTAAAAAAAGGCCAGATAGAAATAAGAAAAACTGAACACAAGTAATGAACAGGAAAACGATTTTCAAGTGCCTTGCTCGAGAGGAGTTCCACAGGGAAGAGTTGATGTCTTTACACTCGTCAGGCTTCACAATAGGGCTTTTGATTGCGCTGCCGTGGACTATCACTCACCTGAGTATACAAACGTGTTAACCCATGTGACAACAAACACTACCTCCCCAAACACAGGGAACCTACACCAGAACTACTAATACATGATAATATACTACACCAGGGGTCGCCAACTGGCGGATTCTGGTCCCGATCCAGACCGGGAGATGCATCCATCTGGACTGTGAAGCATTGTGACGTGAATGAAATAAATAAACAAATGCCAAACTCATTTTTATAAAAAAAAATAAAAAAAATCATTTATATCAGGCAGCTCAGTAGAACCATTTTTCTTATGTTGCCACGGTTGCGATGACCGTTAAGCTACGTTACTATGCTCACTGTTGCTACGTTCAGACGCGCAGTCACGCATGCAGTGAAGAGGAGAAAGCCGCGCGCGAAAACAGAAGCTGAATCCGACATCACCCCCTAAACCCTCATTTACTATTCCCTACGTTAGTCCACTATAACAGCTCACTTGAAGGAGTGAATGAAAAAGAGTGAATGAAAACAAGTGCATGAAGTCAGACAGCCATTGAGTGTACATCGGCTCAAACATGTCCACTGTGGTTTCGGACACCACTACAAATGGCTGTCCTTTCAAATAATGCCGTATGGGTTCGGGGGCAATTTCGGATTCAGCCATACACATTTTGAAGAAACTTTTATCCTCAGCAGTCTGAGCTAAGGGCGCAGAAAATAAATGAGCCAATTTCTCCCACTGAAGTTCAGGCAATGTATGCGGGTTTGTTTTGGAATCAGGAATTATTATGCTTCCGTTCCGTCTTTAAGGTCAACTCAGCTCAGCCTTTTGAAATGTTATGTGAGGTTATTTACATTTTTCTGGATTTAAAGGAACAGGTGAAATAAAGAGATAAAATGTTTCTTACACTTTTCAATTTTTCCAACACTTGTGGCACTTTATTTTTGCCTGTTTGTGTTTCTGGATGTTATTGCTAATGATTTTTTACCAGTGAAATTTGAAGCACAGGGAGAGCAGTGTTGAATATTAGTTAGTTAGTTAGTTGGTTAGAGACTACATGTGAATGTACATAAAATTATGTTATGAAATTTCTGTTTTGTTTTGTTTTTTAACCAGGGGGGGTTGTGTTCATTGATTGTTACTGTTGATCTCAGTTCAGCAGAAAAAGCACTTTAGTCGCTACTAATGTTGAAATGAATGTATTTTCAGTGGAGATGAAGGTATTTTTTCATTCATCATATTTTTGTCACACATGGTACATTCATACTGTTTGAATTTAGATATTTTGTACCAAAGCAACTTAAACAGAACAACCTCAAAATGAGATACATTTTGTGAAGGATTACTTATGTTTGCTTTAACAATATGAAAAGACATGTTTATCTATATGAGAACATATTATATTTTGTTCAATAAAGACATTATTTTTTTAATCTACACTAATTTCTTTAGTCTGGCAAAAAAACATCATTTCATGTTTTTAGGTATATGATTGTCCGGACCTCGGCCGGTGAAGAGGGTACTGGACCCCAAGCAATTTTAGTTGAAGACCCCTGTATTAAACAAACAAACATATCTAACAACAGCTGAGCAAACAATCAAATGAGAAGTTACAAACACTTACACAGTAGCTGTCTTCCTGTTGACCGTTGCCTCATTTAAGTTTATTTCAAGAATTTTCTAGTGATTGTTAGTGTGTAGTGGATTATTTGGAAATCGCTCACTATTTGGCTACTGTTACACATGCAATGTGAGGCAGTGGTGGAATGTAACGAAGTACAAATACTTTGTTACTTTACTTAAGTACATTTTTCACGTATCTGTACTTTACTTAAGTAGAATCAATAGTGCATACTTTTTACTTTTACTTAGTTACATTTTGCAGCAAATATTTTACTTTCTACTCGACTACATTTCTACAACGTTTCGTTACATTTTCTGATCAGTTTCAGGGCTCGAGATTAAGGTTTGTTCGGATAATTAATGGATAATAATAGGCTAATGTATGAACTGACGGTTGCGCTGTTGACAATCGTGCAGTAAATATTATATTTAATAACGTATAATACAGTTAAAAAAACATCAAATGACATGACCAAGAGTGCTGTTTTCCTGAATACCATCACGACTGAAAATGTGACACTGATTTCATGACAGTTCCATAAACAATTAATTAAAATTAGTCACTTACATTTTAGATGCAATATAAACTGCTTTTGTTCTATTACAGCAGCGAAAATATTTCCAAGATCAGATCATATTTCCACATCAGAACCACAAAGCATGTCACAGTAATAGTGTGTTATGAATGATCCAGCGTTTGAATGAATCGCTTGAATCAAAGATTCAATGAACTGTTCGTAAACGACTGCCTCATTCATGAACGAATCAGCCGTTTGACCGAACCGACTCAATGACTCACTCATTAAGACCTGCCGCCACCTACTGGTAGTTTAGTTTCATGTTTAAAGCTATACTGTGTAACTTTTTTAGTTTATTCTTAGCTAAAAACACTTAGTTCTCTCAAAAATATATGTGCTCATTAATGTATATTTACTTCTTTCAAGTAATAAAGTATTCTCGTAAGTTTATAATATGCCATTGAAAATACACACGGGTGAGGGGTTCGAATGCCGGTCGCCATGTTGCTCCTCCATCTTGAAAGTACATTAGTCAAAGAGGGACATACCCATAAATTCAATCGTCGCCTTTCGCGTTTTAACACGGTCACTTTTTGCGTTTTAAAACAGCCACAGTATGAGTTAAAACAAAATCACAATTGAGAGGAACAGAAACTATTATTCCCTGGATGATCATATACCTTTTCACCACTAGATGGGGGAAAATATCACACAGTGTAGCTTTAAACATTCTTTCCAACGTTTCTTATTGTATTAAAAATATATACAGTTAAAACAATCTCATAACATCATTTAATGCAGTTGTAATTTTTCAGTGTTAATTATTTAATTTAACAACCATATAGCGTTATTCTAATTTAATTTATTGATCAAATTTAAGAATATAAAAGAAAAGCTGAAGCATATCCTTTATTTAAGATTAATCCTCATAAATATGAAGATTTAAATACATCAAAGCTGATGGAAATGTTCTTCTGAATATTGATATTTAACTCTGCAGATCGCCCTGATATTGTGAGTCAGAATGTAAACTGGGCAACAGATGATAAGCACAATTAGCCTACATTAACCCAAAACTAACTTAATTAAAACGCCACAGCCCGTACTGTTTTCTTCTTTTTAATGACTGAATATAGACATTAAGAGAATACATTGTTAAACAAGTAATTTACTTTTAATACTAAAAGTACATTTAAAATCTTAAATAAAAAAGTACTTTTTTACTTTTACTTAAGTAGGATTGTCGTTGTAGTACTTCTACTTTAACTTAAGTAAATATGGCTCTGGTTATTTGTACTTTTACTTAAGTACTGAGATTCAGTACTTCCTCCACCACTGATCACAGGTGATGCGCATCAAAATGCTTTACAAATTCAGGTCTTTAGCTAATTAGTAGCTACTCCAGGACTTGATGTGTGTCAGACAAAGGACAACTAAAATGTGCACTGTTGGAGGTCCACCAGGAACGTGGTTGGGAACCACTGAAGAAGAGCATAACAATAATCTAGCCTTGAGCCCATGATCTAACTGTTCAGTATTTTGCATTAAACGCATGTGCAGTAATTAGATGTTTTTAAGATGGTAGAAGGCAGTTTTACAGAGGGTAGAAATGCTACACTTTCAAATGAAAGATTGGTATCAAAGAGCACACCCAGGTTCCTCACTGACGACAAGGACTTGACAGAGCAGTAGTACATTAGTACATATGAAAGTGCTATATAAATGCATCATTCATTCACATAATTATGTATTGTGTGTATAATATGTACATTATTTATTTTGTATAGTTATCAGCAAAGTACAAATAAGGGTCTGACTACAGAGCCACAGTTTTACCACAGCAGTTCTGACCGCGCATGTGCATTGCGTCGTGCGAGACTTCGAGATGCATGTTACAGCACTGTAAGGGAATAAAACTAAATATTTATTAATTGTAATTGCACTTGTTTGATTTGATAGTTATTAGTTAGTGATCAACTGTAATGGTAAAATATTGAAATGTTTAAAATATAAATTGTAAATGTAATAGGCTAAAAAAATGTAAATTAAATTTGTTTATTGGTTATGTCTCCAACAAATTAATAATATCCTCACACTTTCAGTTTAAAAGTACGTTTTATTTGTTTTCCAAGTTCATGCATTTACCCCAAGCAGAATTAATCAACTTGAGGTATTAGTTATCTTGACGTTATACTAATTATAAAAACCTTTGAAATGTCTATTCGAAAGTTAGTTTTTATACCAGGCTTTGAAAATACATTGTGTGTTTATTATTCCAGGCTGTTCGTTTTTGGAGAAAAAACTTAAAAGTAATATTTAAGTGTTCATGACAGCATTGTTTTATATCAGTAAAGGAGCTTGAAGGCCTCCGAGTAACAGCAGAAGCAAAAAATAAAAGCTGGAGCAACAGTAATCAATAGATAGTTTTAGGACAGAATTAAATTTTAAGACAGAATTAAGATTTAAAAATCAAATGTATCCACGTGAAACCGCTGTAGTAAAACTGTGCATGTGCGGGACAAAACTGCTGTTGTGAAACTGCGCATGCGCGGGCAAAACTGCGGCTGGGGTGAAACTGCGGCTCTGCAGACAGATATTATTGAAAGTATATGTCTAATTGTATTCTGCACTGCTCTCAGACTTTCACTCACCACGGTTCATGTGCTGTTGCTGATGTGTCAATAAGAGTGATTAGATCTGAAAACAACCATCCAGGTTTTTGCAGTGATTGGTGCCAGGGACCCACTTTATATTAGGTGGCCTTAACAACTATGTACTAATGTTGTAATTAATCATTTGATACAAAGCACTTATTGTGTACATACATGTTTTACATTGTACTTACATTGAAAAAAATACCTGCATGTAATTACGTCTGTAATTAATTTCTGTAGTTACATTTGTAATTACACATTTGGCACTTCCCTTACACCTAATGGGTCCTGCACACTGTGCGATTTTTCAAAATCCTTTGCGAATGTCCCTTGTCAGACTGTACGAACATGATCGCCATGTCACACTGTAAGATCTCAGTTGGCATTAATGTCAGACTGCACGATAGTGAAGGCACGGTAAAAACGGACGCGCGCAAGAAAACTCACCCGGAGTGTTATATCATCAATGAATGACGCGTTCGGTGACAGCTATTTGACAACTCGCGATAAAGTTCCGAGAAGATTAGGCAAATTAGTCCGGTGATGTAGGACTGACTGCGCACGACTGCTCCTCCAAATCAGTGACGGACACTAATCATTTTTAAGTGTACCGATTGAAAGATTTAGTGAACTGTTTACATGAGACGTTATCTAAACCGATCTGGTGTTTACATGTGATGACTTTCAATCGCAATCATTTTGTCACATGCAGTTTGTCTGCCGCACCAAAAATGTCAACGCTGTTTTCTCCAGCAGCTGGATTGTGTTAACTGTAGCCATAGCAACTCTTAACGGCCACCAGGACTAATACAGTATTATTTATAGCTATTTGTTGTAAAGTGTAATAATCATCTCAGAAAAAAATATCTTCTGTCAGGCGCAGTTAAAGTAAAAACTGCCCGGGGCAATATACGCTGTGTCATTACTCCAACATTATCTTCATAACTTACGAAATAAAAAGTTTACCCCTCAGAAAAATTTACTTTCCTCTCTTGTCAACATGAGCGCGGCGCGCGCCGTCACGTCATGTAAGGACACACACTTAAAAGTAATCGGTCAGGTCGTTTACATGGTGAAAAAAAATTAATAACGAGTATGGAAGAGATTCAAGCTGTGCTGCTTTTGCTGGTTATGTATAGGTTTACTAAAGAGGTAATTAACAACGACAGAAAAGAGCACTAATATGCAGATTCAGCAGCATGCAGCATATTCAGAAAGCTTGTAAAGCTAGATTTAAAATGACAATGTATATTATTATCAGCTATTACGGACATTGAACGTGAGATGGCTGAGACGACCGCGCGCCACCAGACAGAGAGCAAGACTGATATTTACTGAACGCAGAACGAACCTTGCAAAAGACTTTTAAAAATGCCGGTTGAACTAAAATGCTGCGTGAGCTCAACCAATCAGCATGTTCAGCGCCCAAGTCCCACCCTCGAAAGTTCCTGAACTTTGAAAAAGTACTACCTCGCGAGCAGGGCCGTTTGGAGGGGGAAATATTTACCCGGAACTTCATTTAGACCCTGGTTCCTGCGGTCTAAACACACGAAGTACCACCCAAAGTTCCTGGTTCCTGGGTAAAGTTCCTGTGGTCGAAACGGAGCTATATATGCACATATACATACAACATTTTTACGTATACAGCTAACGGGTTTCTGGGTAATCTCAGTCAACACTGTTGGCAGGTGTAAGGCTTTTTAATCTGGTGTGAACACTCATGTGCCTGGTAAGGCTTCCTTTACGATTGAAACTCTTTCCACACTGTTGGCAGGTGTAAGACTTCTCCCCAGTGTGAACTCTCATGTGGTAATTAAGATGTACTTTTTTGTTAAAACTGTCTCCACACTGTTGGCAGGTAAAGAGACTCCCTCCAGTGTGAACTCTCATGTGGACTGCAAGGTTTCCTTGTTGAGTGAAACTCTTTCCACACTGTTGGCAGGTGTAAGGCTTTTCTCCGGTGTGAATTCTCATATGTCTGTTAAGGGTTCCTTTACAAGTGAAACATGTTCCACACTGTTGGCAGGTGTAAGGCTTCTCTCCAGCGTGAACTCTCATGTGGTAATTAAGATGTACATTTCTGTTGAAACTCTTTCCACACTGTTGGCAGGTGAACGGCTTTTCTCCAGTGTGAATTCTCATGTGCCTGTCAAGACTTACTTTATGAGTGAAACTCTTTCCACACTGCTGGCAGGTGAACGGGCTCTCTCCAGTGTGAACTCTCATGTGGTCTTTAAGGACTCCATGTTGAGTGAAACTCTTTCCACACTGTTGGCAGGTGTAAGGCTTCTCTCCAGTGTGAATTCGTATGTGCCTGTCAAGACTTACTTTGTGACTGAAACTCTTTCCACACTGTTGGCAGGTGTAAGGGCTCTCTCCTGTGTGAACTCTCATGTGGCCTTTAAGGACTCCATGTTGAGTAAAACTCTTTCCACACTGAGGGCATATGTAAGGCTTCTCTCCGGTGTGAATTCTTATGTGTCTGTCAAGGCTTCTTTTACAAGTGAAACATGTTCCACACTGTTGGCAGGTGTAAGGCTTCTCTACAGAATTCTCTTTAAGGGTTTTACTGTTGTTTTCAGCTTTTATTTGAATGAAAGTCTTTTCAGTCTGTGAATAACTTGAAGATTTTTCTCCAGCAATGCTATCATGCAGATTCTCATATTGTTCCTTCTCTTCATTTTCATTGAGTACTTCTGTCTCTTCTTTTATTGCCATTAGGTCTAAGGTGAAAAAACAAACAGATAAAAGTAAATCCCAGTTTAATGGCACAATACAATAGACACCAAAACATTTAGATAATGCATTAAATGCATTAAAACCAACATGTATGCTAGACCCTATACCAGAGGTGTCTAAACCTGCTCTAGAGGGTCTGTGTCCTACTTGCCCCAATATACCCGCTTGAAGTTGTCAGCTCTAGCCCCAACACCTAATTTCCTGTATGGGTTAGCTCCAACCCTATATGCACCTGTGCATGCTAATCAAGTGCTGTGTTCGAAATCACCCCCTAAACCCTCATTCACTACTCCCTACATTACTCCACTAATAGTCCACTTGAAGAAGTGAATGAAAACAAGTGAAAATTGAACTTGGAAATTTGATTGATGATCATTTCAGCTGCGGTTACCATCTTTAGGTGACATGCAGGAATTCATTCAGAGCGCAACTCGAACTGTGCATTATGGGTATTCTCTAGCCGTATACAGTCGTAGTTGTGGTGCATTGTGGATTGAACAAGTGCACTCAATGTCTACTATAATGTCTACTTTGATTTTAGACACCACTACAAATGGCTGTCCCTTTAAATAGTGCCCCATTTAAGGGTATAGTTGCTATTTCTGACACAGTCAAGGAGTTTAGTATAATTTGAAAGCAAAGGACAGGTGCAGTTTCATCAAGTTTGGAGCTAAACTCAGCAGAAATGAAGAACAGCTACACACCCACACCTGGCCATCCACGGGATGTAGAAGAAAACATGATTCATCAGATCAGGCCGCTCTTCTATTGCTCTGTGTTCCAGTTCTGGTGCTCATGTGCCAACTGATTGCACTTCCTATTCAAACCGATCACCGAGCAATTCCTTCTGTGTCTGTCAAGGAGCCTCTCTTTGCGAAAAGGGGAGAGAAACTATAGAGTCACCTTCACCATCAGCAGGGAAGACATCACCCGCATCATGGCTCAGCCCATCTGAAGCCTGGGAAGACTTTATACATTTGATCTCTCAGACAAGAATATGGGGAAAATCATCTTTCGGCAGTTGTCAGAAGGCCTGTCTAAGATCAAAGCAAGCCAGCGACCTGGAAAGTACAAGGTGTGGTGTTATCACTTCATGCTGTACCCAAGGGTGATGTGGTCTCTGAAGCTATGCGAAGTAACCTCATCAGCTATAAGCAGGATGGAGGCAAAAGCCAACTCCTTCATTTGTAAATGGCTCGGCCTACCAAGGTGCCTCTCAGCTGCTGGCCTGTATGGATGGAACTCACTCCAGCTACCCCTGAAATCCATCACCCTGGGCTACAGGCAGGAGAAGGCTGGTTGGTGATGGAATTAAGAGACTCCTCCGACAGGACAGTGACTGATGCAGATGCCAGAGCAGAGACTGGAAGGAAATGGAGGGATAAGAAGGAGGTGCAGAAGGTGATGGGAAGACTGAAACATCAGCAAGTCGTGGGCATGGTCCAGACAGGGCGGGCAGGTCTTGAATGGAGTGAGCCACCGATTTTATGGTCCAAGGCCAGCAGGATGGAGAGGAAGGACCTTGTTGCTGCAGAGGTCACCAGGATTAAACAGGAGGATCTCAGACACCCCATTTCTACCAGAATGAACCGGGTGCTAGTTCAGAGCCAGTGCTATTGTCAGTTCTAAGTGGATTCCACTGATGAGCCATTAAGAAAACCGGTTTGGCTTTCCACAGGCTGGAGAGCCAGCACCGAGCTAGGTCCTACATCACTGTATACGTCTCATCTTTCTCAGCAACGCTAGCGCAGTAGCAGGAAACAAACACAAAACATATCTGCGTATGAGCGTGAACGATTCAAAAGCATAAGGAGTAGTGTGCGCTCGCTGTACTTTGATGTCATACGGCGATCAGGCTGCACTGATGCATCTCGAATAAGCCTTCCATCAACAATGGCTCATGGCTTTATGATCCTACATCGGCATCAAAACACCGCGAATCCAATGCATTCATGCAGCTCACCATGATTTATAGACGAAGATTAAAATCAAGCAGCTGTTAGCTTGATTAGCTGCTATTTAAAAAATGGCAGTCACAAGTTTCTGTTCGTCTTGTTGGTCACGGTAACCCCGCCCCCAGCCGCTGACGCAAACGGTTCTTACTTCTAGCCCAGCAATGTTTTGGTGCTATTTAAGAACCACTTTTCCTGGCTCGGAGCTGGTGCTTTGAGTGTGGAAAGACAAAGAACCGATTTGAAACTAGGCTCTGGCTCCAAACTAGCACCAGCACTGCTTTGGTGGAAAAGGGGTAAGAGTGAGGTCTGTGGTGTAGGGGCAGAAAGGGTGGTGGACAACTTAGGAGGGCATCATTAGTCGAGCAATCAGCTGGGCAGAGTTTTTGAAACTGCCACAAGCTCAGCTCAGTTTCCTCATTAGGGCAACATACAACACCCTCCTAAAGCCCCAGAACCTCCACCAATAGCTTGGAATAGAGCAATCCTGTGACCTATGCGGGACCATCAATGCCTCACTCCAGCATGTTTTGTCGGGCTGTAAAACAGCACTGACACAGGGTTGACTCAGATGGCGGTACGACCAAGTGCTCAGGAAGCTGGCAGAGGCGCTGGAGAAAAGTCAGCAAGTGGCAAACCAACAGTGTGTGTGTGCAAAGCTGCTGGACTGCTCTTTAGAGTAAAATCCTAGTGGGAAATACCAGTTGTTAGCGGTATAGGCCGGTAAATGTGAATTGTCTTTGCCCATGCAGATCCTTTATCAGTGGGAGGCCGTCTTTTTGTTTAAATACTATTTTCTCCTGTTTTTCCCATTAGCAAGACTTATGTGTTTCTTTTGTTATCTCTTTTCCAGGGAAGATCTTTAAAAATATAGGTAGATGCCCTCTTTTGTTTGTCATTTTGGCCTATCCACTGATAGCAACCGCCTTGTAGGTGGTTTGATTAAGTAATAAACAAAACTGCCTCTCTGACCCAACTGGTGATTTTTGTGGTAATTCTGGGAGCAGGAGACGGGACTCCAGGTGACACGTCTCAGGTGTCGCTCTGTGTGTTACGACCAAAAGTGGTGTTTGTGGAGGAAGATCGTAACAAAGATGGATACATAGAATGATGCTCATTGGATGAAAAACAAAAAAAACAAGTGGCAGTCGGGCACCATTACAAAGAGAACTAGATAAGTCCATGAATGGAGTAACTGTGGCAAAAAGTGTGAGGAGTAATGCACCTGCAATGGAATCACAAGTTACAGGGATGCAAACAGCGCGCTTTTCGGCGCCTCCCGATTTTTTCACGTCAGTTTGGGTGACTTGTGTGAAACGTGCAGTCCAAAGAGTAAAAATAATAAATCAGAACACTGAGCGCCAATGCGCACGGGTGAACCGCTAGTGTTTCTTCTGGCTGCGCATCTTTTAATGTCTGTGGTATCTGATATAAACTGTTGGACAGATATACATTATAGACTAGGATTTGAGCGCTCAACATCTCTTCTCTTTGTGCAGTGAACTCTTCAATGCGCACTAGCACTGCAACTCTAACTCTGTGTTGCTTTAAAGGTGCCCTAGAATGAAAAATTGAATTAACCTTGCCAAAGTGAAATATTGAGAGTTCAGTACATGGACATCACAAACTGTGAGTCTCAAACACCATTGCCTCCTCCTTCTTATGTAAATCTCGTAAATAAAAAAAAACAAAAGTGCTTCTCTACATAAACCCAACCGTGACGCAAGCGTTGGGGATCATTTATATGCACGCCCCCAACATTTGCATATGTCCAAACAAGCCGAATCTACTGATGGTAAACAAGACACTCGAAGACAGCAAAAACGGCTCTCATGACACATGGTTGAGGTTTATTATAATCGGATACCACAACAAATTGTTTGTTTGTTCAGCCTATTTCAAGCAAGCTTCACTCAGTCTTAAACTGAAGAAAGTGGCAACTGTTTTCCTGCAAGCAGTTGATTAGCTGTTTAAACAATTTCTGATTAAATTGAAAGTTTCTTAGAGAGACCGCATTGTCTAGATGATGCAAGATGCTAGTACAATAACAATAGGAAACTCCAAGTACCATACAAAACTAAATAGTGTGTCTAATGACAAAGGTTAATAATATTTTGTATTACAAAATACAACCGTAGATACCGTTCACTCAATCCTTCTAGCAAACGTCATCTTTTCCACCATATCAGTTAAAATGATAGTCCAGGGGTGTCCAACCCTGCTCCTGGAGAGCTACCATCCTCTAGATTTTAGTTCTAACACTGCTCCAAACACCTGTCTGTAATTATCTAGCACCCTGATTACCATGATTAGCTGGTTCAGGTGTGCTTGATACAGGTTGGAGCTAAAATCTGCAGGACGGTAGCTCTCCAGGACCAGGGTTGGAAACCTCTGTGATAGTCAATTGAGATTGCTGAAATGCAGCTTACTTGTTTATTGGCGTTTTCAGATCATCCGCGCACGAGAGAGAGCTCGCATGCATATGGTTGCCAGATTGGACATGTTTAGGTAAAACACTGGATAGTATATTTTTTTTTTCCACCGAAAAGCTCTGTTTGGGGGATTTAATTACTGAAATCAGGTAACCGCACGAACGCAAGCTCTTTCTCGTGCGCGGATGATCTGACAACACCAATAAACAAGTAAGCTGCATTTTATCAATCTCCATTTGAGATGTTTTGCTTAAAGTGTCATTTAGCCGGTCTGTGTTCTGTCAGGACTCACGAGCCGCTTCGCTGAACAGCTGAACTGCAGTGAGCTGCTGAAATATGCCAATCAGAGCAGAGCTTAACATTAATATTCATGACCTTTCCAAATATGGCAAAAACAGAGCATTACATCCTAGGGACAATTTATAGGGTTGTAAATGGACCTGTAAAACTGTATCTGGACAATTTTTGCCCTTAAATAAGCCACATACCCTCTATGTAGATATCAGAGAACAATTTAACATATTGTTTCAAATCATTCTAGGGCACCTTTAAGCGCATCATTCTGCACCTGGGATGCGCATAAGCGCTTAGTGTCGCTCTGATTTAAAGCATTTCATATGGTTTTGTGCAGTAAACGATTATTAGAAGCCTATCTTATCTTTGCTGCCCCATTAAAAGCTGCACATTATGTTTGCAATAAACATCTTATGTTATGCTATTATTTATATATACAGGTCCTTCTCAAAAAATTAGCATATTGTGATAAAGTTCATTATTTTCCAAAATGTAGTGATAAAAATTAAACTTTCATATATTTTAGATTCATTGCACACCAACTGAAATATTTCAGGTCTTTTATTGTTTTAATACTGATGATTTTGGCATTTTTCCAGATTTTGGTCTGGAAACTCACCAGGGCTCAATCCGAGGGGCGGATAAACGGTTGTCTTTCAAACTCCCTCTGCACGCGATAGGATAGCGCTACCACCAACCAGAGCAACGAAGGTGAAACAGGGCTTGTTGATAGATAAAACATTCATCGTATCCGGTCGGCAAAACTCCGAACACATCTTCCCTTTTTAAGAATGACTTCAGTGCCGTTCTTTGTTCTTTTCTCAGAGAAAAGCTTAACTCCAAGTCTTCCAGAGTCTCTGTCAAAGCTGATTCGAAAGACCGCTGCCGTTCGCCAGTTTCTGTGTTTACTAGAAACACGCAAACGCAACTCGGCCGTCGCCATTATGACCCCGCCCACCGACTCTATACACAATGTGATTGGCCCGGCAAGAGTTAGGGGAATACAGCTCAGAAGGGTATTGAGAGTTGCTAGACAACACTTGCGGTAGAGCCCTGCACGGGCCTCAAATCTAGGCCCTAGCCCGGCCCGTGTCCGACAGCTTATCAAAATTCTCGGCCCGAGTCCGACTGGAGCCCGTGTTGTTGTTGTTGTTGTTTTTTTTTTTTTTCGTACATTGTTGCAGCCATTAAAATAGTTCTGTTTTGTTTTTAATGTCAAAGTAGTCATATTTCGTTTCGTTTCTTTATTAAGTTAATTTAGAAAAATGTTTAGAGAATTTTTTTGTTTGTTAAATTAAAGTTTAATTTTTTTTTAAGTGACGACCAAGCGGCCAGTGGCCGGCAGTGAGTTAACCGCATCGATTTAGTCTCTCAAATCAACTCTTAACTTGTCTTGCCTATAATAAAATCCATTGATATAAAACACTTGAAGCATCACAATGTAAGTTAATTTCGCCAACTATTACCACCACAGTAAAAGGCATTTTTGACGAGTTGAGGCAGGCTGATTCTGCTCGCGGCTCTCGCAAACAGAGCTAAACAATCTAAAAACAAATAAAAATAAAAAAAGAACATGCAGGTTACCTTACACCTACGCAAATGAATATAAATCCGATCTTCAATTCCCGTGGTATATGCTCATTTAACGGAGTTTACAGCAACGAAAGCATAAGATTATTTTATTCAGCAGTTAATTTCAAATTCAAAGACCACATAAGAGAGAGCGGGACCTTAGCGCACTGGTAAGATCATTTAGTCACATTCATTTTTATTGAAGATGATTGTGCCCTTAAGCACTTATTCATTCATCATAAGATCCGACTATGTCCGATCAGCTGTTCAAACGAACCGACTCTTCCAGTTCTTCATTCCCCTTATAAGCCGCCTCTGTCGGTCTATCGGGGGTTTATTAACATGTGCTTTGGGTATACAGGGTCAGTCAGCACACACGGCGCTTTACATTGTGTTCCCATACGTAATACGAGGAACCTCTCTCGAAAGGGAACGTACCCGGTTGCTTTCGTGGCCTCGGTTCCCTGAGAGAGAGGAACGAGTATTACGTTCCGTGATGTGTTTATGCTTCTCAGGTATCGCTTCAGTCGATCTTAAAACCTGACACCTATGGCGAATTAGGGTCTTATATAGCCTCCTGTATGCAAATATAAGCACCTTTTACGGCGGGCTTTCTGGAACGCCCCCCATTGGTTCGTTCCTCTCAGCCGCCTCACCGTAGGTTCCTGCAGTTGCCGCGGCCCGGCCAATTAGAGCGCTCCTCGCGCTGGGCTATGGCCGTACAGCGGCACTACGCTTTACATGGATACCTTTATTGATAAAGTCTTGCTTCATATTCTCGAGAAAAGGAGTTTTTCCCATACGTAATACGAGTAACCTCTCTCGAAAGGGAACGTACTCGGTTACTTTCGTAACCTCGGTTCCCTGAGAGAGAGGAACGAGTATTAAGATGATTGTTTTTTTTGAGCATCTAAGAATTATTTTAAGTTTCAATTACGGCCATTTGTGTTGGCTTGCATTAGGCTACTCATTTGCGGCGATGCGTGTTGCAGCACCATCATATCTATCTGACTACAACATATAGCCCATAACCCTCTCACACGTTTATTTTTTAACCACTTGCCAGGAGTAAAATGTATACATGTGGTTTAAACAACCAGATAGGCTACATTTACATTTGTCCGGTTTCGTCTGAAATGCTTTCATCCTTCTGAATTGGTTTGTTTAGTGATCGGAATTAAATAGGCTACGTCTCGAAAGAATCTCGGGACTAGGCTACTCCTGGTCATTTCGCAATCAGATTAATACCTGGTCAGAGAAAACGAATGAAGGAACCAGTTGTGAATAGGCCATAACGCCGGGGACACACTTCAAGCGTGTCGTGAGCATCTCGGCTGTGTGGCGTGTCCGTTTTTATTCTGGCTCCCGTTAACCGGTTAGAGCTTGCATACTGCCTTCGTCGGTCCGAGCCACGCGAAAAACGCGCGCATGCTTCAAATAGAAGATGCGCCTATTTTCACGCGACATGCGAGCGTGGAAACGTTTACAGGCGAAATATAATAGGAAAAGATGTTTATATGCCATTTTGACACGAATACATATTAATAAAAATGACATTTTCATGTTTGAAAGTCTGTGGGTTAACATAAATGCAGATATAGGCCTACTTGTAATAATAAAAAACAACATAATTATCGATTTTGAAATATTAAACCTGTCAATACAGAACGAAATATTCTGTAGCCTATTTTGCCGTTAATACCATGGATATGGTATGGGCTGGCTACTGCTGACGTTGTCTTTGCTGCTATTAATGTAGCCTACAGGGAAGCCCTATACTTCATGTTAAATATAAATATATTTCCTATTGATACAGCAGACGCCCCGCGGATGACACGCAACAGAAACGCTCACAAGAAACGCGCACTGCTGCTGCTGGCGCAGACTCTGAACCTATGCTCTGAACACTGTGCGAGCCATATCTTGACAGTCGCGTTAGCTATTATGGTCTCGTGTTGTTTCCACCAGCGCAGAACATCTCATTGTTCCTTTTAATTAATAAAATAAATATAAAACGAAGGAGAAGCCTAAAAAAGGCCCGAAGCCCGGCCCTAGGGGCGTAAAAAAGTCGGGGCCCGTCGGGCTCGGGCTTAAATGCAGGGCTTTAACTTGCAGGCAGATTAAATTTGCTGCCGCTAGGGTGCGTCTAGATTTCTAGGCTATGTGTATGTGGCATTCAATGACAAATTATGGTAATAATATTATATACCAAAATACAAATCTATAATACACTCTAGTGTTCAAAAGTTCGGGTCATTAAGATTTTATAGAACGTTTCTGAAAGAAGTATTTTCTGCTCACCACGGCTGCGTATTTTAGATCAAAAGTGAAGTAGAATTGTACTAAAGAAAGTTAAATTAATTATTACAAAAGATGTTTTTTATTTTAATAAAATTAAAAGTTTTTCCTATGAGGGCAAAGCAAGAAGACGATGCTGAATAAAGTCGTAGTTTTTGTTATTTTTGGACCCAAATGTATTTTGGATGCTTCAAGAGACTAATTAAAGGTGAACTATGTAGTATTTTTGCTGTAAAATATCCAAAAACCACTAGGCCGGTGTTATATATTTTGTTCAGTTGAGTACCTACAATATATCCCAGAAGTTTCCAACTATTTGTAAATTGTGAGAAAATTGCTATTTTAACTAAGTACAGGGACGTTTCAACATTGCATTTGAGGGAGTCGCCTTTCAATTGCGTCATATCTGCGCTACCCTCGGTTTCGGCTTTTATTTGACAGGAGCGCTTTACTCTTAGCAGTGTGAACAAGTGAACGCACGGAGTAAAGTCATAACATCGTTTTGAACACACTTAAATGTATCTAATATGATTAACAGAGCTGCATTACCTTAAAATCATAACCGGAAGAGCAGATCTGTGCAGGCGCCCGGCGAATGTCTCCCGTCCCTTCATAATAAAAGTCCCGGTATTTGCGAGGCGGGTATTTGTTTAACAATCGCTCCAGCAGCCGTGCTCAGGTCCATAACACTCGGTCCTGCTCTGCTTTAGACTACAGTAACGTTAATAACCGCATACATGAACGTGATTTCTGCCCGAGTCCTATTTTTCACCGGCTGTGATGAGAAGACCACATCTCCCAAGATGCTGCGCTCACACTTTGCGTCATCAAACTACGATTTGTTTTGAATAGGCGCCCTCCAGTGGACGGAAAGCTCCATAGTGCACCTTTAACCCACTGATGTCTCATATGGACTACTTTGATGATGTTTTTATTCCCTTTCTGGACATGGACAGTATAGTGTGCATACACTTGTATACGCTCTCGGACTAAATATAAAATATCTTAAACTGTGTTCTGAAGATGAACGGAGGTCTTACGGGTGTGGAACGACATTAGGGTGAGTCAGGGGCATAGCCAGCGGACGGGCCTGACAGGCACAGGCCCGCCCACTATGATGACTAGGGCCCCTCAGTTTATTATACAAATATAATTATATTTGTTAAATAACAGTTGTTTAAATAATTTTAACATAATTACAAAATTATTATAACATCTCAAATTCTGAAAAAATAAAATGTGTTTTTTACAGTTATGTTTTTTGCATAATGTTTGATTGACAGCTGTGTTAGGCAATAGGCTGTCTTATGTATGTGACGCGGTTCGCGCCTGTGACTTCATGAAGTGTGTTTACCTCTTCACGTAGCCTATAATTTGCAGTTGTGTGATAAACCGCAGCAATGCAAAATTCTATAAAAATATCCCGTTGACGCGGGAGAGAACCCATCCATCAGCCCGCAAGTAACATCAAGACTTTTTATTTGCAAACGCCAGAGGTGGAAAGTAACGAATTACATTTACCCGCGTTACTGTAATTGAGTAGTTTTTCTGTGTACTTCTACTTTTTTAAGTAGTTTTAAAAATCTGTAATTTTACTTTTACTTAAGTACATTTTGATTAAAGTATTGTACTTCGCTACATTTTAAACCACATCCGTTACTGAGTAAAATGAATCATTAATGCACAGAGGGGAGGGGGGAAAACGCGATCCGAAAATGACTAATATTGAATAGAGGGCGCGGGGCGCGGGAAAGAACATGCGCGCAAATATCAGATGGAGACGAACAAGACAGACGTCAGTGACGCAGACCCAGGTGAAAGCAAAACGCCGTTGTGAACCCCTGGCTAGTATGGAAATACTTTGGATATAGAAAAAAAATAATGTGATGTTGTCCTGGAGGATATCAAATGTGCACAAAATGTGGATGCAAATGAAGAAAAACATAGAACATGTTCGGGCACACATCCCTCTGTGCAAATAAAGGTATGTTTATAACTTAAAGGTGCACTATGGAGCTTTCCGTCCACTGGAGGGCGCCTATTCAAAACAAATCGTAGTTTGATGACGCAAAGTGTGAGCGCAGCATCTTGGGAGATGTGGTCTTCTCATCACAGCCGGTGAAAAATAGGACTCGGGCAGAAATCACGTTCATGTATGCGGTTATTAACGTTACTGTAGTCTAAAGCAGAGCAGGACCGAGTGTTATGGACCTGAGCACGGCTGCTGGAGCGATTGTTAAACAAATACCCGCCTCGCAAATACCGGGACTTTTATTATGAAGGGACGGGAGACATTCGCCGGGCGCCTGCACAGATCCGCTCTTCCGGTTATGATTTTGAGGTAATGGAGCTCTGTTTATCATATTAGATACATTTAAGTGTGTTCAAAACGATGTTATGACGTTACTCTGTGCTTTCACTTGTTCACACTGCTAAGAGTAAAGCGCTCCTGTCAAATAAAAGCCGAAACCGAGGGTAACGCAGATATGACGCAATTGACAGGCGACTCCCTCAAATGCAATGTTGAAACGTCCCTGTCCTTGGTTAAAATAGCAATTTTCTCACAATTTACAAATAGTTGGAAACATTTGGGATATTGTAGGTACTCAACTGAACAAAATATATAACACCGGCCTAGTGGTTTTTGGATATTTTACTGCAAAAATACTATAGTTCACCTTTAAGGCCGATTGATTTCTGTGACGCAGAGGGAATCCCGGAATCCAGTCATGAACATTAACTTTACATTATAACGTAGAATTGGCGTAATACACGCAAACTGGTGGATGAACGAATAACTCGAATGTAGAGCTGTAGGCCTTAGAAATAAATCAAATAAATCAAATCGCGACATGGTCTGTGAACATTAAAGCACAAAACACTGCTATATGAATATATGATCTGCTTGTTCTCTGTGAATAAGCTGCTCCGATATTTTATTCTTAAACATTTTTACAAATTAATGATAAAAATAAGTTGTTAATCTAATTCATAATAATTTATTGAATTTAGTTTATTAGACATGTTTTATTGAAATTTTAATAAACAAATGGTTTTAAGTTTGTTATAATAAAGCATTTGTTCAACCAAATAAAAAAAAGACCAATCTTCTTCATTCATTTAACATCATTTTAACTAGTGATAATAACCATCATTTAATAATAGGTACAGTAAATGTTTAATTGATGTTTTCTGAGATAGTTGTCATATCATGAAAATCTCATTCTATCACAACCCTACAGGGGAGAGTCCCCCGCCCCCAGTTAAAAAAGTAACTATAGATACACCGGGAACACACCGTTTAATTCTGTCAACTTTGATGGTTTGGGGTAAGGTGCATTGCACTAAGATTTGACGCTAATCTATTTGTGGTTCGAATCTGGCTTTTGACAAACTCGATGTACTTCCTTTTCTCATCTCATATCCAATCAGAAAGGTGTTTATTGTCAATAAAGACGAAGAACATACTTGAAAAGTGGAAATAAAGTGTCTAACATTTGTTTTAACCGCTGCTCATGTTTTGTAGACAGTAGCTGCTACAGTTACAACCTGTCGTCCCCCGATCACCCCGGGTGAAAGATCCCGCTCACTTTTGCCCAGGCCCGACCAGAATTCAGATTCTGCCCATGCCACTGGGGTGAGTCATTAATGACATCAATTTCATTTTTGGGTGAACTAGCCCTTTAAGGATCAAATGAATTGATCGAATGACTTTGAGAATGAAACCAACCTGTTTGTTCCTCAGTTTCTTCAATCTTAACAGCTTCACTCTCCTCTTTAATAAACGTCATCTTTATGTCTTCACTCTCCTCTTTAATAAACATCATCTTTATGTCTTCACTCTCCTCTTTAATGAACGTCATCTCCATGTTTTCAGTCTCCTCTTTAATGAACGTCATCTCCATGTTTTCAGTCTCCTCGCTCTCCTCTTTAATAAACGTCATCTTTATGTCTTCACTCTCCTCTTTAATAAACATCATCTTTATGTCTTCACTCTCCTCTTTAATGAACGTCATCTCCATGTTTTCAGTCTCCTCGCTCTCCTCTTTAATAAACGTCATCTCCATGTCTTCAGTCTCCTCTTTAATAACCGCCATCTTTATAATAATGTCATGTGGACCTCAGTCACTTTGTCCTGTTTAAGAAGAGAATAGTTAACAGAAAGTAAAATAAATCCACACTAAATCTCTGAGTGACTCAAACAGATCTAGTTCAGTAGTTCAGTCACTGCAGAGAGTCTGAGTGTTAGACTTGAATAATCCGATTAGACTAAAAACAGTCAAAACTAACAAAACAAATGGATAAAAGAATACAAATTATACAGACCCTTAATATATTAGGCAGTTAAGATATTAATTATTTGTAGAAATCGAGCGCTTCGAATCACTGAATCATTTGTTGTGAATCAATCGGTTCAATTGAATCGGAGAGTCGAAAGTTCGATCCGGTTATCTCGTCACTCGCCAGAGACTGACCCTGCGTCCCAATTTGCATACTAAATAGTATTGGAGAACATAATTAGTATTTCCCAAATCGTAGTATGTTGAAAAGAGTATTCCAGAGATTCCCGGACAGTCTACTATTTCCGGTCAGAATCCGAAGTGCGGATCGACGCTCTCTTACGGCTGAATTCGTGTTTGAACTGATTCACAATAACTAGCGAAATGAAACGCTCCTTCGCTCACACAACGTTGATTAAAGTTAAATAATGCAATGCAATGCAATGTTACATTTAATAACACATCATTCATTCGTTAGTTAGTTAGTTTATGTCGCTTTAAACACTTTAAATGCTTAATACACAAACCTTTCTTCAGCAGAATCACAACAGACGCAGGAGCGCGGCGCAGCTTTATGACGTCATACAGAAAACCAAAATAAAAGTCACAAGTGCATAGAAATGTACGTAGAAAATATCTATTTAAAATATCACAAAGTTCAGAGTTGAATGTATTATTGAAATACGTTTAATAACACAATGTTAAGTTAATAACACAGTTCACATTTACAGTGTTAGAAGAAAAATAAATGAAAGCAATAACACAATGCAGTCCATTTTTGTGTCTGAATTATTATTTCTTAATTATTTTTTCCAATACCATAACTTCACAAGCAAATAACAGAGTTTCTGGGGTCCTAAATTTTGGTTTGCTCAAATTTAAGACCATTAAAAAGTTATAAATAGTGTAACAAACTTAAATTATCATTGTAATAGCCTTTAAATGTGTGGCTGTAAAAACAGAGGTGCTGTGGTCTGGAGATATGCAGATATCTGTAGTTTGAGAGAGCTAGAGAGACTGAGCAGTTTAGATACAACCTTATGGGTGCTTTCACATCTCTAGTTCGGTTCATTTGGTCTAAACCAAGGGCAAACAATTATACATTGTAGCATTTTGCAGCTTTTTTGGTTCCTTTTCACACCACACTGATTGCTTTGATCTGAACTGGTTGAAACAAACCAAAATGTAGTGATGTTACGTCTGACACCAATGCTCTGAAGCTTGCTTCAAACTCGAACGGTCCTTGCAATGAACCACTGCTTCGGAGCTTGTATCATTACATCACTAGTCACGTGAAAATGGCTTCGGAAGCAAACACACTGCTGTAGTGAACCACCTGACTGCTTTGACAGCCCAATCCAATGTTGACAGGTTTGATACCTGGCCGCTGTATTTCTTATAAAAGTCAAGCCAAACCATGGAAACAATGTGGGCTGTAGTAGTCGGTGTTTGGATTGGCGTTATTGTTGAGGAGAGTGGATTGAGTTTATTTCAGTGTTGTGATGGTTTCCAACTTTTTTTTGGGGGGGGGGGGGGGGGGGGGGTGAAATGCTGTTTCATGCATACTGAGCTTTTTACACTGTTAAAGACTTGGATTCCCATCCTAAACATAGACAAAGTTTCAAAAACTAATGTTGGACGTTTGATGGAGTATTTCTGTGTTAAAAATACTCCTTCCGGTTTCTCACAAGTTTCGGCGAGTTTTTTTCGAGTATGGCTCGGCTTGACGTTAATAGAGCGGAAGGTCCCTGTATGGGCCGTACGGGCTCTTCTCCCGGAAGGGTGCGCGCGCGCGTAACTAGAGCGAGAGAGGAAATGCACGCCCATAAACACTCGCTCAGCTGCAGATCCAGTCGTCCGTGAACACTTATGTCGGTTATAGTCCGCGCCGCGCTCCACTTTATTCCTATGGGTGACGTCGAGCGACTTCAACGCTTCAGCACAGCATTCTGGGAAGGCAGCGCTGGATTTGAACCGATTTGAAAGCAGAAATGACGGGAAGCTTCACAACATCGCTTCAGTCGCGTCGCAAAAGTGGATTTCCACGGTCACTGCTGTCACACTGTCTGTGCTGTTGTCTATCTTCGCGTAAGTAAACATCAGTAAACGACACGATCGTGTATAACGTTAGTTAATTTATCAATGGAGCATGCGATATATGGTGTGTGTTTAAATACATTTGTTTAGCTGACCACTAGGTGTCAGTTTGTTTATTGTAAAATCACCCAAACATAAACCTAGCGTTCTCACAAAGCGTGCTTCGTCATTCAAATGCGCTAACGGACTCCATTGCTGTTCTATGTATAACGTTACACTAGTCTGACGTGCAAAACCGTTTTGCTTGCTACTGCTAAGGTTTAGTCGCATCCAATAGTCCATAAACCGAATCATGTCCTCATAAACTGCGAGTAAAGACACACAAATGTTGACAGGCCACTAAATACAGTCCATACCACAGAGACGGACGTCCTGCTGTTGCTGTTTCTCCTGTTCAATTTATTTCAGCCTCCGGATCTGATTCTGGATCATATCTGTATTAGCTGAATCTGATTGCTAGCCATGGTTTACTAGAGTAACGTTTTCTTCTCCACGCTTGAGGACGTCACCGCTTTGTGCGCACTCGTCATTCTTTAGCTCCGCCCACACGATACGCCTTTCCGGAAAAAAACGTCTCGTTTTTTTCCGGAAAGACTCGGTACAGCCCATATTTCTTTTATAAATATAATAAAACTAAAGACTTTTCGGAGATATGAAGGATGCAATACTACTCTATAGGTACTCAAGATTGACATGAGATTGACTGAAACTGAGTGTTTCACCCCCCCCTTTAAGAAACTACTAAAGAGCCCTTTAAGCTGGTCTGATCTTCTGTCCTTGTGTAAAGAAATAATTACACACAAATAATAATTAGTTGTATTATCAAGGTGAACACATGAAATTCATCAGTATCTATAAAATTCACCTACATAAATGATTTTCACAGCACTAACACTGTTTCAGCTTTGATCGCCTCGGTAAACACGTAATAAAACATGTAAACAACATATAAGCCTATTTGCATTTTATGGTTGTTAGCTTTGTTGTGCTGCAATTTCTTTCTGAACGAAGCTTCGAGTAATGAACCATTTTCAACACAATTATATCATAAAAGCAATAATGCTTCGAAACGCTTCATTTGGCCATCATCATACCAAAATGCAGTCACATGACAACGTCCGCATCACCCATTGGCCATGGCGTATTTCCTAAACTGCTTTCAATTGGTCATAATTTACGTGCGGGAAAATTCCAACAGAAGAAGAAAAGGCAGCAAACTACACAACTATGGAGAGACGACTGCGCGGACTGTTTGTCCCTGTGGCCTGTTGCACAAAGCTGGTTTCAGTTGCTACCCAGGTAAGTTCAAGATTAGTTTGAGCAAACTCAGTTTTTTCGGGCTCAAGAAGCTGGATTGGTTTTTATCAGTGTTAATCACCATGGTAACTTACACTACACGGCTAACCTGCTCTGGAGCAGGTTTTAATCTGGGTTAGAGATCGCAAACCCAAACTGGGCCAATCAGCTGCAAGTAAAGACGGAATAAAGCCACACCCCATAAAATTGCTCATCCTTTAATTATTTATTTATATTATACGAATTACTTTTAATTAATATAATATATTCATATAATTATTATATTAATTGACAAATATTAAAATAAATGCATTCATAATTATTTTAAACAACGTGTATTAATTTGAGCTTGTTGGGAACCTATAATTATTAGGCATATTTCTTTGATTCACATCATGCATTGATGCTGCCTTCTCAAACACTCGCAGCAGCAGCAGTGTATATTCCTGCCTTATAAACACATTTAATTTCATAATCATTTTCAAAACGATCTTTCAATCTTCAGAAGAGAAGAGAGTCAAACGGACACTGTGATTGGCTGTTTGCCGCACATGTCACACTTTCAGGTACACGCGCTTCAGAGTTAATCGCTAACTCTGGATTAAACCCTAGTTGACAGAGGAAGTTTATACCGAGCTTTGAGAAACGGTTGAACTTGATCTAAACCAGGTTGGATTTATCTGGATTTGTCAACTTTAAACCTACTCTGAAACTCAGAGTTTGTTCAGCTAGCTTCATGCAACAGGCCTCTGGTCATAATGTATTACATTGTTTGTATACACCCAGTGGTGGAGGAAGTACTGAATCTCGGTACTTAAGTAAAAGTACAAATAACCAGAGCCATATTTACTTAAAGGGTAACTTCAGCGATTAGCATATGGCTTTGTATCAGTAGAAACCCTGGAGAATATTCAAATTATTGTGCTTTCCCCTCTCATATCTCCCTGAGACGAGAGATTTATGCATTTTATTTCTGGAAAAATTCCTCCTATGATGCAAAATGACGATTTTTGCATCATAGGAGGAATGTTTGCCCAGAGGCTAAAGACTACAGCCAGCAGAGGGAGCCATTTCCGCATGTTTTGAATCTGCGCATGGGGGATGGAGATCACACTCAGCTGGCAGGGAGAGCTCAGCTTGCAGACAGGATCATTTAAACGGAGCTATGGTGAGCAATGTAAGTCTTTTAACTTCTCAAATTCATTTCTATGAAAGTTAAGCTTGCAAAGGCATGAACTGAAACGCGTGCCAGACTGAACTCGCGTTGTGAATGTATGCCGCGAGTGTAGTCGCGATTACCTCAGCTCTCATCACTCCTGCAGTTAGTGCTCAGTGCTGTGATACTCGCGCGGTCACTCACTCATTATATTGAACAGACACGTTCAGTTTTTAATTGTAGTGTCTCTAACTCAGTCACAGTAATGAAGTTGTTGGTTGGGAATGGCCTCACAGGGCAGCGAAGCATTCTGGGAATTGTAGTCTTTCATCCCCATGGGACAAAAATACATTTTCTGTCTTTTCTCAGTCTAGAAGACACCAAATTCAAAAATAATTTCACATTTCTACTGCATTGATGTCCCAGTTTAAATACAGATTCATCTTCCCAGCGCTGAAGTACCCCTTTAAGTAAAAGTAGAAGTACTACAACGACAGTCCTACTTAAGTAAAAGTAAAAAAGTACTTGATTTTAAATGCACTTTTAGTATTAAAAGTAAAAGTACTTGTTTAACAATTTATTCTCTTAATGTCTATATTCAGTCATTAAAAAGAAGAAAACAATATGGTAAGTATATTAAGACTTATTAAGTAACTATAATAAGTTAGTTTTGGGTTAATGTAGGCTAATTGTGCGTATCATCTGTTGCCCAGTATATTGACATTTAAAAGTTGTTGTTGCAGCCCTTCGCTGATGTTGACATGTTGTGTTTTGGCCTGAAGCTCCGCCCTCCACCTATCGACCAATCACAAAGTCAGTAGTGTTTGGGCATCTGGGTTGCCAGATTTGCTCTAGTTACCACAGCTGCAGCTCTACAAACGTTTCTGCTGATCCTGCAACCAATCTGGCAACCTCGAGTCGGGGGGAGGGGGGATCATGATTGCAGTACCAGTTTTGGCCACAATCTTACATACACTTCCTTTAACTCTGACATGATTCTGCACCTCCTCACCACTCCAAGTTTGTCCGCTGAAGTGCACACTGTCAACAAACACTTTCTCATCCCATAATGCACAGCGCAGCTGACTACGGCAGCTGGTCTAGTCCAAAAATGATCAGTACTTCTTGCAATTGTTTCTTTTTGAGGTCAGATTACATCCTCAATGCTTGTTTGGTCTGCTTTTGGTGCGCACCCGAGTGCAATTGGTGCTTTCACACCTGACTAAATGAACTGAACCAAACGGAAAAAACAACTCTAGTACGATTCAACCGAACTAAATGAGGCAGGTGTGACAGCACCCTGTGTCTACTTTATCATATTTATCATCTTTTATTAGTTTATGTCTTTAAAATGGGAAAAAATGCCCAAATAATGTCAATAACTGTAGTACGATTATGAGGATTTCATGAGAAAAGAAATCTATAAAATGTCTAAAAACATTTAGACGCTTTTGACTATTATCAGGTATTTTTACACTCAAATTAACTTTATATGTCCACATTTTCTATCACATTTGTCACTATTTGCATTTGGAATGAATGTATATATCTGGTACTAATGGTTTCTTCACCCAAAGAATTTGATCTTTTAGACAAAGTCTCTCAGTCTTTAGTAGTTTCTTAATATTTTCAGCACATCATTGGACAACATGTATGTAAATATGCATTTCACCAATACATGCAACTGTCATCTTTTTTATTATGTGCATATATTTGTGGTACCTGCCAAGCAGTACCGTCTTTTTAGTCTGACTACGCCACCCCCTGATGTTGGGCAGGAGGAGTCCACAAATCTTTCAGTGAATAAAGTGTGGCTAACTCAGTTTTTCCCCACACAGGGACAGTCAACATGAGGCATATATGAAAAAGTATCGAAATTTATTACACTTGGGTAAAAAACAGATGCAACAGGTTGTTAAGAATGGATCTTTAAAATACTGCAATAAATGACTGGTGAAGTTTTCCTCGGTCTAAGAAGGTCAGATCAGCCAATGCAAAACCCCTGCTCCGGAGACCCCTGGAGAGACAGAAACAGGAGACAGCCACCCCACACCAGTCGAAACATGCAACACAGCAAGCACTACACAAGTAATATCCTTAGAAGCCACTACAAAATATCACACCATGCTGTAGCTACAAGTACACACCAATACAGTGTCTCTCCCAGTGTGGTCCCCCGACAGGAAGGGGCAAAGCATCAGTGATGATCCGGCCTTGTACAGGAATATCCTACGCAGAAAACATAGTTAAGGAGGAGAACCACCCGCATCATTGACCACAATTAATCAAAAAGAAAAGATACACAATAGTACTATGAAGGTGACAGATGAGTGATGGGCCCAAGGGTAAAATCACGAATAACCAAACATACAATCAAACAACAACAACAAGGTACAATAAAGAAAACAAACAGTGGCTGGCCTGGTCCCCTTTTCAATAGAAACCAAGCATGTTAGTTGCCAACCTCATTAAACAACATAGCATAGCCAACTCAAACATAACTAGAAAATATAGGCCTACTTCTCAATATGCTCAACTGTCCCAACAGCACATTGATACAGCACAAAAAAAAGGTGAATGTTCTGTTGCTACAGACAGAAAAAAAGCATTAAAACATGTCCCAAAACAGGTATAAAACATTCAATGGAAAATATACATATTGAGGCATTTACCAGTGCAGCCTAGCAGCTCGGGTCACACTGGGAGTGATCACAAATGTAAATCCTTCATTCAGAAGCCTGTGTCCTCCGTGAAGAGAGTAGACAGGTGCTTCTAGAATCACACTAATAAAAAATGAAATAAATAAGTATTAAAATGAAATGGCAGTGATTAAACAAGCTCTACCATTACAAATTATACCTGCATGAAAAAGGGAGCCCAACTCACACAACCGTGCCTAGCATCAACACAAAAGAGTCTGACTTGCAGCCAGCAAACACTTATCACTTCCTGATTAGTCATGTGACCTCCCAAAAACATCATGTGATCCCAGGTATTTGGTGAATGTGATGCAGCTGTGTTGTGTGCCTGTCTGTGTAGATCCCCACACTCACTCCTCCCAAAAGGTGCCGTCGCCCCCGACGATCAAATCTCAACCCCAAGGAATGCAGCAGCCCCTACCATCCCCACATTGGCACTGGATACTGTAGACCTTGGCAGATTATAAGGATTCTGGTGTCTTCCAGCTGTTGCACGACTGGTGCGTCTAAGAACTGGTGACTCGCCTTGGACTTGGGGGTTCCCCTCCTCGTCATCAACACCATCGCCCTCGTTCCAATCCTCATCCTCTCCAACTGGTGCTTCTGACACTTCGTGAGGACCCACTGGTGACGGATCTGAAGTAACAGCAGTAGTTGTAATAGGTCTTACTTCTTCTATCCAGGTAAGGACATCCTCGTCACTGTATGTCAAGTTACCCTCTGGGCAAGTAGATCTTATAAATGGCTGAGGGACCTTTGGTACTGATGGTATAGTCTCTAGCTGTGATGCTCTGATCTCTGTTCTGTGAACTTGCCGGACATTACCAGTTCCATCAGCCAATGTTACTGTGTAGGGCCCACCAGGGTCAGTCGGTGCCCTGACAACTTTGTACAGTGCTGGTGACCAGACATCCTGAATCTTTCGGCGACCTTGGCAACGGCGATCTTTTAAATAGACCAGTTGACCCTCTGTAAAACCCTTATCCCGCACCTGTTGATTATGGTTTCGCTGCCGGTACTCTGCTGCCTCTTCCATGTTCTTGCGGGCCAGTTCACGAGTTACCTGAAGCCGTTCCTGATGCTGTAAAACCCATTCATCCCAACAGCTTGTTTCCTCGATGTCAGTAGCCCCCAAGAGGAAATCCATAGGGAGTCGTGGTGCAACGCCAAACATCAATGAATAAGGGGAATGACCAGTAGAGCGGTGGGTAGAGGTGTTGTATGCCCACACCAACTGGGAAATGTACTTTGGCCACGCCCTTTTCTTTTCCGTGGTGAGTGATCTGAGGAGGTCATGAAGGGTCCGGTTAAACCTCTCGCATTGGCCATTCCCTTGGGGATGGTATGCTGTTGTTCTAGACTTTTCAATCCCATATAGCTGACACAACTGCGCGATGAGTGCGCTCTCAAAGTTTCTCCCTTGGTCGGAATGTATCCGTTGAGGCACTCCAAAGCGATGGAACCAACAGTCCACTAGGACCTTCGCCACTGTACTGGCACTTTGGTCTTTAGTTGGGATTGCCTGTGTGTACTTTGAGAAAACATCTGTCATGATCAGGACATTTTCCCTGCCATCTGTTGCAGACTCAAGCAGGGTGAAGTCTATAGCAAGTACCTCCAATGGCTGACTGGCTAGCAGGACCCCCTGGTAAGTCTTTACTCTGGGCTGGACGGCTTTAGACAGCACACAGCGTTGGCAGTTCTGACAGTACTTCTCAATTTCCGCTCCCATCCCTGGCCAGTAACACCGCTGCCTCACCAGGTCAGTAGTCCGCCGTACTCCCTGATGTCCATGTTGGTCATGGAGACCCCAAAGAAGCTCCTGTTGGAGGCACTGGGGCAGGAGTAACTGGGTGTATGGCTCTCCATAAGGGGCAATTGACTTCCGGTACAGCAGTCCGTCCTTCTCCAGGATATGATCCCACTGGCGGAGGAGATGCTGTACACCCTTGGTAAGTTTAGCCCGCTGTTCCTTGCTGGGAGGCCTTCCTAATCTCCAAAAAAATAGAAAGTCTTTCAAAACGGGGTCCGCCCCTTGCAGCACTGCTAGTTCAACATTGGATCGACTTGGAAGGACTCCAATTTGATAAGACATGGCTCCCTCAACTCTGTCAGGAATGTGCGGCTGAAAAGATTCAACTCTCAGCTGGTCAGTCTCCAGGACTGCGGTCTCTTCTTGAGTGCTATATTGACGCGAGAGAGAGTCAGCATTGGCATTATTTTTACCTGGTCGATAGTGTACAGTGAAGTCAAAGGCTGCCAACTGGGCAACCCATCTTTGTTCAGTGGCCCCCAGCTTCAGGGTCTGAAAGTGGCTCAAAGGGTTATTATCAGTATAAACGGCACATTTACTGCCAAGTAAATACTCTCTAAATTTTTCTGAGACTGCCCATTTTAATGCTAAAAACTCCAGCTTCATGGAGCTGTAATTCTCCATGTTGCGCTCCGAACCACGCAATGAGCGACTAGCATATGACACTGGTCTCAACTTTCCCTCCTTCTCCTGGGACAGGACTGCACCTAGTCCTTGATGACTAGCATCTATCTCTAAGACAAAAGGCTTGGTGAAATCCGCAAATGCTAAAATGGGAGCACTTGTCAACATCCTCTTCAACTCATTGAAACTTCTCTCACATTGTTCAGTCCACATACTGGGCAAGACTGCAGCTGGCCTGGTTCTACTTATCTTTGCAGCTTTAATCACGTCCGCCACTAGTTGGTGAAGTGGAGCTGCTAACTGCGCAAACCCCTTGACGAAACGGCGATAATAGCTGCAAAATCCAAGGAATGATCGGACTTCAGTCACATCACAAGGTCTCCTCCAATTACTCACAGCAGATACCTTTTCTGGATCAGTGGCCACACCTTCTTTGAACACACGATGTCCCAAGTACTGCACCTCCCTCCTGAAAAAGTGGCACTTACTCAGCTTTGCCTTGAGTCCTTTCTGTTGGAGCCGGCTGAGGACCATCTCCAATCTCTGCAAGTGCTGGGCCACAGAAGAAGAAAAAATGATGACATCATCCAGATATAAAAGAACTGAATGAAAGCTCTGATCACCAAATATTCGCTCCATGAGCCTCTGAAAAGTTCCGGGAGCATTGCATAGCCCAAATGGCATCCTTTCAAATTCAAAAAGGCCAAATGGGGTACAGAATGCAGTCTTTGGCTTATCTCTCTCAGCAACAGCTACTTGATTATAGCCACTAGCCAAGTCCAGAGTTGAAAACCACTGAGCACCTGACAAGGCGTCCAAAGACTCCTCAATACGAGGTAAAGGGTAGGCATCCTTTCTTGTCTTGGCGTTAAGTTGGCGGTAATCAACACACATCCGTAGCTCTCCAGTTTTCTTTTGCACCAGGACAATAGGTGAGGCGTAAGGGCTGCTACTCTCCCTGATCACTTTGCTATCCATAAGCTGTTTAATATGGTCTTTCACAGCCTGCCACTGTGTAGGGGGTATTCGCCTATATCTTTGTCGGACTGGTGCTTCATCTAAAAGAGGTATCTCATGTACAATTTCCTCAGTGCAACCCAGATCTCCATCATATTTAGCAAAAACATCACTATACCTTTCTAAGAGCTGTTTTGCTTGGCTCTCCTCTCCAGGTGAAAGCTCTGGCCAGTGAAAAGTGGCAAGGACTTCTGAGATGGAGGCAGGTGGCCCCTCAGCAGTATGTGCATTAACTACAGCAACCTCACCATTTTCCCCCTCAAACCTCAGCTGCTCTGCCTGAATGTCAACCACTGAGTGTAACATCCCCAGCACCTGCTTTGAGTGAACTGTAGCACCAGTGGCTCCGACATTAACCACTGGAACATATGTCACACCATTGGTAACACTAAGTAATGACGGGGACAAAAGCAAGCCTGGGGCGAGATCTGAGCCTCCAGGTTCCAACAGCATTGTGGCAGGTGGTGTATGGGGGACTTTTGGGCAGGTGACCTTTATAAACTTAAGTGACCCAGCTGGTATGTACTCCCCACCCTTTTCTAGGACCCGCACCCGACCCTCATGAGTTAACTGGCACACATCTTGGTGGCGACAGTAGCGGAGAGCAGATTCCCAGCAGGCCTCTGCTTGAACAGCACATAGAGAATCAAATAAACCCTCACCCTGTTGCACAAATAACTCCCTATAACACTGAGCAATGACATTCATTCCTAACAGCCCAGGAACAGATTGTTGTTGTAATGTACAAGGGGCATCCTGCACCACCAAAACCCCCCGCCCTGGAAGGGTTCTACCCAGTACCTGGATGTCCAGCTCTAAATATCCAACATAGGGGATGTCTAAGCCATTCGCAGCTTTTAAAACCAACCACCCACATGATTTGAGCCTAGGTGCACCCCACTGCTGAAAGACTTCCTTAAAAAGAGACTCTGTAATTGTCGTTACCATAGATCCAGTGTCCAGTAAACACTTTACTTTAACACCTCCCATCTTTACCTCCACGACAGGGCATTTACCTACAAGTGAGACTGACTCATTTGATGGGGGCAAGACCTGATTAGAGGGAGCAGAATTGTCCATCAGCGTGCTAGGATCAATATGATGCATACCTGACTGTCCTGTAACTGCAGGATTTTCCTCCGGGTGGACACTAGGTAGACTGGCTGTTCGTGGTCTCTGTCCCTGTCGACATTGACGGAGGACGTGCCCAGGCTTATGACACCGGAGACAGATGGGTTGACCTTCGGGTGTAAACTGGTAATTGGGGTTATGGGGGCGAGAAGTAGACTGGTTTAAAAGAGATTCTATCTTAGACAGACTCTGAAGGATTTTATTAATTTGTAACTGCTGTTGATTTAATTGTTCCTGCAGAGCAGAAACTTCTGATCCTTTCCCCAGCCCGACTGCATGACAAGCCCCTTCAACATTTAGATCCACCCCACCATGGTAAAGCCCGGCTCGAGTTTGTACGGAGGGGCGCTCACCCTCTTCCATCCATCTAATTGCTTCATACCGCAGTGCTATAAAAGCCACTGCCGGATTTTGTCGCACAATGCTCTTTAGCTCCCGTCTTAATGAAACATCACGTACATGCTCCATAAACTGATCTCTAACCAATATATCTGGGTCTATCAACCTATTAGGGTAAGCACGTTTGATTTCTTCAATTAAAGCCCACAGAGAGTGAGAAAATTCTTTCAAAGTCTCCCCTTCTTTCTGTTTTCTGTCAAAAAATTGTCTTTGCAGGCTGACAAAGGAGGAGGAGGAACCATAAACCTCTTTCAAGATTTTTAGGATTGTGTCCGGATTCTCCCGCTCAGCCAAAGGGCGAAATCTAATTTCAGCTTTTGCTTCTCCTTCCAAATGGTCATAAAGGAAGAGGGCCTTCTCTCTAGCGCTCATATTTCTATCCCTCACGCATGATTCAATATTTTCTATCCAATCATAAATCAATATTTCGGATTTAGATTTTGAGCCAGAGAAGTGGGGACACTTCCTTTCTCTCTGAATATAAACAAAACGTTCAGGTCTAGGTTGTTGACTAGGAAAATTTGGTGAGCCCAAATCACCACTAGGGGTTATCCCCCCAGCAGTAGTATCATTAACAGAGGTACTTGCACTGGCACCTCTTCATCTCTGAAGTTGTTCATTAGCCACTCGTAGCCTTTGCACTTCCTCCCGAAGTGTTAAGAGTTCCTCAGGTACATGTTCCTCCACCTCACTCATTTTATCAGTTTAACAGCCTCACAATCACAGAAGAGAACATAGAACAATGCCAAAGAAAAACAAAAACACTTCAGTTGAGAAGTAGTAGTCACTGGCCTCTGTTTCCCATCGTGGTTTGTCTTGGGCGTCCAATTGTAGTCCTCTGTTGTCCAGAGCCAGCCACTGTTTCTATTTTAACAATCAAAAAAAAAAAAAAAAATACACAGACAAAAACCATATAAACAAAATAAAAGTCAATGCCTCAATTTCTTTTTTTTCTTTCTTTTTTTTTTTATACCCTGCCGGACTACGCCAAAATGTGGTTCCTGCCAAGCAGTACCGTCTTTTTAGTCTGACTACGCCACCCCCTGATGTTGGGCAGGAGGAGTCCACAAATCTTTCAGTGAATAAAGTGTGGCTAACTCAGTTTTTCCCCACACAGGGACAGTCAACATGAGGCATATATGAAAAAGTATCGAAATTTATTACACTTGGGTAAAAAACAGATGCAACAGGTTGTTAAGAATGGATCTTTAAAATACTGCAATAAATGACTGGTGAAGTTTTCCTCGGTCTAAGAAGGTCAGATCAGCCAATGCAAAACCCCTGCTCCGGAGACCCCTGGAGAGACAGAAACAGGAGACAGCCACCCCACACCAGTCGAAACATGCAACACAGCAAGCACTACACAAGTAATATCCTTAGAAGCCACTACAAAATATCACACCGTGCTGTAGCTACAAGTACACACCAATACAGTGTCTCTCCCAGTGTGGTCCCCCGACAGGAAGGGGCAAAGCATCAGTGATGATCCGGCCTTGTACAGGAATATCCTACGCAGAAAACATAGTTAAGGAGGAGAACCACCCGCATCATTGACCACAATTAATCAAAAAGAAAAGATACACAATAGTACTATGAAGGTGACAGATGAGTGATGGGCCCAAGGGTAAAATCACGAATAACCAAACATACAATCAAACAACAACAACAAGGTACAATAAAGAAAACAAACAGTGGCTGGCCTGGTCCCCTTTTCAATAGAAACCAAGCATGTTAGTTGCCAACCTCATTAAACAACATAGCATAGCCAACTCAAACATAACTAGAAAATATAGGCCTACTTCTCAATATGCTCAACTGTCCCAACAGCACATTGATACAGCACAAAAAAAAAGGTGAATGTTCCGTTGCTACAGACAGAAAAAAAGCATTAAAACATGTCCCAAAACAGGTATAAAACATTCAATGGAAAATATACATATTGAGGCATTTACCAGTGCAGCCTAGCAGCTCGGGTCACACTGGGAGTGATCACAAATGTAAATCCTTCATTCAGAAGCCTGTGTCCTCCGTGAAGAGAGTAGACAGGTGCTTCTAGAATCACACTAATAAAAAATGAAATAAATAAGTATTAAAATGAAATGGCAGTGATTAAACAAGCTCTACCATTACAAATTATACCTGCATGAAAAAGGGAGCCCAACTCACACAACCGTGCCTAGCATCAACACAAAAGAGTCTGACTTGCAGCCAGCAAACACTTATCACTTCCTGATTAGTCATGTGACCTCCCAAAAACATCATGTGATCCCAGGTATTTGGTGAATGTGATGCAGCTGTGTTGTGTGCCTGTCTGTGTAGATCCCCACATATTTAATAAAACTTGAATGTATTCGCTCATCCATGATCATGATTTCTGCCCGAGTTCGTCTGATTCCTTCTCATCAGCTGTGGAGGTGAAGACCACACTCCCATGATTCCTGTTACCTCTGTCAGCTGCGGATGCCATTATGTCCCAGCAGATGGCAGTCTCTTCCCTTATTTGTCTGTTCAAGTACTTTTCCTATTCTTTGTTTATTTTTACAGTGACAATGCACAATTATCCCAACTACTCTAACCCAAAAAGCTGTTTGACCAAAGGCTGGCAAAGCATGGTAGTTTGCATGTGCTTTGAGTTTAACCTGCATTTCAGACTAATCCTTAGGGTGACCACTCGTCCCCCTTTACGTGTAGGATACAACATTTTCACCCCTTGTCCCGCACGTCGAATATTGAGAAAATGTCCCACATTTTCATCAGTGTGTTAGTTTTTAATTATCATGTGTTCAGAAAACTACTGGATAATTCAGTAAATTGGTTATATTGTTAATATATAATATAAATGAATATATAAGACTGTCAATTAACAAATTTTATGTCAGAACTCTTTCAAAAATAGTTTATCTACATTATGCCTGCTGCCTTTGGGCTTAGTGATGTTGAATTTAAAGGGGTACTTCAGCGCTGGGAAGATGAATCTGTATTTAAACTGGGTCATTAATGTAGTAGAAATGTGAAATTATTTTTGAATTTGGTGCTTTCTAGACTGAGAAAAGACAGAAAATGTATTTTTGTCTCATGGGGATGAAAGACTACAATTCCCAGAATGCTTCGCTGCCCTGTGAGGCCATTCCCAAAGCCACTGCTGCTGGATTACAGTGACTGAGTTCAGAAAGTACAATTAAATACTGAACGTGTGTGTTCAATATAACATCGAGTTGCCGCGTGAATCTCACAGCAGACTCAGATTAGGAGTCAGATTACATTTAACGTCATAAATGAGTTGATGAGCTCTCGTGATGAGAGCTGAGGTAACCGCGACCACGTTCGCGGCATACATTCAAAACGCGTTTTCAGTTCATGCCTTTGGAAGCTTAACTTTCATAGAAATTAATTTGAGAAGTTAAAACACTTTCATTGCTTAGCATCCGTTTAAATTAATGCCTGTAGCTGAGCTGTGCTGTAAGTGTGATCTCCATTCCCCATGCACGAGTTGAAAACATGCGGAAATGGCTCCCTCTGCTGGCTGTAGTCTTTAGCCTTTGGGCAAACATTCCTCTCGTGACGCAAATATCGTCAATTTGCGTCACGAGAGGAATTTTTCCAGAAATAAAATGCATAAATCTCTCGTCTCAGGGGGATATAAGAGGGGGGAGCACGATCATTTGAATATACTCCAGGGTTTCTACTGATACAAAGCCATATGTTAATCGCTGAAGTAATCCTTTAAATTACATGTAAAAAAAAGAAAATGTTGTTACATTGTGATGTAGGCCTAATGGTGTTTTCTGATAGGGACTAAAGAAGAAAATATCAAGTGAAAGGCAGAATACAAATGTTTTTATTAACTTAGACATTATATAACAGTTTTAGGTTATGTTTTACTGTCGGTAACATTTCTCACATTTACCCAAACAAAATAAGTAATCGTCCCACATTTGGTTAGTTTGATGGTGGTAAACCTAATCCTGACTCCTGAATATTTAAATTATGTTGCATACATTTTATTCTTGCACTGATGTTAAATGTTTAGCCATGTTGCACTTTGACAGTCAGTTTGAGATATAGGCTATACTACTTTTTCTTTTTCAAAATGGTAGCTTGAATGTAACTTAACTACTTTAACTTACAAACAGCTTGTAGCTGTTGTACAGTTTTAGAGTAGCTTCCCCAACACTGAACATTTGTGCAAAATTTGGAAAACCTAATAGCATTTCAGACCAACTGAAACATCTCGGATTGACGGTCTAACAGAAAACATCGAGCTCTGATCGCATTTGCCCCCGTTGTAAGGCATTTTTATTGCGATTAAAACACAATTTGCAATATTTTGAAAAAAAAAAAGGAAAATTGTCTCACAAACTTTATTCAATTTAGTCCTTTCAGATGCGTTAGAACATTTTCAGACTTGAGCATAGTTATGCTAGTTATTTATTTACATGACTACCAGATTTAGTGAGGAAATAAGCACAGAAAGGCCAGATCCAGAGGTGTGTATGTTAGCACATGATCACATTTCCCATCCTCATCACGGTAGCTGTTGTAATCCACATCTGGCCTGATAGCTGATTCGAACGAGTGATGTTCCACGGCGGCATCCTGCTTTGTAATGTACAAAATCTGCTTCACCGTCGCTGCACTTTCGTCATCGTGGATAGCCCCAACGTTACTGATTGGTGCCAAGATTTTGACGGATTAGAAATGGGTTTGAATGGGCTCTTTGCCAGACTACTTGCACAGCAAATCTAAATTTGCTGGAAGTTGTCTGGGTTTTCCCAGGCTAACATTCTCCTATATTATAGATTTAAACATGCACCCAACTCTTTTAGCAAACCGTAAAAATTTTCTGTATTAAAAACATAAAATGTGGCGTTAAAATTACACAAGTGCAGATTGAAGAGTCACGAATGTGAATGTTACATTAGTATGCAAAAATACTAACGACAAGGGGCATTAGACTCTGTGACTTTTCCTAAATAATCTAAACATGCAAAGAAAAATCTGGGATTGATTTGGTTGTTATAAAGGTGTGTAAAAAAATAAATTACAGTTTAAGTCCCTCTTGGTCAGATTGACCCCACATTGAAAATGAAATATTTGTTTTAATTTTGTTTTGTAGAAAAATCAAAAAATAAATCCAGTATAACTCTGAACATTTCTACATTTAAATCAAGGTCTGGCCTTAGAGCATGAACACAAAGTGGAACAAACTTTCTATCTCATACACATACACACACACAAACACAAACACTGTAACTCAATATGTGACCCATCAAGGAAACCAGTGACACAAGTCGGCAGCTCAACAATTTCCATACTGGATCAGCCGGCTTTTGTTATTGCCCCGCCCTCCAAGGGAGGCTACTTACTTATGCAGCGCTCTAGCCGGCTCTAGATTATATCAAAATTCAATGAAGATGCACGCCGCAAAGATGATCGGAGACGAGCTGAACCGTGGCCGTTACACCGAAAAATTTTTTAGTAAGACAACTGGATGCTTATAAAACAAGCGCTCAATGGTTCTGAAGACGATTTGAGCGTCGATGAAACTGATGAAATCTACAACTGAGCGAATATGAAGAAGAGGAAGAATGTATTGGACTGGCGTCAGACGAGTTGGACCGTAAGATATTAGAGGCAATATCGATAGTATTTTATCATTATATCGATAGTAGGCAATTGATAAGTTTGAAAAAGGCCGTGAAACTCAAGAGAACCAAGATGAAGATGGCACGGTGAGAGCAGGACGCCTGTGAGGCGCGATGAGAGCAGGACCCCTGGCAGGAGCGGTGAGAGCAGGACGCCTGGCAGGCACGGTGAGAGCAGGACGCCTGGCAGGCACGGTGAGAGCACGACGCCTGGCAGGAGCGGTGAGAGCAGGACGCCTAGCAGGAGCGGTGAGAGCAGGACGCCTGGCAGGAGCGGTGAGAGCAGGACGCCTGGCAGGCACGGTGAGAGCAGGACGCCTGGCAGGCACGGTGAGAGCACGACGCCTGGCAGGAGCGGTGAGAGCAGGACCCCTGGCAGGAGCGGTGAGAGCAGGACGCCTGGGAGGCGCGGTAAGAGCAGGACGCCTGGCAGGAGCGGTGAGAGCACGACGCCTGGCAGGAGCGGTGAGAGCAGGACGCCTGGCAGGAGCGGTGAGAGCAGGATGCCAGGGAGTCGTGGTGAGAGCAGGACGCCAGGGAGGCGCGGTGAGAGCAGGACGCCTGGGAGGCGCGGTGAGAGCAGGACACCTGGGAGTCACGGTGAGAGCAGGACGCCTGGGAGGCGCGATGAGAGCAGGACCCCTGGCAGGAGCGGTGAGAGCAGGACGCCTGGCAGGCACGGTGAGAGCAGGACGCCTGGCAGGCGCGGTGAGAGCAGGACGCCTGGCAGGAGCGGTGAGAGCACGACGCCTGGCAGGAGCGGTGAGAGCAGGACGCCTGGCAGGAGCGGTGAGAGCAGGACGCCAGGGAGTCGCGGTGAGAGCAGGACGCCAGGGAGGCGCGGTGAGAGCAGGACGCCTGGCAGGCACGGTGAGAGCACGACGCCTGGGAGGAGCGGTGAGAGGAGGACGCCTGGAAGGCGCGGTGAGAGCAGGACGCCTGGCAGGAACGGTGAGAGCAGGACGCCTGGCAGGAGCGGTGAGAGCAGGATGCCAGGGAGTCGCGGTGAGAGCAGGATTCCAGGGAGGCGCGGTGAGAGCACGACGCCTGGCAGGAGCGGTGAGAGCAGGACGCCTGGCAGGAGCGGTGAGAGCAGGATGCCAGGGAGGCGCGGTTAGAGCAGGACGCCTGGGAGGCGCGGTGAGAGCAGGACGCCTGGGAGGCGCGGTGAGAGCAGGACGCCTGGGAGGCGCGGTGAGAGCAGGACGCCAGGGAGGCGCGGTGAGAGCAGGACGCCTGGGAGGCGCGGTGAGAGCAGGACGCCTGGGAGGCGCGGTGAGAGCACGACGCCTGGCAGGAGCGGTGAGAGCACGACGCCTGGCAGGAGCGGTGAGAGCACGACGCCTGGCAGGAGCGGTGAGAGCACGACGCCTGGCAGGAGCGGTGAGAGCACGACGCCTGGCAGGAGCGGTGAGAGCAGGACGCCTGGCAGGAGCGGTGAGAGCAGGATGCCTGGGAGGCATCTCCGGCCCAGCAGCGTCGACCGAAACAGAGTCCACCAGCACTGGGACATTTTGACAGCATGAGTTTTTGCAAGCACCACACCTGGTCTCTTGGCATAAAAGCTGTGACAGAATAAGCACATAAGACATTTTAAACATGGCAAAGTATTTCTTCATACAATACTGTCACGTGTACGCTGTTGCTATGCTATATTGTATGTACACAATGTGAAAGTTTCGATATAAGTACCTGAAGTGCTGATAACTCTTGAACTGTGGGAGTCTACGGAAGTGGTGAGTCAGATGCTGCTGCCAGTCGAAGGTCTGGACTAAAACTTTGCCCTCTGCCGTTCCAACAAGCTGTGGGATATTGAGGTGAGTCACAGGAGAGCTGTTTTCCACAACCTGATGACAAAAAAAGAGAAGAGAGGAAGAAAAAAAAAGATCTTCAGTTAAATGTTTCATTGAAGCAAAACAGAGAACAGCACTGAAGTCATTAAAGCAAAGTAAAGTTAAAGTACCTCAGTGATGTCTGCCAAAGTGTTGACTCTTGTCTTGTCTCATGTAGGCTTGCTTGATGAGTCCAAAGCCACAGTCAGGGAAAAACTTGGTGTGGCCAGCAATAAGGAAGTGGATTTCAATTTTATCGTGAAGCTTGTGTCCAACCCGCCAGGCAAGGTACCAGAGCATGAAGTTGTTCTTGTTCTGCCCACTGCAGTTGTCACAATGAAGATCCACCTCTGTTTCTCCAAATTCAAAGTTGCCGAAGAAATGATGCATGTAGCTGTTGACTTCATTGCTTCCCTTAGTAGATGACATGCCTTCATCAATCAGGTAATTCACCTGTTTCTGCAGCCCTTCACAGGAGGCCCTTCTTTACTGCTTCAGACTTTTTATCATCCGGCGGCCGGCAACTTTTGATGTGTAGGAGAAGTCGGTTCCACAGTGCTTTGAAGCTGGTTTTACAAACTGCACGTTCATCTTAAAAGCAGATATTATAGCAATTATTGTATTGTAATTGCTTATAGTGCGTCACAGTATTTCACATTATAAGCACTTAATTCTTAGGGTGTACTCACACTAGCCAGTTTGAACTGTGCCCGAGTGCGTTTGACCACCAAAGTGCGGTTCGTTTGACTAGTGTGAGTGCTCCGAACCGTGCCCGGCCGCGGCTCGATTAGCCGGCCCTGGCCCGCTTGGAAGAGGTGGGCCAAAGCAGTTCAGTTGGACTCTGGCGCGGTTCGCATGCAGTGTGAACGCTAACCGTGTTGGAGTCCGTAATCAAACTGCAAAGTCTTTTGCTGAACTTGAGCTGGTACCTTGCAAACCTCCTCATATGAGCAGCACGATTACGTGAAAATTTTCGCGCCACTAAGGCGACACATCTGTTTAACAATAAGCTGTGAGAGGGCTGTGGAACACCGTGGACCAAACGACACAAAATTATCCACAAAGAAAACAGAGCGATGGACTCCATTGTGTTCAGAGAGCGCCGCTCTTCCTGTTTATCCCGAAACCGTCGCACCATAATGACGTAAGCGTGCTCTGGCACGAATGCTGAAACCCTATGTGAGTGCAGGCCAGAGGGGGAGTAGGGACAATCGTACTCGGGCCCGATTCATGGCAACCGTGCCTAGTGTGAGTACACCCTAAATCAATGTTTACACATACCAAGCTCCTTAGCAGACTTCACATACAGACGCCACACTGAGGCCTTGGAAACATTAGTTGGCAGCAACTTCACATGCCAATACTTATGCCCAGGCTGTCGGCCAGGCACCATGATGGCATTGTCTTCTGCATAGTTTTTTAGGAAGTCCACAACTCTGTTGATATCCTCAGAGCTGATGAACCTGGCTGGTGGACGTGGCAGTGGGTGTTTCTTTCTTAAACATGGTCTTGCCCCATTCTCCTCATAGTGTTTGACTATATCAGCCAGGGTGTCTCTGCCAATGCTGAAAAATGGAAAAAAAGAAATATATTTTTTTAACATCATGCTAACGGGCATCTTGTCATCTATATCAGAATGTATTGTACAAATTATAGGTACTTTTACTTTACTTAAGTACATTTTATGATGAATCCTTTTTACTTTTACTTCACTACATTTTAGAGTCTGTATCTGTACTTCCTGGTTTAGTCCTGGTTTAGACCTCAGTTAGTGGTCAGACCTGGTTTGAGTCAAAACTAAAAAATCCTGTACATTAAACTCTTCATATACTTTTACTTTTGACTTATAACGCACATGCTATGGCTACGGATACTTTATACTTTTACTTAAGTAGGAATTTAATCTGATACATTTACTATTACGTTAGTAGATCCTTGTTAAGAATATTAAGTAGCACTTTCTCCACCACTGGCTAAAATTATTAGCATCACATTCAATTCAGGAATGCTAACAGGCAGGTTTACGTGGGCTAAGTCATTCACACCAGTCAATTCAAGAAATTGAAGCATTATTCAAATTCATAGCAGATGTTAACATTACCATCTAAAAGGCCTTTATAGTAATGGCGGTTTTTGGCAAGTGATACGATGCTAACGATTACAATAAAAACTGAGCTAGCTAATAACAATAGGTAGATATGGAAAGGTCTAAACATGAGATAACGTGTAGGCTACGTGTTCTTAGAATGAAACTCACCCCATAAGAAACAGAAAAGTATTCTTGCAGATCTCGATGCCTCCAATAAAATAAGTTGTTCGGGCACACTTTCTCTTTGTCGGGGTCTTCTTTGTGGATGTTGCCATCTCCAAAGTTTGCGCTGTGCGTCTGTTTGCCTCTAAATGTCCAATAATTTGCATGTCCTGCCACTATTTTTCCGCAGCTAAAGAATCCAGCGTATGTTGTACATAATGTCTGGAGAAAGCTTATGGCTACAGGACTGTCTCCCATGCAGAGAGTTCTCTTTTCTCCTCGTGTAGCATTTACAGTCAAAGTTATGGATTTTCCCCATTTCTCTGTCTTTATCCCCATCAAATGTTACTATCGATATAGCCTCTGATATCTTACGGTCCAACTCGTCTGACGCTAGTCTGATACATTCTTCCTCGTCTTCATCTTCGCTCAGTTGTAGATTAGGGGAATTATACTGTCTTATTTTGCTGCTTTCATCGTCGCTCTGATCATCTTCAGAATCTGTGAGCGCTTGTTCATAAGCATCCGGCTTGTCGAAGAAGTACTTCGAAACATTTTCGGTGTAACGGCCACCGTTCACCTCATCTGCGATAATCTCTGCGGCGTCCATCTTCGTTGAATTTTGATATCAACTAGAGCCGGGCAGAGCGCTTCATAATAAGTAGCCACACTTCCCTCGGAGGGCAGGGACAATAACAAAAGAAACAAAAGCCGGCTTATCCAGTATGGAAATACACGCAGACAATGACACGCCCCTACTGCGTGCTAGACTCTCCGAAAAACAAGCGGAGTTCAACCTCAAAATTTACCCTTTTAAATACACCAATACTGCTTTCTCAAAAACGGAGAGGCTTCTTCGTGATCTCAACTAACAGATTCTGCAAAAAAACGAAAATCACATAATTTGTAAAAAAAAAAAAAAAAAAAGGCTTCTTTCGCATTTTGCTCGAAAGTTGTGCTGCCAACTTGTGTCCCTGGTTTCCGTGACGGGTCACACACACACACATATATATATCTATCACAAACTAACTTTCTTGCTCAGCATATACAGATGAACTAATTATTTCAGACTGTGGTGATGTGGTTTATCCACTGCATGGATCTTCATGTGTCTCTTGAGGGAACTTTTAATAGTGAAACTCTTCCCACACTGATCACACTTGTGTGGTTTCTCTCCTGTGTGAATCCTCTCATGTGTTTTAAGATGTGATGACTGACTGAATCTCTTGTCACAGTGTGAACACTTGTAAGGGTTTTCTCCTGTGTGAATCCTCTCATGTGTTTTCAGATTTGATGACCGATTGAATATCTTGTCACAGTGTGAACACTGGCAAGGTTTTTCTCCTGTGTGAATCCTCTCATGTGTTTTCAGAACTGATGGCTGACCAAATCTCTTGTCACAGTGTGAACACTTGTAAGGTTTCTCTCCTGTGTGAATCCTCTCATGTGTTTTCTGATGTGATGGCTGACCAAATCTCTTGTCACAGTGTGAACACTTGTACGGTTTTTCTCCTGTGTGAATTCTCTGGTGTTGTTTTAAGCTGTTTGCTGTGGTAAAAGTCTTCTCACACTCAAAGCACATGTACTCTCTCATACCAGTGTGTATTCTCTGATGTAACTGTAAACTATACAGCAGTGAAAAACTCTTTCCACACACAGGACATGAATATGGCTTCTCCTTCGTATGAACTCTCAGGTGTCTCTTCAGGGCTGATCTATCAATAAATGTTTTGCTGCATTGATCACATGCATATGGCTTCTCTCCAGTGTGGATCTTCATGTGACTTTTAAGGTTTGCTGATTGACTGAAACTCTTCCCGCATTGATCACATTCGAATGGCCTCTCTCCAGTGTGAACTCTCATGTGAATCTCAATATGTTTTGGGCATGTGAACCTCTTCCCACACTGAGCACAGGTGAAAAATTTCTTGGCTCTTCTTTCCTTTATAAATGTCTTTTTAGTCTTTGAGCGACTCAAAGGTTTTTCTGCAGGTTTGACATGATGTTCCTCCTCCATTTCACTCAGTTCTTCACTCTCCTCGTTCTCTTCCATCAGGTCTGAAGTCAAAGAAAAACTGTTTAATTCCATTTCAAGAACATCAAAGTAATTATAAGAGAGAAATATGAAGTGCAAGGACATAAAACGTTAATTTGTTTGATGCATTGTTATACATTAATTGAAACTTTGCATACATTGGGTACATTGATCTGCCAGCTAATATTTAAAAAATAAATTAGGCACAGATCTAGTTTCTGTAGAGAAAGATCAATGACACAATTATCTAATTTAATAGTTAACATTAATAATTATGCACAAATGTTTGATTGATATTTAAATCTTTTTATGAATTACCTTATAATTCAAATCCAGAAACTGTTGAAAACTCTTTTCCTCCTTGAAGCAGAGACCAGGAGACTTGAAGATACCTTCAGCAGGATTCTTTATTGAGAACTTGAGCTGTGTTTCAGCTGTGGTCATCAAGTCTACTCAAAACAGTTCACACTGTAATTTATCTACCTTTTAGGGGGAGGGATTTACACAGTAGAGGAGGAGACAATCTAAACAAAAGAATGCAAATGTTGTATATGTAAAGAGACCTGTCCTCAGACTCCAATCCTAATCCAATCATCCTAACGATTACAGGGGCTCTGAGAGCCGTTAAAGACAAAAGGTGAGAATCTCAGTAATCTGGCTCATTTGATTTAATAAAGGGAACAGAAACTGGTCTGGAAACTTTGCATAACAGATGGCATCATCTATACCTTTAAATACAATGTACTTTAAAGGGTTAGTTCACCTAAAAATGAAAATGATGCTTACTCCAGTGCATCTAGCATGTAGGTGTGTTTGTTTCTTCAGTAGAACACAAATGAAGATTTTTAACTCAACCGTTGCTGTGTTCCAGTCATATAATACATGTGAATGGGTAACAATTCTATGAGAGCAAAACAAACAAACAAAAAAACATGCTGAGGCAACATGCACAAAAACCTGCTGCAACTGACGACATATGTGACCCGTCACGGAAACCAGGGACACAAGTCCACAGCACAACTTTCGCGCAAAATGCGAAAGAAGCATTTTTTTTCAAATTTTGGGATTTTCGTTTTTTTTGCAGAATCTGTTAGTTGAGATCACGAAGAAGCCTCTCCGCTTTTGAGAAAGCAGTATTGGTGTATTTAAAAGCGTACATTTTGAGGTTGAAATCCGCTTGTTTTTCTGAGATTCTAGCACGCAGTAGGGGCGTGTAATTGTCTGTGTGTATTTCAATACGGGATAAGCCGGGTTTTGTTTCTTTTGTTATTGTCCCCGCCCTCCGAGGGAAGTGTGGCTACTTATTATAGAGCGCTCTGGCCAGACGAGCTGAACCATGGCCGTTACACCGAAAATGTTTCGAAGTACTTCTTCGACAAGCCGGATGCTTATGAACAAGCGCTCACAGATTCTGAAGATGATCAGAGCGACGATGAAAGCGGCATAATAAGACAGTATAATACCCCTAATCTACAACTGAGCGAAGATGAAGACAAGGAAGAATGTATCAGACTGGCGTCAGACGAGTTGGACCGTAAGATATCAGAGGCTATATCGATAGTAACATTTGATGGGGATAAAGACAGAGAAATGGGGAAAATCCATAACTTTGACTGTAAATGCTACACGAGGAGAAAAGAGAACTCTCTGCATGGGAGACAGTCCTGTAGCCATAAGCTTTCTCCAGACATTATGTACAATATACGCTGGATTCTTTAGCTGCGGAAAAAGAGTGGCAGGACATGCAAATTATTGGACATTTAGAGGCAAACGGACGCACAGCGCAAACTTCGGAGATGGTAACATCCACAAAGAAGACCCCGACAAAGAGAAAGTGTGCCCGAGCGACTTATTTCATTGGAGGCATCGAGATCTGCAAGAATACTTTTCTGTTTCTTATGGGGTGAGTTTTATTCTAAGAACACGTAGCCTACACGTTATCTCATGTTTAGTCCATGTTTAGACCTTCCCATATCTACCTATTGTTATTAGCTAGCTCAGTTTTTATTGTAATCGTTAGCATTGTATCACTTGCCAAAAACCGCCATTACTACAATGGCCTTTTAGATGGTAATGTTAACATCTGCTATTAATTTGAAGAATGCTTCAATTGCTTGAATTGACTGGTGTGAATGCGGTCCGATTTTACCCGTTGCGTCTGTCGTTACTAGCAACCATGCAGCTTTACAGGGGGTATGGCTTATCTAAATGAGATGTAAATGAGCCCTATTGTCACTCCCAGCAGGTGAGAACAGGTGAGAACTGCAAAAGTTTAGAGGCTGCTTTCTCTCGTTTACACTTTTCTAAAGGCCTACATTTAGATGGCCACAACTTCTCCAAATATTATCAGATTTCCATGTGTTACACATCGTTGGAAAGCTTGGAGACTACACTTTCAAAATCTACCAGTAACTCAATAACTAATAACTCAAAAATGCCCCAGAACTGACTTATGTCCCTACTTTCCGTGACTGGTCACATATTGATGTCTTAAGACACGAACCGATCGGTTTCTGTGACAAACACAACAGTATTTATGTTTTTTTTTAAATATATATCAGGGGTAACCCTGAATAGTCAAAGATTCAATGCATCGATATGCGGTGCTGAATTCGGCCACCGATCTCATGGTCGAATCTTCGCAGGTGTTAAGCAGGCGCGGCTTTAAAATTCAAACACATTCAATGAGTGTACACACACACACCGGTGGCGGCATTTGGTGCCTGTCCGAGGCGACTCAGGAAGTTATTTAAAATCCTGCCGCGCCTCAGAGCCCCATTTCAAGGTTTTATATTTAATTTGTTAACTTTGACAGCCCTAATATATATATATATATTCCTCATTAGTGCCTGCACGGATATGTCGAATGAGGCATCTACATAATATATATCTATGATCGCGCCAGTTTGACCTTATCAGACGGAAGTAATAGCGGATGGGAAAACTAGATGAGACTCGTCGGGATATGAGGTAAAAAAATAACAAATACTATTTGGTTTCTCGCAGAAATCGATCGGTTCGTGTCTTATAAGACATCAATGTGTCGTCACGAGCAGGAGGGTTTTTGTGCTTTAATGTTCTTTAAGCATGTTTTTTTTTGTCTCATAGAATTGTTACCCATTCACACGCATTATATGACTGGCATACAGCAACAGTTGGACTTAAAAATATTAATTTGTGTTCTACTGAAGAAACAAACACGCCTACATGTTGGATGCACTGTGGGTAAGCAGAAAAACATCAAATTTTCATTTTTGGGTGAACTAACCTGTACTGTTCGCATCTGACATGAAACAGCAAACTAAACTCATTCCTTCAAAAAGTTTTCCTCCAATGAACTGCCTGTGTGTTGGCAGGTAATTTTAATGAAGAAAAAGTAAAACTGAAATAACAAACACATAACAAGTACAGATAAGTAAACAAAAAATAAAATCAGCACAAACAAATAAATAACTTCAAAATTAAATCTACTCACTATGCCCCATGAACAAATAAAAGATGGATGGATAGAGATGGCATTAATTACAACATGTGCTTCTTCAACAAAACCGCAACTGCAGCACAACAGGAAATGCTATCACCCACAAGAAATCTAAATTACAAAATAAAAGACACATCTTCAAAATAAAGGCATTCTACATTAAACAGTCTCTTGTAACTTTCTTAATTACACCACACTCCCGGCCTGGCATCTTTAAGATGCCATATATATTTTAACCTAAACAACCTCTGACTCCAAGAGTAGAACGACCTCAGAGACTGGTCTCAGGTAAGTCCTGGGGGGGTTTATGGAAAGCCGCCTTTACTCCCACTTTTCTAACTAGCCCATCATTACTTTGAAAGGCCTTTGCTATTACTCCCATTGACCATTCATGCCTTCTTGCTGGTTTGTCCTTTAGCAGCACTATAGCCGCGTTTCCACCACAGGAACTTTACCCAGGAACCAGGAACTTTGGGTGGTACTCGGTGTGTTTTGACCGCAGGAACCAGGGTCTAAATGAAGTTCCGGGTAAATATTTCCCCCTCCAAACGGCCCTGCTCGCGAGGTAGTACTTTTTCAAAGTTCAGGAACTTTCGGGGGCGGGACTTGGCCGCTGAACATGCTGATTGGTTTAGCATTTTATTTCAACCGGCATTTTTAAAAGTCTTTTGCAAGTTTGGGTCTACGTTCAGTAAATATGTTTGTAATAGCTGATAATAATATGCAATGTCTGTAATAGCTGATAATAATATACATTGTCATTTTAAATCTAGCTTTACAAGCTTTCTGAATATGCTACATGCTGCTGAATCTGCATATTAGTGCTCTTTTCTGTCGTTGTTAATTACCTCTTTAGTAAACCTATACATAACCAGCAAAAGCGGCACAGCTTGAATCTCTTCCATACTCGTTATTAATTTTTTTTCACCATGTAAACGACCTGACCGATTACTTTTAAGTGTGCGTCCTTACATGACGTGACAGTGCGCGCAGCGCTCATGTTGACAAGAGAGGAAAGCTCATTTTTCTGAGGGGTAAACTTTTTATTTCGTAAGTTATGAAGATAATGTTGGAATAATGACACAGCGTATATTGCCCCAGGCAGTTTTTAATTTAACTGCGCCTGACAGAATAATTTTTTTTCTTCTGAGATGATTATTACACTTTACAATAGATAAATAGCTTATATAATACTGTATTAGTCCTGGTGGCCGTTAAGAGTTGCTATGGCTACATTTAACACATTCCAGCTGCTGGAGAAAACAGCGTTGACATTTTTGATGCGGCAGACAGTTGCATGTGACAAAATGATTGCGATTGAAAGTCATCACATGTAAACACCAGATCGGTTTAGATAACGTCTCATGTAAAATGATTACTGTCCGTCACTGACTTGGAGGAGCAGTCGCGCGCAGTCCTACATCACCGGACTAATTTGCCTAATCTTCACAGAACTTTTTTTAGCGGTGGAAACGCAGACAGTTGCAGGTCTGGGGGGGAGAAAAGTTCCTGTAAAAAAGATCCTGGTGCAAATTGTTCCGGGTAATTTTGGTAGAAACTGGGCTTATGTCTCCATCCTTGAGATTTGGCTTTTTGGAATGCCACTTTTGTCTGCTCTGAAGTGTGTTCAAGTACTCCAGCCTCCATCTTGCCCAGAATGTGTCTGCTAACGCCTGAACTTTCTTCCATTTATTTTTCAATAGATTGGCATCTGAGAGGCTTCCAGGAGGAGTTGGTGGAGTCCCAATCTTCTGCATAAGCAGCATTGCTGGAGTAAGTATCAGTGGTGCTTCCGGGTCTGAGGAGACTGGTATCAATGGCCTAGAGTTTATTATGGCCATGACCTCTGCCATCAATGTGCACAGGACTTCATGGGTAATCTTTGACCTCCCTTCTTGGAGCAACATTTAATCCAGGATACGCTGTGCCGTTCTTTTCATGCGCTCCCAACTGCCTCCCATGTTAGACGCATGTGGGGGTTAAAGACCCATGTACACTTTTGACTGAGTAGGTATGCATTGACACTGTCCTCTTGAGCATCTGGGACAAGTTTTAACTCGTTGGTAGCACCAACAAAATTTGTCCCGCAATCTGACCTAATCTGCTTTGCTGGTCCCCTGATCGAGAAAAACCTGCGGAGGGCATTTATGCAGCTTGAAGCAGTCATCGACTCAATCACCTCCAAATGGACAGCTCTTGTGGACATACAAGTGAACAATATCGCCCATCTCTTGCTGTTGGCACTACCACCTCTGGTCCGGCGTGCCACGACTTCCCAAGGCCCGAGCAAGTTCTTCTGGGCAGAGAGATCTAGTCCGTTCACAACACTTATAAATGTTGACTTCCAGCCAAGGAAGTTTTCTGGCTGATCATCAAATCTGGTCAAACCGCCTGAAACCAGCTGACTTCTTATTAAGAACTTAGCTAAGTCTGACATGTTGCTATTTAGAACCTGGCCAGAAGAGGGATTAGGAGTGTAGTAACTAAACACTTGCTGCTTTTTATGATCGGAAATATCAACTTGTTGCCTTTCCTCAACCTTGATTTTTTGAAGTAGGCTTTGAATTTGCTGACTGGAATGCTGCTGGCTATCTAGCCCATGGGTATGTTGGTAGCTATCTGGCTGACATAACTCAGAATGATGGAGATGTGCCTGATGTGGGCTTGAGTGTTTTGGCATTTCACAATCTCCATAAGAGTGGTGTGGTTTAAGACTGAGGGACTCAAATGCTTTACCAATGGTTACACGCTCTTCATCCAGCGTTAACAGGCCAGATGGCCTCTGTTGGCAGAGGTGGGGGACTCGAGTCACATGACTTGACTCGAGTCAGACTTAAGTCGCACATTTTAGGACTTGAGACTTGCTTGACAAATATTGATAAAAGACTCAACTTGACTTTGACTTGACATTCATGACTTGAGACTTGACTCGGACTTGAGTTAAATGAATATCGTTTTTGAACGCACCACGACCTAACCTGCGTCACGCAGCAGGCAAGCAGAGCGCTAGCAGATCACACCGCGCGCACATGCTTGCCTCATACTCGCGTAAATGTAAACTATTTACTACGACTTTATTCAGCATTGTCTTCTCTTCTGGGTAGGTAGATGTTCTTGGTAGAACATCAGTTAGGGTGGCATTCCAGAGACCAGTTTATGCCAAGGCCTATACTACCGGTGTGGAAGAAGATGTGCCACACTATGATTGGACCCTTGGTGAATGAACATAAATAAATGTTCAGCAACATCAGATAAGATGCCAAGACAACTGCCAGACACCTCTTACGTGGCAGGAAAGGGGGACCTTCTGCACCCACCACCACCACCACCAAGGAGAGGACTTCTCATTGGTCTACAAGTGGATTTTAACCACCAAACTCATTCCTAAGGTTTAGGCAAGTGCTGCCATAAAAATTCCTTCAGGACCTCCTGGAGGCAGCAGCAAAAGAGAGGCCACAGAGATCTATCTAAATCCATTCATACACATGTTTGGAGGTCTTAAATGTATATGAACTGCAACTCATCCACCTCATCTTCACACAAAGTACAGTTTATGTTAATGGTTATTGACTGTAAAAACAACAGTCCACGGGACAGGTCCATTAACAGATAAACGAATGCGTGGACGATGACTTAGCCGTTTCTTCTCATGTTTGGTCTCTTTCTGTTCCATACGATGCCTTTTATATTTTAAAAGAGGTTTGGTAAAGAAATAATACATGGGTAAAACATTTAAGACACTGTTTTAACATGCCACTTTATGCTATGCAAATGAGTTCCACACTAGAGTGGGCAACACAGTGCCTACTTCAGAACCCAGTGGCCAATCACACTCCAGGACTGGAAAGGCGCCGGATTTCAATCTCCTCCTCATCGGAAAGGGATAAATATGTCCCCCGGGTAGACACACCCTCGTTCTGCGTTTCTAACCCGATGGGTAAGGAGACACTAACAGACACACCACGTCCTGAGATTCTGACCTGACGAGGAAAGAGACTACAAGACAGTGGAGGTTAAGCTTTTGCGAGCAAAACCTTTATATTGCTCTTGGCAAACTCTAGCTGGAAAAGGGCTCTCTCTTTGGGAGATCTTATCTGACCTTTACAACTCCTCCAGCAGCACATCCAGTCCACCAAGGACCTCTGCATCGGCAGACATTGCCGGTCCCACATGGCTCCTCAGTGACGCAACCAGCCTGTAAAGGACCCTGTGGAGATTCGACTGACCCAGCTACCTGGTCCACGTTTAAGGACCCTCTTGGCGCAACCAGAGTTCTGCATCCTTCAGCCCAGCGTGGCAACGACTACTCGCAATTCTGCGCCCTTCCCACTGCACGCTACCCGCATAACCAGTGGATGACGTATCTACTGCCAGGACTGATCACCCGACTGTGTGGAACGTAAATATAAACTTACCAAACCTCTTTCTAGAGACCTTGGCATTAGTTTATACATGCAGCATATGTTTTCTAACCTGATTAGACAAGTCCAGTAACAACAGTTACTTGAGGTCAGGTTGTTACAAATAATAGGTTTATTATTTGTTTAATGATAAATAAGCATTTATTTATCACCATTTGCCAGAACCATTAGGTGGTTCCCATAAGAAGCATTCCCATACAATTATCTTCCATTGCTACATTCTGTTCAACAGCATTGCATTTATCCACACTGAAAAAAGTGAAACTACTGTGTCATTTATTTAAAGTACATTTTTACATGGGACTAAGTGAAAATCATGATTTCTGGTTTAAACCTGTTTTGTTCAGGTTTCCTTAAAGCAAATAACGAACACCCTAGACAAAATTAAAAGCAACAGTTTGAGTTCCGGTCTGTGGTTCAGGAAATCCCCTAGACTCGGTAAGCATTTGATATTGTATTATTTTTTTTACGTGAATAAGTGTTTTTCATTCATATTTATGGTTAGTGGCAGGATGGACGACTGGGCTATTATTTTACATACAACTGTGTTTGTGCAGGTGTTAGCTAAAGCTATAGCCAAGCCTCTGTTTGACAAATGTAAAGTTAATTTTGTTATTATTTCACTGTGATGTAAGGTAAATTTGATGATGGTGTATTGTGATGAGGCTGTTGTGTTTCTCACAGAAACCGATCGGTTTGTGTCTTAAGACATCAATATGTCGTCAGGAGCAGCAGGTTTTTGTGCATGTTGCCTCAGCATGTTTTTTTGTTTGTTTGTTTTGCTCTCATAGAATTGTTACCCATTCACATGTATTATATGACTGGAACACAGCAACGGTTGAGTTAAAAATCTTCATTTGTGTTCTACTGAAGAAACAAACACACCTACATGCTAGATGTACTGGAGTAAGCATCATTTTCATTTTTAGGTGAACTAACCCTTTAAAGTACATTGTATTTAAAGGTATAGCTGATGCCATCTGTTATGCAAAGTTTCCAGGCCAGTTTCTGTTCCCTTTATTAAATCAAATGAGCCAGATTACTGAGATTCTCACCTTTTGTCTTTAACGGCTCTCAGAGCCCCTGTAATCGTTAGGATGATTGGATTAGGATTGGAGTCTGAGGACAGGTCTCTTTACATATACAACATTTGCATTCTTTTGTTTAGATTGTCTCCTCCTCTACTGTGTAAATCCCTCCCCCTAAAAGGTAGATAAATTACAGTGTGAACTGTTTTGAGTAGACTTGATGACCACAGCTGAAACACAGCTCAAGTTCTCAATAAAGAATCCTGCTGAAGATATCTTCAAGTCTCCTGGTCTCTGCTTCAAGGAGGAAAAGAGTTTTCAACAGTTTCTCAATTTGAATCATAGGGTAATTCATAAAATGAATTAAATATCAATCTAAAATTTAAGCATCATTTTTAATGTTAACTATTAAATTAGATAATTGTGTTATTGAACCTTCTCTACAGAAACTAGATCTGTGCCTAATTTATTTTTTAAATATTAGCTGGCAGATCAATGTACCCAATGTATGCAAAGTTTCAATTAATGTATAACAATGCATCAAACTAATTAATGTTTTATGTCCTTTCACTTCATATTTCTCTCTGATAATTACTTTGATGTTCTTGAAATGGAATTAAACAGTTTTTCTTTGACTTCAGACCTGATGGAAGAGAACGAGGAGAGTGAAGAACTGAGTGAAATGGAGGAGGAACATCATGTCAAACCTGCAGAAAAACCTTTGAGTCGCTCAAAGACCAAAAAGACATTTATAAAGAAAAGAAGAGCCAAGAAATCTTTCACCTGTGCTCAGTGTGGGAAGAGGTTCACATGCCCAAAACATATTGAGATTCACATGAGAGTTCACACTGGAGAGAGGCCATTCGAATGTGATCAATGCGGGAAGAGTTTCAGTCAATCAGCAAACTTTAAAAGGCACATGAAGATCCACACTGGAGAGAAGCCATATGCATGTGATCAGTGCAGCAAAACATTTATTGATAGATCAGCCCTGAAGAAACACCTGAGAGTTCATACGAAGGAGAAGCCATATTCATGTCCTGTGTGTGGAATGAGTTTTTCATATTGGCAAAGTTTACATAGACATAAAAAAAAACACACTGGTGTGAGAGAGTACATGTGCTTTGAGTGTGAGAAGACTTTTACCACAGCAAACAGCTTAAAACAACACCAGAGAATTCACACAGGAGAAAAACCTTACAAGTGTTCACACTGTGATAAGAGATTCAATCAGTCATCACATCTGAAAAAACATGAGAGGATTCACACAGGAGAGAAACCTTACAAGTGTTCACACTGTGACAAGAGATTCAATCAGTCATCAGATCTGAAAACACATGAGAGGATTCACACTGGAGAGAAACCTTACAAGTGTTCACACTGTGACAAGAGATTCAGTCAGTCATCAGATCTGAAAACACATGAGAGGATTCACACAGGAGAGAAACCTTGCCAGTGTTCACACTGTGATAAGAGATTCAATCGGTCATCAAATCTGAAAACACATGAGAGGATTCACACTGGAGAAAAACATTACAAGTGTTCACACTGTGACAAGAGATTCAGTCAGTCATCACATCTGAAAAAACATGAGAGGATTCACACAGGAGAGAAACCTTACAAGTGTTCACACTGTGACAAGAGATTCAATCAGTCATCACATCTGAAAACACATGAGAGGATTCACACCTGAGAGAAGTCACACAAGTGTGATCAGTGTGGGAAGAGTTTCACTATTAAAAGTTCCTTCAAGAGACACATGAAGATCCATGCAGAGGATAAACCACATCACCACAGTCTGAAATAATTAGTTCATCTGTATATGCTGAGCAAGAAAGTTAGTTTGTGATAGATAGATATATATATATTGGAAATTCTCATCATAACAGTAAAGTGTCTCATTACGAGACATGGAGCCGTTATTATGAGATGTTAAGTCATCAGTGGCTTACACACACATACTGTACTCAAATCTTCCTCACATGGAGGGCTTGACTACTTTGACTACTTAACACCTTAGGTATTGAAATTTTGTACCATTTTGGCAAAACAAATTTATAGTCAATGTTATTGAGGCAATTCGGTCAGTGCCTAAAAAGTATGGAGCTTTATACCCAGCCCTACACATCAGATGGGTCATACTCTGGATTTAGTGTTTCACTTGGTTTTATTGGTTTTTAGATGTTTTAATTCCTCTTCTGCCAGATCTTCTTGTGTGAATCCAGATGAATTAGCCAGTCTTTTTAACATTACCTGGAGTTCTACCTTTCATTCAAGACGATGAAGAAAATACATCCTTTTACAAAGACTTGATTTTTAATGAAAAATAAAGAGAAAACGTTGTGGCTGTTCAAAAACAATAAAATCTGCTAAATCAGAACATGCTTCTTATTTGCTTATGTCCACAATGTGTTCTTGTTTGAGATATATAAATAATTAAAAGCTTGTATGGACGTTCAGGTCTGACTGGACCGATTTTGGACATTTTTAAAACCTTTGTCAAGATGTGTTAAACCTCAAGATATAATTGATTGCCTTTCACGATGTCACAATAGATGTGTGATTAGTTTATATGCAGGCTAATATACACTTAAATTATGAAGCAACACATTTAAACATCCAAAAGACGAAGCATTTAGACGTCCAGGGACGTGACTAAGTATTAAATGATATTCAGTATGAAATGAAGTGCAGTAAAGTAAAATATTCTGCTTTAGGATATTTGAAGTAAAAGTTTTCCATCCTGGACTTTACAAGCACTTAAAGGTTCCATTCTTCGCGTGTTTTCAAAGCTTTGATTATGTTTACAGTGTGCAATATAACATGAGTTCATGTTTCGCGTGTAAAAACCCCCAGTATTTTTCACACAATTTACTTATCTGTACAGCGCTGTTTCCTCTGTCCTAAAACGGCCTGATGATTTCCTTGTTCTATGAAGTCCCTCCTTCAGAAACACGTAACGAGTTCTGATTGGGCCAGCGCTTCCCGCGCTGTGATTGAACAGCAGCTTAGCACGTTGCCCGGAAAGGTCCCGCCTCTTACCATAACGTGTAGATACGCGCGCTCATTGTTATTGCAAAAATGTCTATATTGCCTTATCAATTTGAGCCGGAATCAGACCCGGAGAATATCGAAGAGGATCGATTACAACCTGCTCAGGAAAGACTTTTGCTGGTTGTTTCAGAATGGTAAGCTGTCTATTCAGTAGTTTAAACTGATCATTACAAACACCAACAATCGATGGTGTCAATGAATTACTACACTTTTATATGCTAAATTTTTCGGATTAGTTTCATTTACCATCTAACGTTAGTTATCAAAGCTAAACAGCGTTGCACTTTGTGTAATTGTAACGAACTGTTCTGAGACAGAAGGTTGGTTGAAGATCCAAACGCAGTATTTCTTGAAGGGTAATCCAAAGTCGTAGTCCATAGAACAGGCAAAAGGTCATAACAGGAAATCAGTCCAAAAAGGCAAACAAAACAGAAGGAACAGGCAAAAGGGTAATCCACAGAGATGGCAAGAAATCAAAGACCAAGATACATGAAACCAGATAAACGCTCAGAAATGCAGTTGTGACACTAAACAAGACTTCGCAATGAATGACAGAGATAACCAGGCTATATAGGCAGAGGTAATGAGGTGATGAGACACAGGTGTAAACAGTGAGTGCTAATGAGTCCAAGGATTATGGGTAATGTAGTTTGTGATGGAGTGACAGTCCGGGTTGGAGTGCCCTCTGGTGGTGATCACGGGCACTCACACTGGTGAATTGTGACAGTAATGAGTTACATAAACTGTTAAATGGACCAACTTAAATAATAAAATACACTTACCGGTTGTGGTCCATAAACAACGCCTTCTCCAGACAAAGAGTGAACTGCGTCATCTTTTAAGAATAATCTTTCTGCGAATCCGGCATTAAACTGATTGAGATTGAGGAAGCATTCCTCAGCAAAATGTGCTGCACATAGTTTTAAATTGTGATTATAATTTTCCGGAACCGAGTTAATCATAAACTGTAGCCATTGATCTCTACGTACAGCGTCCGTGGGAAGGCCAAACAAAGGTGATTTGACTCCAGGATGAAAATAACACTGTTTCAATGGCATGGCGACAAACACACTCTACAAAAACAGCGAAAGCAAAAGGACAACGACCCTGAATTTGCGTGTTATTGTGGGCGGAGGGTTAGTCAACAAACGGTTTTAGTTGCGTCATTAAACCTGGAAGTGCAGCTAGTCCAAACCGGCCGCTCGCTGTAGGCTTTGAAAGGGAACTTCTGTTAAATAAAATATCTCGCTTGTCATTGAACTTTGAGCTTTATAATTTTACAGGTATTATTTATGCTCTAACAGCAACATTACACACTAACTAAAGTTTGAAAGATGGAATCGCAAAGAATGGGACCTTTAACCACATGGGCACTTTGTGATTATAATTTATGTAAATAAGATAAAGTAAATATATTTACTTTGCATACAAATTGTTTATTTCATAAAGATAATTCCTGTTTTTTTTTCCTGCTAGTCTTGCTTGACTAGATATGTAAAAGACATCAGTGGACGTCTATTCACAACCTCTTAAAAACTACTTGGGGCACTTAAATTAATAATGCAGTAATAACCAAGGTGTAAACACAGCTTTTGCATATTTCACAAGGACACGTTCAGTTTTTAATTGTAGTGTCTATTCTCTAACTGAAAATGATTTAATTACTATTAAAATAAAAACGATACTGGGGCGTTGCCGCAGTGGACAAGTGATAACCAGTAGCTGTGGCTTTGGGAGTGGCCTCGTAGGGCAGCTAAGCAAGTGCATTCTGGGAGTTGTCATCTTTCATCCACATGAGACAAAAATACATTTTCTGTCTTTTCTTAGTCTAGAAGGCACCAAATTAAAAATATTCCACATTTCTACAACATATGACCCAGTTTAAATACACATTCACCTTCCCAGTGCTGAAGTACCCCTTTAATTAGCTTTGCAAGTAATTTCGTTATTATGCATTTCCTTCATACATTTTTTATTGCGTGATATAGGTCTTAAATTGAATTCATAATGGTCTTGAAAATACCCAGTTATTTCTGCTCTGAATCATGTCCGTTTCTGATGTTTTTGCTGTTAGTTTCAGTTCTTCAGCTTCTTCCTGTCACATGCCTGTCCTGTCTTGTGCGCACATGTGGGTTTTGTTATGTTGAGCATGTGCTCTTGTCTCTGTTAGATCCCTCCTCCCTTGTTAACACGTTATTGGTTTCAATTGTCCCTCCTGTTCCCTCTTAATTTCTTCCCTTCTTAAGCTCCTTGGGCTCTATTTTAACGATCTGAAACGCAAGTGTCAAAGCGCAAAGCGCAAGTAACTTTGTTGGCGGATCTCGGCGCTATTGCTATTTTCCCGGCGGGATAAATGGCTCTTGCGCCCAGCGCAAATCTAAAATGGGTTGGTCTGAAGTAGCTTCATTATTCATAGGTGTGGTTTGGACTTAACGTGAATAAACCAATCAGAGCGTCATCCAACATTCCCTTTAAAAGCAGGTGCGCAAGTTCCATTACTATTTTTATTGCTATTGCTATTATTATGGCGTATTTACCAGGCGCACGCCAGGAGCGGTTCACAGCCGAGGAGACTGATGTTCTTGTAAGAGCAGTGAAAGACAGAGAAGTTGTGTTGTATGGGGATGGGAAAAACCCAGATTTTTAATGCACTTACATTATGGTAAAGGTGATTTCACAGTCTTTTTCACAGGCTTTCAGAGATGTATCTTTTTATAAAACCTTCTTTGTCAAAACTCTATTTTAACTTTTGCATTGTAGATCCGAACCTGCAATATGCGTGCTACTGGTCAACGTAATGACGCAGCCGGCGATTACGGGAAGGTGTTTGTTTATCAGGTGGACTGTTCGAACGAATGCAGTAGGCTGTGAGAGTGAAAAAATGGAACCTGTGAGCAGAAAAAGTGTAGTTTGGCAGTACTTCCAGTTAAAAGAAGGCGATTCAAGTTGAGCAACATGTTCACTTTGCAATGCCGATTTGTCTCGTGGTGGAAAGGACCCCAAACAGTACACAACATCGCCGCTGTTAAAACATTTGCGCATAAAACATCCTGAAGAATATGAGTTGTGCATGAAGGAAGACAGTAATAGCCAAAACGCAGCAACTTCAGGTACGGCAAAGGACGGACAGTCACAGCTAAAAACTGGTGTTAATCAGACGACCATTACCAGCTTTGCTAGCCCTACACTGAACAAACAGTGGGCTTCAGATCACACACGAGCGAAAGCCATTCATGCAGCAATTGGGAAAATGATAGACATTGACTTGCAGCCATATAGTGTAGTGGAAGACAATGGATTCAACGAGCTACTTCATCTGCTTGAGCCACGTTACAAAATCCCATCCAGGCGCTTTTTTGCTGACAAAATTATCACTGAAATGCACAAGTCCATCACCTCCCGCATAAAAGCACACGTTGCCGAAGCACATGCTTTTGCATTTACATGCGACATACGGACTTGTGAGTACACTACACAGTCCTACATCAGTGTGACCTCACATTGGATTAATGAGGATTTTAAGCGCACACATGCTACTCTTCGATGTGAAGCGTTCGATGGAAGGCACACCGCGTTAAACATTGCAGATGCACTGCAAGATCCAAATCAAGAGATTATTAAAGCGTGTAATAAAGAGATTATTAAAGCGTGGGACATACCTGTTACCAAGTGTCCCCTGGTCTTGAGGGACAATGCTGCAAACATGCAGAAAGCCATGTCCGAGGCAGGGATTCCAAGTGTTGGCTGTTTTGCGCACACGCTCCAGTTATGCATCCACGACAGTCTTTTCTCACAACAAAGTGTCTCTGATATGATCGCACTGGCCAGGAAAACTGTTGGTCACTTTAGGCACTCTTCAAGTGCTAAATCGAGGCTTTCTGCTCTACAGCAGGAGTTTGGGCTGCCAAATCACCATTTAATCAAGGACGTGTCAACACGATGGAATTCGACATATCTGATGTTCGATCGTTTAATAGAACAAAAACGTGCCATAAACATCTATGTGTCGGAGACAGATGGTATGCAACATATTCATGCACAGAGGTGGACTCTGATGGAGGATGTTCTCAAGGTGCTCAGGCCCTTCGAGGAGTTGACTAGAGAAATAAGCGCAGAAAATGCGTGTATATCCACTGTCCTGCCAGCTGTGATGATGTCGAAGTGCTATATCCACAATGAAACAGACGGTCATGGAATCAAGCAGATGAAAACCTGCTTGCTGAAATCTCTGCAGGATAGGTTTGAGGGAAGCGAGCAGAATAGCAACTTAGTTGTGGCAACAAGTCTGGATCCCAGGTACAAGGCGAAAATTTGGGGGAGTGAAACAGAACAGTGTCGATCAAAGTTGCTTGTGCAGGAGGCTGTATCTCGTTTATCTGAATCAGATCAAGGCGCATCTGCTAAGCCTACAACTAAAGCAACTGAACAGCATGAGGAGGAACAAGGCCCGACAGTTAGCACCAAACGGCACTGTTCAGGAATCTGGGGCGGCTGGGATGATCTGTACCGCTGTAATACTGAGGCAGTCACATTGGGTGCTGACGCGGAGATGAGCGCTTTTTTCAGCGAGCCTCTGATTCCTCTTAGAGAGGATCCTCTACTGTGGTGGAAGACAAATAAGCAGCGATTTCCACTGCTGGCAAAAACAGCAAAGGTCTACCTCTGTGCGCCACCAACCTCTGTGCCCAGTGAAAGACTTTTCAGTACGGCTGGGGACATTCGTCCCCACACTCGCAACCGGCTGTCACCTGTTAACGCTGCGCGTCTTGTTTTCCTGAAAGGAAACTCATTTCATGTGAAAGGTTAGAGTTTATAGCTTAATTATTATACAGGAGAGGTGTTTGAGATTTTTCGTTATATTTGGCTACTGTTCTAATCGTAGCCTAAACAAAACAACAGCCTACTTTATGTTAATTATTATCTATGTTTATTGAGTAGCCTAAATGTTAAATAATACAGTTAAGTCGCCAAACATATTTGGATAAAAAAAGAAGAAGAAAAAAACACTTCTTTGCATTGTTTAACTTTAAAGAAAGGTTTTGGTTTGTAGCCAACTTTATGGGATTATAAATCTAAAAGGCTAATACTGTGGATATTGATTTGGATCTTGAAATAAACAAGCCTATGTTAGGCTAATTGTCAAAATAGTTTTTCCCACTTTGTCATCCTGACATAACATTGCCTATTCTTTTGTCTTTTTCTTTTTTTACAGTTAAAATAAAATGAATGAAAAATACACTCCTGTGGACATTGTTTACTTCATTAATGTGTTTGCTGTGTTAATGGACGGGATGGGAGTAGGATTTGGTATTCGGTTTCGGATTCGGCAGAATCTTAACCAGTGGATTCGGTATTCGGCCGAACCCCAAAAATGTGGATTCGGTGCATCCCTAGTCTTAAGACATCAATGTGTCTCCACGAGCCACAGGGTTTAATATGGATCCCTATGTCTGTGTGTTTTTTACTCTCATAGAAATACACCCCATTGACATGCATTATACGAGCAATGAGTTAAAAATCTTCATTTGTGTTCTACACACCTACATCTCGGATACCCTGGCGGTCAGCAGATAAACATCACACTCTCATTTTTGGGGAATTCAAAATTTCCTAAATGATATTGACTGAAATTTCTATTTCATTTTTGCCAGAATTGTCAAAATATATTTGTTAATCAATTCATTTGTGAATATGAATTTAATGTAAGATGTTATGCCCAATTTTGTACTACAGATAATACTATTGTTTCTTTTCTTGTTTCAACAAGATCCTTTTGGATGGGCAGACCTGGCAGTCAAAAGGCCAGCCAAGTCACGGGTTATTCTGAATCCCGATGACACCAGGAAGCTAATTCTCCCTCATGGCATTCCAGAGTCAATGGAGCATCTTATGGATGAAGTCCGGAAAGTGTGTGGGTTGAATGGCAATTTAGGACTGCAATACCAAGACAGAGACTTTGGAGATGAGCTAGTGAACTTGACATCTACGGTGGAACTTGAGGATTTGGCAACTGTCAAGGTCATCCCAATAACTCATGATTGTAGCCAAGTAATTACTCTCACTGTCTGTGATGATATAGTGTTTGCTCAATCAGATGTAGTTAAGATGCATCTCTTAGCTCTGTATCATGCTTGAAGAATTTTTTTATCTCTATTTGCACTTTGAATATTGAGTACTTTGATTACGGTTGTACTTATTGTTTGCACTATGATTGACACTATGACAATTTGTGGAAAGGAGTTCAGTTGTCAAAAGTTGTAGGAGCTCATAACACATGCACATGCACAAGTCTTAAAGGGTTAGTTCACCCAAAAATGAAAATGATGTCATTAATGACTCCGTCTAATGTCGTTCTACACCCAGAAGACCTCTGTTTATCTTCAGAAAAAGTTTGATATTTTATATTTAGTCCAAGAACTCTCTGTTCCTCCATTGAACATGTATATGCAGTATACTGTCCCTTTCCAGAAGGACCAGAAAGGTAATAACAACATAATCTAAGTAGTCCATATGTGAAATCTGTGGGTTAGTTAGAATCTCTTGAAGCATCAAAAATACATTTTGGTCCCAAAATAACAAAAACTACGACTTTATTTAGCAATGTCTAGACGCCATTAAATCGTAGTTTTTGTTATTTTGGGACCAAAATGTATTTTTGATGCTTCAAGAGATTCTAACTAACCCACAGATTTCACATATGGACTACTTTGATGATGTTTTTATTACCTTTCTGGTCCTTCTGGAAAGGGACAGTATACTGTGCATACGTTTTCAATGAAGAGACAGAAAGCTCTCTGACTAAATATAAAATATCTTAAACTGTGTGTGAAGATGAACAGAGGTCTTACGGGTGTGGAGCAATATTAGGGTGAGTCATTATTGACATAACTAACAGAGAGTTTTAAAGGAGAGGTGTACGAAACAGTTTTGCATTAACATGGTTGCATTTAGTGGAAGTTTACATAAGGTTTAAAAAAAGGTCTGGAAAAGACCATTTACTTTATTCCCCAAGTGTTGATGTGTAAAATGCATACCGGCTTGCCTTACAGGCAGCACAATTTGACAACAGTGATGTATCTTATAAAAAAACTATCATAATAAACATTTGGGTCTTTTGAGAGAATATTCCTGTCTTTATTTATAGTAATGGGTCCTGCACACTGTGCGATTTTTCAAAATCCTTTGCGAATGTCCCTTGTCAGACTGTACGAACATGATCGCCATGTCACACTGTAAGATCTCAGTTGACATTAATGTCAGACTGCACGATAGTGAAGGCGTGCTAAAAACGGACGCGCGCAAGAAAACCCGTCCGGAGTTTTATATCATCAGTGAATGACGCGTTCAGTGACAGTGAACTGCATTACATGCGGGACTGAAATGCTGGCTACAAAGAAATCTCTAGCACTCGTTTTGGTCATAGTTTGTCTTGAAAATATAGATATGAGATATTTGACGGTCGTCGTAGGAGAAGTCACACTGCAGGATTGTGTGCCAAATCTTCTGACACTGCCAGAATTTCGTCTGAGGCAAAATTTGATCGCAGCGCTCATTAATCGGCGGCCGGTGAACATGTCAAACTAACGACCAAAGACGTCCGATTTTAGCCTAGGATCTGAGGAATCTTTTAGGATTTGCTAAATTTGTCCCAGACGGCCAAATCGTGGCCAAAATCGCACAGTGTGCACCCGGCTTAAGTCAACTATGTACTGACAATGTTTTTGTTTTATTTTAAATGTAAATTTTTCTTTTATATTAAAGCAAGTTTAGCTTTTTTTCATGGTAAAAGTTAAGTTGTAACAAAGCAAAAATAAATATTATAGTAAAATGTTTTCTTGTGGCTAAAGAAAATATGATTAAGGTATTATTCAAAAATATAGTTTGTATAGAATCAGAAATTTAATTTGAGCTAATTTAAAAAAAAATGCTTGTAACAAAATTACAGCATTTTATTTAGTTTAGACCAAACAAAAAAATCATACTTTGTCATTATAATAAAACAAGCAAAGTCTCTCACAGAGCATATCCTGTGAAATGAAGCCCACGAATTTCATTGTGATTTGCTTCAACCTTTCCAAATGTTATGAAATATTATTTTATGGTGTGTGTGTGTGTGTGTGTGTGTGTGTGTGTGTGTGTGTGTGTGTGTGTGTGTGTGTGTGTGTGTGAGAGAGAAAGAGAGAGAGAGAGAGAGAGAGAGAGAGAGAGAGAGAGAGAGAGAGAGAGGAAATGGAAGGAAGCAGAATACGTGTGTTTCTAAAACATTACCATTGCGCGCCTGCAGTTAAAATCTAAGCTCAGAATTGGTCCAGAATCATTGGAGACAGAATCTTTTCTCCACTTCTATTGTATAGTATGACCAACGCAATGTTAGATCAAATAAACACAAACTGTTCTTTCCTCTAGGCATAACGTGCCAAGTTGATGCTGCTTCTGCAGACTCCTCGTGTGTCACGTGACCATACTGTAATCGCACCCTTTGCGGTAAAACATTTTTTTTTATTACATTGCGATATCACAAATGCAATTAATCATTCAGCCCTAGTGAAGAGATTTTTTCTCTGGCAAAATAAACTTGGAAATAAATGGGCGTTCGGAAAGATCAAAAATGCGAGATAAAGAGTTGAGAGAGAAAAGTCAAAACGTCCAAAAAAAAGTGCCCACCGAGCCTGCCTGGAGTTGAGTCTTTTAGCAGATCTTATATATTCTAGGTTCTTATGGTCTGTCCACACTATAAAAGGTACCCCCGACCCTTCTAGCCAATGATGTCACTCTTCCAACCTTAACTTTACCGGCCAACAATTCCCTGTTACCAATGTCATAATTGCATTTGGCAGATGTCAGACGGTGGGACAAAAACGCAGAAGGATGCATCTTATCATCTGAAGCAGAGCGCTGGGAAAGAACTGCCCCAAACCCCATCTCTGATGCGTCGACCTCTACCACGAACTGACGTGTGGGATCAGGGGCGACTAAGATGGGAGCCGAAACAAATTGACCTTTGAGGTTAGCAAACTGTCTCAGGACCACCAGAATCGTTCTGGGAGAGTTCAAGGCAGTCAGATGTGCGGCTAGTTGGCTGAAGTTGCGAATAAATCGCCGATAGAAATTGGAAAACCCCAGAAACCTCTGTAGGGCCTTACAGGAATCTGGACTTGGCCAATCTACCACAGACATAACCTTGTCAGGATCCATACGCACTCCTTCAGATGAGACGATATACCCTAGAAAAGAAAGACTGAACAAGAAACGCACATTTCTCCGCCTTGAAAAAAAGCTTATTCTCTAGCAACCTCTGAAGCACTCGTCAGACGTGTTGAATATGCTCCTAGAGAGACGAAGAAAAAAAATCAATGTGTCATCCAGGTATACATACATGAACTGATCTACCATGTCTCTCAACACATTATTGATGATTGCTCGGAAAACCTCTGGGGAGTTGGAAAGCCCGAAGGGCATAACCAAATATTCAAAATAGTCCCTGGGCGTATTAAACATGGTTTTCCATTCATCCCCCTACCTGATGTAAACCAAATGATAGGCATTACGTAAATCCAATTTTGTGAAAATAGATGCTCCCTGCAACCTCTCAAAGCCTGGAGAAATCAACAGCAAAGGTTAAGTATTCTTGACTGTGATGTTATTCAGCCCTCAGTAGTCAATGCAAGGTCTCCGAAACACATCCTTTTTACCTACAAAAAAGAACCCTGCCCCCGCTGGAGAAGAGGAAGGTGGGATGAAATTGGAGGGTAGAGATTCAGAAATATATGTCTCCATGGCCTCCCTTTCAGGAACAGAAAGAGACTAAATCTTGGCCTTAGGTGAAGACTTACCTGGGAGTAAATCTATAGCACAGCCATAGAAACGATGAGGAGAGAAGCAGCGCAGGACTTACTGAACACTTTCTTCAGGTCGAGGTACTCAGGGAGCACATTAGACAAATTCGCTGTCTCACTCTGAAAAACAGGACGAGACACAGACGAACAAGCAGATACAAGACGTCCAGGAGCAGGAATGAAAATCTGTTCAGTGTGGTTACCAGAAGTGACAAGTGTCAGGGGACTGGTGCTGAGCGTGATCGTGGGTAGTTCCTGACCGTTGAGTGCACTGACTGAAATAGTGTCCGATGGGACGATGGGTATGTTGAGAGTGCAAGCCAGAGACAAGTTCATAAAATTACCTTCTGCCTAGATTCCAAGAGTGCTTGACAGGGGTGGGACTTGACTTAAAGGGTCATGAAACCCTACAGCTAAATTTTTGAGATTTTAACAGAGGTATGTGTGTTGAACATCATTGAACATAATGTTAGCATCTGTTAGATTTAATTAAAAGGGGAATCTGGTCAATTTTTATGTTTTTCACCCTGTTTTCGTCTTCCGGGTTTAAAAACTACATTGCGTCCACGTCACAGCTTGTGACGTACCATCGCTCTAATAGTGTTACGTGACGCATCGGTGTCTCATTATTATTAATGAGACTGAGTTTTCTTATCCTATGAGAAGACACCGTCTCTTAATTATTCATGACAGCACGTGGTTCTTTCAAATGACAGAAGTGACAGTCTGCGTGTTCACGGAGTAGATGAGAGGAGTTTATGATGGGTCGTAAGTGTTTGTTTCCCTGGTGTAAAGATTCGCGTGTGTTGCATGGCTTTAAACGTTATGCTAATTTCAGGTTGGACCTGTTTTTGGTCTGATTAGTTAGCTACCATTCTGAAACATCTCCCATCCGCGCTGTCTCCGGTTCGACCATATTTTCCTCCACAATCACGGCAGGAGCTAACGGTTCAAATTGATAGGGCTGAGGACCTGCACCGCTATCTGAACCATCTTCCCCTGGGGTTTCAGGAGGAGAAAAGTCCTCCACCTCAGCAGAGCCCTCTGTACTGCTTTTACTGTAGTCTTCACTGTCGCTGTCCATATTTATTATGGGTGTTCTGGGACGCGCGTAAGTTAGATCTCGGCTATATGTACATAACGGTTGTTGTTTTTTTTCGATCATTTTTTTTTTTTTCTTTAAAAAAATATGCATTTATACTGTGTATACAAACATAATTCTATATTTATAAATGACAATAATAATTGTGTATGCATTTCTATATTTTAAACAATTCCGATTAATCTAATATATGTAGCAAGGCATTCGGTTACTTTAAATGGTCAAACAGACGGTTGTCAGTGTATTTTATTGGACTTTAATTTTGCCAGCTTTAAAAATCCTGCTTTTCGTTACGTTTAACCCCATATTTTTGTTGAGATTTGGCATGGGCCACTGCTCTGCACTGATAGATGACAGTTGCTCGCTCCCCTCTTTCTTCCCCTGCCTCGCTCTGCCACACCCACCCCCTCCCCTCTTTTCACGGGCATGCACGCCCATTTAAGTAGCATTTTTCAAAAAGATTACGAGGTGGATTTGAGCTGAAAGAGGGGGTTTCATGACCCTTTAAGAAGAGTAGTGGATGAGGTCTTATCCACAGTAGCCTTCCTATTTCTTAATCAATCAAATTTATTTATATAGCGCTTTTACAATCATTAATATAGCGCTTTTATAAGCAGCTTCAAAGTGTTTGATTTGGAAAATTTATAGAATTAAATATGACCTAATTAATTATTTTATTTGTATATTTAGTTGAATAACTTTGATCATAATTTTAGTGTCCCCAACTGAGCAAGCCAAGCCAAAGGCGACAGTGGCCCTTGGGAAATAAACCTTGGGAAAACCAGACTCAGTCGGGGTACCAGTTCTCCTCTGGCCTATTAACACACCGTGTAAGATTATTATTCTGGCAACCTTACAGGTCATAAATCATATTTGATAGGAATATTTGAAATTTTGGGTATCACGCAAGAGACGGGCTCATTTAGGATGGCGGGTCGAATACACAAGAATATGAATTGAAAGATCTGAGTTTTTTTTCTGCCAGGCATGGTCTTTTACTGGGCAATTGTTCAGGAAGTGGCCCCCTCTGCCTCAGTAAAGGCAACGACCACGGTATCTCCGTCTCTGTCCTCCCAGGAAAGCCGAGCGCTTTCGATCAGCTCAGTCCATTTCCAGTTTTAAATTTTTGCTGAAAGCTCATTATTTAAAAACCGCCTTTAATTCCTCGGCCTAGTTGTTTTCTGATGGGGTTGTTTTATTTTTTATTTTTTAAATTTATTGTATGTGTATTACTTGTTTTTAATTTTTATGTTTTAGTACTGATATACAGCACTTTGGGCAACCTCGGTTGTATAAAAAAATGTGCTTTATAAATAAAGAAAAGAAAGAAGAAGAAAGCGCGCAACCCACCTGTGCATGACAACCTCGGAGATCACCGACGGGATAAAAGCGCATTTTCGGTTTTTGGCCGAAAGACTTTTATCACCGAAACAATACGGCCGAAATGTTGTGATGACGCAAATAGAAACCGCGACCTCCACGTGCTTTTCTAAAGCATGTCTGCGGACTGCGGTGTGGACGTATGTGCTTTATCTCACATCTGATGATGCATCTATAATATGGGTTTTAACTTCAAAATAATGTTTAGTTTATGTTTCTGTCGATGGATACACGTACTGCGCTAATTTATTTTTATTTTTAAACGGGCAAAATGGTCTCTATTTGTAGACTTTGTTCAATGCATGCGAGTGCTGCCGTATGTTCGAATATGACCAGTCATTTCCTCCGTCATCACCTGGGTGTAGAGGCAGAAGACGTGAATGAGCTCACGCGTGCTGTGAGAAGATTTGTCTCTGTGCAAACATCAGAAAGCGCGCACACGTCTCTCACAGCGTGCAAATATTGAGTTCTCTTTCAAGTCTTGTGCTTATGCGGAAAAACTCACGCAAAAAGTACAGTATCTTGATGAGACATGATGGCATACTTTTCAAGCAGATATAGTCTGAATATGCCTTAAAGGTCCCGTTCTTCGCGTGTTCGAAGCTTTGATTATGTTTACAGTGTGCAATATAACATGAGTTCATGTTTCGTGTGTAAAAAAACAGTATTTTTCACACAATTTCCTTATCTGTACAGCGCTGTTTCCTCTGTCCTAAAAACGGCCTGATGATTTCCTTGTTCTATGAAGTCCCTCCTTCAGAAACACGTAACGAGTTCTGATTGGGCCAGCGCTTCCCGTGTTGTGATTGGACAGCAGCTTAGCGCACTTTGCCCGGAAAGGTCCCGCCTCTTACCATAACGGGGAGATGCAAGCGCTGAATGTGCGCTCTTTTCCACGTGGGAGAACAACAAGACCACGCCCCCTATTTTGCATGTTCTTGTGGGCGGAGCGTTAGTCAACAAACGGTTCTAGTGACGTCATTACAGCAGGAAGTGCAGCGGTGTAGTCCAAACCGGCCGCTGGCTGTAGGCTTTGAAAGGGAACTTCTGTTAAATAAAATATCTCGCTTGGCATTGAACTTCGAGCTTTATAATTTTACAGGTATTATTTATGCTCTAACAGCAACATTACACACTAACTAAAGTTTGAAAGATGGAATCGTGAAGAATGGGACCTTTGAGAGAACTTTGTACAGTCGAGAAAGACCACACATAACCATTTGATTACCTCTTAAAGGGGCAGTAGCCTTTACTGTTGTCTGTTTAATGCAAAACAGAAGATAAGGAATCACTCACTACTCTTGATTGAATAGCTTTTGTAAGTTTAATGAGGATAAATCTTTAATTTAAAGTTAAATATGCAGTTATTTTACATTTGATTACTTTATTCAATTTTTTTACCTTTCTGCAGGTCATTATTTAATGTACACGAGTGAAGTCAAGTTAAATATTTTAGTTTGAATTTTATCTTATACTGTGCATTGTTGCAATGTGCTAAATAAAAATTTACATAATTTGTAATTGATTTATTATTTGAAACTTTAATACTAATTTATGCAATTGCAATGCCTTGATTTTTAGTAAAGTTACACAGTCATAGCCATAAATGCAATGGTTACTATTGGTTACAATTACTAGTAATTTGCATAATTTCTTTCAGTGTTTCGGCCTTGGTTTCCTCTTTTCCGATTTCGGTGCATCCCTACTGAATTCTATAGGCTTCATTATGTACCAATCAACTGTATGAAAAGTAAGATGACCTATATTTAATTAAATTTACACGTTAACATCAGCCCTTTATATACATAATCCAGAAATTACTTATATGATTTTGTTCTTTCTTGGGAACGGTACAGATGCACATTTGGTTTTAGATATTAAGAACTCTCTTCATATTAAGTGTCTTTAACTACTATGTAATAAAATATAAATTAATCATTTGTGTCACATTGTCACGTGTAGTCTGTTTCTGTTGTGCTTTTGCACTTGCCATATGTTCTTTTTTCTCAGTTTCCCGCCACTTGTTTGTTACCATGGTTTCCCTTGTTAGTCTAGTTTAGTTCAGCTGTGTCTTGTTAATTATGTCGTTTCTGTTGCCATTTGAGTTCCTCTTGTTTAGTCACTCCTTGTTTTAGTCTAACATCTGGTGTTCTGTTCAGTATTTCGTAAAATCTGTTTGGAAGTTCTGGATCTCATCTCTGCTGCACAACACTCTGTGACAAACGTCTGTCTGTTTGCTGATCTTTAGTTGTATTTTGTGCTGTCACATGTTCCCTTGTCTTAGTTTCCCGCTACTTCTTTTGTCACCATAATTACCCTTGTTATTTAAGTTCTGTTCAGCTTATTAAGTGTTTAGTTATTTGTCTGGCTTCTGTTTGATATTTAAGTTCTTCCCTGTTCATTCATTCTTTGTCCAGTAACCTTTATGTTAGAGTGTGATTTCCTTGTTGCTCTGTGTTATTCCTGAAAATGTACATTCAAATGTATGTTCTATTGAGATCTTCTAATTCTTCAGTTTGTTCCTGTGCTACACACCATTATCATTTTACACAATGCACTTATTGTGCACACGTTTTTACGTATTTTATAATAAAAAAAGGAAAATCATTGACAACGAATTATCGATTAGTCGCGCCTGCAGATCATGCACAGAAAATCTTCAGAAAATCTTTTTGACATAAGTACATATAATATAAAGGGGGCCAATATTATTATTATTAATATTATTAATTCCTCTAAATTCCCAGGGCTGGGTGAAAAACCTTTAATCCGGTTTGCTAGTCCAGCAAAGAACAACAGATGGTGTTGGTTATGATGCCAAGGACCCCCAAATATGATGAACCTTTATAAGGGACCCCCATTTTAAAATCCATATATTTTAATGTACGAAAAAACATTTAAACGGTAAGATAAATAGTAAGTGTGACATTATAATTACAATAAAATGTTTCCCATCTTAAATTAGCCATTAATGTTGGATGTATAAACCTGAAGAGAAATTGTTTTTATATAATTTTTTTAATAAATGTATGCAAGCAGCGTACATTCTATGTTAAGAAAACTGCCTTACAATCCCAGTGAGAAAGATAAAGGGGACTATAGTGAGAAAAACTCACTAAAGACACAAAGCAAACATACAATTCTATAATTTAAATGGCAAGAAAGGAGATAAACATTTAAAAATCAAACAATTAAAATATTCGTTAGACTTTATCTATATTTGCTGTGTCTTTTTAGTCTCTGAATTTTTCTGGGGACCCCTTAGAACCTTCTGGAGGACCCCTGGGGGTCCCCGGACCCCAGTTTAAAAACCCCTGTTTCAGACCACAGTGGCCCAGCTTGCCCCTATCGCAGAGCTGTACTTTACGAAAATTGTCCAATTCAGTAGCATCAGCTACGCCCCAGGGAAGCTAGCCAAGTGTGCAGAGAACACATTGTGTGCAATTTTTATTTATCGATGAAAAGATTCACTTTAGCCTTTTGTCTAAATAAGTGAGTTTAAAAAAGTGTTTGCTATGTTCGCTAAGAGTTAGTTTTTCTATGTTTATATGTTAGAGCCAGGGATGGGCAGTATTTCAGATACATCTATTTATAGTTTTTTATACATCTAAAATACTTTTTTCAATTGCTTTGAAGGTAGTAACATACTAACTATCCATGTTAAATTACATTGATACTGTTTGCATGTGCTTTATAACAAAACCTCAACATGGTGCAGGATTGTTTTGTCCCCAAAAGTTCTGCAGTCACAACGCAGTAATTACCATACATCTGAACTATAATAGAAAATATCTAAACAATTACTTGCAACAAATACATGTGCAGACTACACATACTTAAACACATGCTGAAAATAAGCCTAAAATGCTAAATAACAAGACCAATTAAAGATAATTTTGGGAAATCATCTTTATTTTCAAGCACAAACATAACACATTTAAAGTAAAAAAAAGTAATTTATACATTTGTTTTTCATTTATTATTATTATTAATTATATTCATTTTGGGCAAGTGAACATTTTTATACAATGAAACATAAATAGCATATTTTTTAACAGTTTGTGTGGTAATCCACACATGCAATAACAAAAAACTTGCATATAATGTGCACTTACCCACTGTCACATGCCTGTCCTGTCTTGTGTGCACATGTGGGTTTTGTCATGTCTCCGGTCTACTGTCAACCCCGCCCTTCTTGTTATCTGATTATTGGTTTATTTGCCCCACCTGTTCTCCCTCATTATCTGCCTTGTTTGTTCCCTTTATAATCTCCTTGTGTTTGTCAGTCTGTGTTGGATCCTTGTGTAATGTCTGCGTCTCCCGTTCCCCCAGTGACTTCTGTTGGTATGTTTTGAGTTTTAGTTTATGTTCTATTATGTGTTTTGCCCCCTCGTGGGTGTTTGTTTTGTATTTATGTTTTATTTGTTATAAATAAATATATCCTTTTCTGCACTTGAGTCCTCGCACCATTTCCTTTGTGTGTACGTGACACCCACTTGACAATATCAACTTAAAGTATTTTAAAGTATTAAATACAATTATATTTGTTAAATACTTTTATTCATCATATATTTCTGTTATTATATTTTTGTAGTGTTTTTGTTAATTCATGTTATTATATTGTTTTGAACGACTTGTGATTTACGATGGTTACTATTAACAGTTTTCATTGTTTGTGTTTTTTTAATGGTGTTTTGTTTCGTTTTTTGCGGGTGCAATGAATTGTATTAAAACTAGACAAATATTGTTATAATCAAACTAAATCATAATCAGTATTAATATTAACCTCCTGGAAACTGTTTTTTTTTTTTTTTTTTTTTTTGGAATTTTTTTTTTTTTTTTTTTTTTTGAATTTTTTTTTTACGATATGTCCTCTGTAATTGACACCAGGATTCAGTTGTTTAAAAAATAAAATGTATAGATAGGCAATCAATTTTAAGGTTTCAGGATTTTTTTTAAACAAACATTGTTTGATGATTCTGAACTATAATATCAACAGAGTCCAGCGGGGGCAGGGGAGCAATCGAACTCGGCTTGGTCCAGCAATCGAACCAATTGTGAAAGCACCCTGAAACGACAGAGGGCGACTCTGAATAGGTCAACAAAAAAGCAGCGATGAGAGGAAGTAGTTTGCAAATGTAAATGTAAAAGTACAAACATGGTGTTTTATGAAACTGCTTTTGGCATTCAGAATAAAAAAAATCAAATAATTCCCAGCTATCATTGAATATTTTTATTGCTTAAAATGCTAATCCCTAATGCAGATGGGTTGCTGGGGGCTCAGTCCAGCAAGATGAAACTGCTTCTTTGTCACCTTCAGCCAATGGCAGCATCTTGTTTTATGACTTACTGATGCCTTAGTGCTGTCTTCTCACACTGACTCTGAGGCTGTTGACAAAATGTCTGAGGATCCTACAGAGGAAATTGCTATGAGCTGGGTGAGGAAGTTGCAGCTTGGGTAAATACCAACAAGTGCTAGTGGTCTGCACTAAATTAAATGCTAGATATTCTAAGGCACCAAGGACATCGGCTCCCCAAGGATGCCAGGACATAGCTGAAGACCCCCAAAAGAGTGGCGATAGTTGAAATGTGTGGTGGAGAATATACTTACTTTAGTATTGCATCTGGCATTTTGAAAGTTTTAGCCCAGAGTCCTGCTTTCCACGAAGACATCATAGACATCTGCATCAACATTGATGGCGTTCCAATGTTTAAATCAAGGGTGTCCAAAGTCGGTCCTGGGGGGCCACTGTCCTGCAGAGTTTCGCTCCAACTTGCCTCAACACATCTGTGGAAGTTTCTTAGTATGCCTATTAGGACCTTGATTAGCTGGTTCAAGTGTGTTTTATTGGGGTTGGAGCTAAACTCTGCAGGACAGACGCCTTCCAGGAGCAGGATTGGATGCCTGATTTAAATCATCAAGTATGTAGATGTGGCCAATCCTGTGCAGTTTCGCTGATATTGCACACTTTATTGTGGCACTGTATTGTAAAGCAAAAACCCAGCTCAGTTCAAGATTACCTACAGGTAATCCGATTTTCTTCAGGAGTTGCTGCAACTTAAGCAAAACGGCATAGTCCATGGAGAGAAAACACTTCAAGTGACTGTAAAAGCCTTCATTTGTGATGCACCAGCCCAATCATTCCTGAAGTGTATAAAGAATAGCTACTTTGCTTGTGAGCGCTGCACAGTTAGAGGCACCTATGTGGGACATGTTGTTGACTTAGTAGACTTGCTTACAAAGACCATCAAATTGGAAATCCATGCATTTGACCAGTTGCATTGGACTACATGTACTTGGTGTGTTTGGGTGTAGTTCAGAGAATGCTTCACTCCATGAAGGGAGGACCCAACAGCAAAGGAGATTTCAGATTAACTAAAGGCATTGAATGGAGAACTGCCTAGTCAGTTTGCTCAGCAGCCTAGGGGTTTAATGGAATCGGACAGGTGGAAGGGTACAGAATGCAGACAGTTTCTTCTTTATACTGGACCAGTGATTCGGAGAAGAGTGGTTTCACATGCGGTTTCACATGCTGTATACAATCATTTTCTTTTCTTGATGGTTGAGGGTGATCCAGCACAGAGAGGATGGTGACCTAATTCCATTAGATAATGGAAGTAAGAATACCTCCTTATTTTCTTACTGACAGTGTTTTTGTTGCAAACGGGATGATTTAAAAAAAAAATCTTCAGATTTAACCCTCAAGGTCAAGGTTGAGGGTGCAAACCTTGAGGACGTGAAAAATGTGATTTTTTTATTTTACTGAAAAATTAAAAATAAAACTCCTATTGTTCAACGATCCCATTCATTTATTTATTTATTTTGTATAACTTCAGACCAACCAATTCAAACCCCATTGTGTGAGTGTGTGTGTGTGTGTGTGTGTGTGTAAGACAGATAATGTAACAAAAGTCACAAAATTTTGTCAAGACAGCCATTTTATGTTGCAGTAGCTAGCCTCAGTGAATACAGTGACAGGAGACTGAGTGCTGATGTCTCTCAGGCCTCTTACAGAAAAGCAGTTTCAATTCCTCTAGAAAGTCAAATAAATTTCAGTTGAACACGACAGTTCAGAAGAGGAATCTACAAATATTAACTGAGGTGAGTGTTTCATCTTTCTTAAATAGTTTTCGTGTGTGTGTGTGTGTGTGTGTGTGTGTGTGTGCGTGCATGTGTGTCAGTGACATTTATAAGCTAAAGTCCAGTTAGATCAGTGGTGTAGTCTACGTGATACGCAAGTATACGCCGTATACCCACTAGGAAAGGCCAAGGATTTCCGTATACCCACTTAAAAAAGTGTGAGGATACGTAACAATATAGTTTTGTGACCTAACTTTCATTCATAAATTCACCCCGTCTGTGTTGCGAGCACAGACTGTGGTTGCGATTGCGAATCACTAACGTTTTTGGACCATTGGGGGGCTCCCGTGGCCTGTGACATGGATCTGACTTCACCTACCAATGAAAATAAGTTGCTTGACTGCCTTTTTGGCGCAAGTTTGAAATTTACATTAGTTCGTTAAAGAAGCTATGAAACGAAAGCAGACTCAAACTACACTCTTTGAGTGTTTTCGGAAGCCTGCCCCTAAAGCGAGAGCAGCTTCGAGTGACACTTCAGCTGCAGCAGATGACACGGACATTAACGTTACAGAAAATCCAGAAAATGAGGCTGATGCTATCGTGACGTTACCTGGTAAGTAAAGCTAGCATATAAGTTAATATGTTATTAAACGTAACTGTAACAGCAGGGGATTGTTGGTTTATTTAATTTTTACCATGATTGTCAACATGAAAGCCTCAGTAGATGGAGCTACTCCTGAATTTGTCTTCCTGGAACTGGTGGAGCTGGAGAGCCAAAGGGCAGAGGATATAAAAGACGCTCTACTTAACTGTTTGGACACTGCAGGCTTCAGTGAAGAGTGACTTCAAAAGAGCTGGGTCTCAGTTGTTTCTGATAGAGACGGTGTCATGTTAGGCAAGAACTCTGGTGTGGCAACCAGGCTAACTGCAAGATACCCTAACCTCTTCACATGGCACTGCATGAACCACCGTTTGGAACTGGCTGTATCTGATGCTGTGGATGAGGTTCAGGCAGTCAACCACTTCAAAGTGTTCATGGAGAAGATCCACAATCTACAGTCAGTCCAATAAAAATTCCTGGGAACTTCTGGAAGCAGCACAAGAAATTGGTTCACAAGTCATGAAAATTAGCACTCGTTGGGTGGCCAGCAGTTTCCGTTCTGTAAAGGCTGTGTGGAGATCGTATGAAGCACTCAATAGACACTTTGAAAGTGCTGCGGGAGACCAAACAAGAAACCGCAAAGAGAGACAAACTTACAGAGGTCTGGCACGTCGTATGGAAAGCAAGGAATTCCTGTGTGACCTTGGACTAATGTACGATGCACTGTCTGAACTTGCAAACCTGTCTCAGCAAATCCAGGCCCATTCAGGCACACTATTGAGAGCAAATCAGCTTCTGAAGCACACCATCAGAGTACTGGCATCATTCAAAGACACCCCAGGAGAGAAATCCGAGGAGGCACTGAGAGCACAGGCTTTGGGACATTTTGAATCAGTTCCCCTAGAGTCCAATTCAAAGCTCACTCCAATCAATGCAAAGCAGTTCCTACAAAGTCTAATCAACAACATGGAAAAACGCCTCTCATTTGAAGGTGAAATGCTTCACGATCTCAGCGTTCTGGATAAAGACAACTGGCCATCAACACCTGGCATACGGCATGGCGAGGCACAAGTGAAACGACTGTGTAGGCGGTTCAATCTTTGTGAAGAGCAAGCAGTTAATGGTATGAGAGATTTCCTTGAGCAGCCAGACAGTGAGTCTGAAAGCCTAAAACCACTAATATGATGCATGCAGACCTTCCCTTGCAGCACTGCCAAGTGTGAACACTGTTGTTGGCAAATGTTAGTAATTTGATGATGATCAGCCACCTGTAAGACGTTTTGAGCCAAGGAAGTATGTTACCTCATGGTTGAGAAGCCATCGCTCTGCCACACAAGCAAGGAGGCAATGCACTCCTCAGATGATATTTTGAAAAATGTTGGTAATCAGACAGTTGGCCGCACCCATGGTCTATACCACTTTCATAGTCATAGTCTATATTTTTTCCTACTGTGAAATGGTAAATGGACTGCATTTATATAGCGCTTTTAACCTACCCTATGGCCATCCAAAGCGCTTTACATTTTGCCTCACATTCACCCATTCGTACACCGACGGCGATGTCAGTCATGTAAGGTGCCATCCAGCTCGTCGCTGGGGTTAGGTGTCTTGCTCATGGACACCTTGACACTTGGTCAGGTGGAACCGGGGATTGAACCACCAACCTTCTGGTTTGGTGACAACCTACATGAACCACTGAGCCACTGCCGCCCCTATGTGAAAGTCAATGGGTGCTGCCAACTGTCTGATTACCAACATTTTTCAAAATATCATCTTTTGTGTAATGATGGGAAGTTCGGTTCTTTTCCGCGAACCGGTTCTTTCGGACAGTTCGTTTCAGTGATCCGGTTCAAAAAACCGGATCACCGGTTCTTTTACGTCTTTACGTAATGACGTCATTTCTATCATCCCGGCGGATGAAAATACATTCAAACACATCCATATAAAGTATTTGTAATCAAAACTTAGTATAGTAATAATTATAATTGACATCATCATCATCTTGGAAACATTTTTTCATTTATGTTTTGCAACAGCTCTAAATACAGTTCACCAAATCGAACTGAATCGATTGTTACAACATCTACTTCAAGATATTAGTTTTATTTCTAGTTTGAGAGACTGTCACTGTCACTGTCGTACAAACACTGATGTTTTACACGGATTAAATAAACATACATTGACATAATAGGCCTACTTACACAAATCCTCAGTGTTCACCCGTGCTCATGTATTATCAGCATCAGCTGTCCCAGTCCGAGAGAAACAGTTCGGTTACGACGCTCTCACGCATGCTCAGTATCTCAGCTCACCGGTTCTCAGAATCGAACATGTCTGAAAGATCGAACGTGTCCGATAGAAACGGTTCTCGATTCTGTACCGGTGATCAGTTGCAACCGGTCGATCTGACTCGAGAACCGCTGTATCAGTGTGTGTGTGTGTGTGTGTGTGTGTGTGCTGAGCACAGGGTGCTGAGCTGCGAACTGCTGCAAGCTGAATATCAAACCTACTGTTTTGATTACATGTATTTTAAAATCTTTATCGACTTAGAAATTAAATAAGATAAAAGCTGTTCCTGAAAATATCATGCATTATTGATAAAACAAAAAATGTTTAATTTGACCGTTTTACAATCTATTGTTTCCAAAACTTTAAAATAATACAGTGACAGCTTTGTTATAATGTTTCCAAACGTGATTAGTTTTAAATACACTTAAACTGCATTTCGTTCCTCTGAACAAATAACACGCATGCGCAGCTCATCGGCTCATCGGTTCTCAGTATCGAACGTGTCCGATAGAAACGGTTTTGATTCTGTACTGCTGATCCGAGGATCCGACAACCGGTACGTTCGGTTACACGCGCATGCTCAGTATCAGCTGCTCGTGAGTTCATCAGATCTCTCAGCAAAACATGCCTCACTTCAGCTAACGATTGGAGTTACAGCATCTACTTCAAGATATTCGTTTTATTTCTAGTTTGAGAGACTGTCACTGATGGCAGAAAGTGAATATCTACAGTATTTGTGGGATCAGCCCTGATTTGAGACGCGAACCGTTTAGAACGATTCAGTTCGATTTGGTGAACTGGTTCGACCGGTTCACTATAAAGATCCGGTTAAAAAGAACGATTCGTTCGCGAACCGGACATCACTACTTTTGTGTTAAACAGAAGAAAGAAACTCATACAGTTTTGGAACAAATTGAGGTTAAGGAAATAACACAATTTTCATTTTTGGGTGAACTATACCTTTAAGAGCTACATTTAGCCTTAAATGTTATATGAATATGGTACCTGAAGCACAGGGTTTATCAGCTGACTGTCTTTTGCTGCTTATAATAAATTGGAATGTTGACAACTCATAAGCAGTCTTTAATAATGCTCTCGAATACATTTAGATGCATACTTTATTCATTAGTGACTGTGGTGGTGTATATGGGGTGTTGTTCTGGGACGGGTGCGTATGAGGCTGGGAGAAAAAAAAAGAAAAGAAAAAATTACAGTATACTCACTACAAAAAACTAGACTACACCACTGAGGTAGATGCTTATCATTCCATGACCATTACAATAATTTGTAAAACTTCTTGGTATCACATCCTGGTATGTAAATCATAATCGTTATTGTTAATAATTTCACCGTTCATAACCAAAAATAGGTGTAAAACAGTTGATTATGTCAGTGATATCTAAAACTAAAGTGATTAAAAACATAATGTGGCATTTGCAGGAGATGGCAGCTACGGGCTTTTCTGATGTTGAACTGTTTATGATGGCACCGTTAGAAAGGTTAGATGTTTTTAAGGTTACGGAAAACAAAATACGTAATTTATTTAATAAAAATCGACTTGAGACTGTTTGACGATGGTGGCTGTAAGTTAACGGCGTGAAATGGGTTCTGTGTATGTTTCGTGGTGGGTGATTTTTTTATGAAAGTGTTATTTCATGCAAAATACGGTAAAACATGAGATTTTATATTAAGACATTGTTTGTGCGTGAGTATAACGTTACTTATCAAAATGATTTTGATGTTAACCTTGTTTAAAGTGTCTGTGATGAGTGTATGTTTTATTGATTTTCTTTCTTGCTATGTAATAGGCAATGATGGAGGTGACTTTGATGTTCAGGAAGAAGTGCACAGTGATGGTGATTTCAGAGGTAGATTTTACAGTGAACGATCCACCGGAGAAGTAAAAGAGGACTGGAGCTGAAATCCTCGCAATGGCACCAAAACAACAAGTAAGCACATTGTTTTGAGTGAAAAATAACTTTGCTTTATATGCAAAGTTTGTGATTTGTTGCTGGTGAAAGTAAAATTTGTATGGTTTGTATTTTTTTGTGTCAGTGCTTAGAAAAACATTATTAAGTACTGTCAAACTTTTATGGCGTCCAGAATCTGTATATATGTACAAATAATATGTTGTATTCAGTAAATATAAATGTGACGCTATGAATTTCTCTTTGGCAAAGGCAAATTTTATTATTTGTAACTCGTCTTTTATTTTATTGTCTTTATTGAATGTGCAAATCAAAAAAATGTATAACAAGGGTCTTTACCTTGGGGTAGGCAGTGATAGTTTATGGAATTTGCTAATCATTGTTTGGTCATAATTTTTTTTTTTTTTGTTAAACAAATTAAAAACAGGGGTAAAAAAAAAGACGAGAAAGTGACTTTAAATATGAACGTAAAAGCAGTGTCAGTTGATAGTGCAATAATGTCATAATTTTAGTGCATCATATTTATAAAAAAAAAAAATTCAGGTTGGTTAATTGACACATTGACATAAATGGTTATATAAATGGTTATAGGTTCATTGAAATTTTCAGTACGTAATTGTATAAAGGCAAACTGTTGCAAGTGTTGTTTGTTTGCACAATGTTGTTTTTCATCTTGTGCTTTTAGGTTGGTTCTCTGGAAGCTAAGGTGGTCCATGTTAATGCAAGCATTGAAACAGTGGCGTGTTGAGGTGGAAACGTGCCACATACAGGACCAAACTCCCATAAAACCATAAAAATTCAGTTATGGGAAGGTCAGATGGGCTCCCTGCTCAAAGAACATACCTACTAAATAAACAATTTGAGTACCAGGGAATTTGTTGGCCAGGTAGCTTTGATTGACACAACGCACGTGTTTTCTAGGGCCCCATCCACACGGAGATGCGTTTAGCTGTATCAGTTTTGTACCGTATCAGCGTTTCGTCCACACGGATCCGGCGTTTGGAAGCATGAATCCGATATTTTCTGAAACCGGGTTCCAGAGTAGATAAATCTGAAAACGACAATCTTACTTTTTCTTCTGTACAGCCAATCCGTATATTTTCTGAAACAGTGATGTCATCACACTACATCCAGCACAGCGAAAGAGTTAAAGGGATACAACTATGGGCACTGGGCATGCGCACATCAATATTGCGTCCTTTAATTACCGTATTTGCATTATTGTAATGGTAGGTTTAGGGTTGGGGTAGGTATAGGCGTTAATAAAAACACATCTGTTAAGTAGCAAATGTACTTATTGTTATATTATTGTGAGATTTTGAGAACATCTTAGGCAGTATTAAACCATAACTTGCACGTTTGAAGGATGTATGTTTGAGACCAAAGTTTATGGAACATTTCACTCGCATAAAAATCGTAAGCATAATCCCTACACTCTAAACGATTTTAAGGCAGGTGTTGTTAAACTCTCTAATCAGTCAGGTGAATCTGGAGGTCCAGTAGATGATAGCCCCTCAACTTCTGCTGACATAGATTTTGATACTCAATTACTGTCTATGCAGATAGTGATCTAGATACTTCAGAGGATCTGCCAAAAGTAGTAGAACAAAAAATAGCTGCAGTTTTACTGAAGTTGGAAAACATTTTTCATGTGCCATCTACAGCAATTGATGAACTTCTTGACGAACTACACTTCCTCTTAAGTACTGTGTCTGTGCCTGTAACTTGTAGCAGTCTTTCAGAACTTTTCGAAAACAAAGATCTAGAAGTTGATGCCTTAATTATTAAGGAACTAGCTGATATACTGTGTAAATCTAATCCTTTAGTGAAAGCAATAGGGAAAGATGGTCCCCTTGCTACAGCTTATAAGAGAAAAGAGTACTTTAAGGAATTGTTAAATATTGTTGAGCCAGTGGAGTTTATTCTGGACCAAAAAAAGAGCAGGACCTTTCAGTATATCCCATTTTTGCAGACTTTGCAGCAGCTACTTGATTGTCCTGCTGTGTTAAATAGCATTATCAGTAGCCACAGAACACAGGGAAGTAACAAAGACCAGTTCGAGAACCAGCAGTATCTTTCTGTAAAAGAGGGTGTGTACTTTAAGGACAACACTTTCCTGTCAGTTGATGAGTTGCGAATTTGTATAACTTTATACGTTGATGATTTTGAACTATGTAATCCCCTGGGTACATCACGGAAAAAAACACAAATTGTGCAGTGTGTACACTGGATTCTGAATAACTTGCCACCAGGCTCTCATTCAGCACTCTCTTCAATTTACTTAACGGTTTTGTGCAAGAGTGATGATGTAAAGGTATATGGCTATGGAAAAATACTAGAGCCACTTTTACAAGACCTTTGTACTTTAGAAGAGCATGGTGTTTTCATCTCAAAACTTGGGAGGTTTGTCAAAGGAACAGTCCATAGTGTTGTAGCTGACAATTTGGGAGCCCACGGATTGGCTGGTTTTGTTGAGAGCTTCTCTGGGCAGTATATTTGTCGATTTTTTTTACTGCTCAGAAAGTAGATATTCAGTCAAAGGATGTTCAGTCGGTTGCATTTTTGCTTCGAACAAAAGAAATACATGATGCACATGTGAAGTCTGCACAGGAAACTGATACAAATTGCTTTGGCATAAAGAGAGCATGAACAGAAAATCTTCAACATTTTCATGTTAACACAGGCTATCCCCCAGATATAGTGCATGATTTATTTAAGGGGATCGTCCCTTGTGAACTGGCACTATGTTTCAGTGTTCTCATCTCTAAGAAGTATTTCAGTATTTCAGAATTTTTAACACACGAATCCTCAAATTTCCTTATAAGTGGAATGACAAAAAAAAAAAAGATGTCGTCATACCAAACAGCTATTCATGTAAGAAGACAATAGGTGGTAACGCCCATGAGAATTGGAACTTAATCCGATTGCTTCCATTTCTAGTAGGAGATTTAATACCAGAGGATGAGCTTGCTTGGCAAGTAATATTAGACTTGAAGGAAATTGTACAATTGGCAGTGGCACCATTTCACACTGACGAGACAATTGCCTATCTTGATGTAAAAAAGTGTCTGAACACAGACAGAGACTACTCGAGCTTAACCCGGACGTAAAGCTTTTACCTAAACACCACTATCTTGAGCATTACTCGCATCTGATTAGGTGTTTTGGGCCTCTTGTAGGTGTGTGGACGATGCGATTTGAAGCGAAACATAGCTTTTTTTAAACATTATTGCAGTCACACTGGCAACCAAACACCAGCAATTCATCAGTTACCACATATATTCATCCAGACTCATTGCATCAAATTTGGAAGTCTCAAATGTCTCCACAGTGCAGGTTGATGTTCTGAATAAGGAAGTTGTGTTGCGTCTCAGGCAGAAGTATCCAGATATCAGTCAAGTTCATATTGCAAAAAATGTCACCACAAGAGGAATTAACTACAAAAATGGAACGGTAGTTCCATGTGGTTCAACTGCTGGAATGCCCGAATTTGCAGAAATTCTACAAATGTACATAAAAGGAGATGAGCTGAGTTTCATTGTTCGTTTATTGTGTGCTTGGTATCGAGACCATTTCAGAGCCTTTGAGCTGACTTCTTCACCAGGTAAAGAGATTGCCCTGGTTCGGCTGGAAGAACTGACAGACTGCTAAGCACTTGTGGCCTATACGTATGGTAAACCTGAAGAGGCACATCATCATCAAAAGTATGATTTATATAACTACCAGTGCTTATTAAATGTAGTAACTAACATATGAGTTATTTATTTATTAATAAGTGGATTCCTATGCTGTTTGGATTTGCACTCTAGCTTAAAAAAAACAGGATGACAGGACCAGTTACCTTCAGAGTCCTCTTTGGAGGTGAAGATGATGCAAGAAAACTAACCATTGCATCTGGCATCAACCTCTGTTGATGAATTGGCTCTTGAAATTAAGACCTTCTTTGGAGTAACAGAGCCGTTTAGGCTTCAATACAGAGATATAGACATTGGAAACAAATTTATGAACCTCTTCTCACTTTCAGACATTCAAGATCGCAGTACATTGAAAGTGGTATACTTACCTTGTGAGGCTACCACCTCTGTAATGTCCTCAGCTTCACCCACCAAAAATACCTGTTCCACAATCCCAGATAATCCCTCCAATCCATCTACCAGCTCATCATCACAAGAGCCAAATGATACAGCATCTGTTGACTCTTGTAGTAGCAATGAGACTGTCATATTGTCATCTCCTGACTCCCGTTCTAGCACTTGGCCTAAAGTCTTTGCAGTGCCACGCTTTTCATATTGTGCCGAGATGCAGCTCCAGAAGGGAAATTATGAATTCAATGCCACTGGAACTCGCCAATGTCTTACCCCGAAACTCAGATCGGATATTCGTGTAGGCCTTGCAGAAGAAATTATTAAGTATACAGCATATCCAAAGCATGACCAGTTTGAAAAAGTTGCTAAGGCCTTGATACAAACCCATCCATGTTTACGTGAGAAAGGAACTCAGACTGGATGTTGTGGATGGAAGCATTACATTAAGATTAAGATGATGGACTTCCGCACTAAGCTTGGCCGAGCTGGACACCCAGAAGTTACTGTCAACTCGCTTAAAAATAAACCAAAAGCCCAGGGTAAGCCAGCTGCAAACATAAAAAAGCCCCGTAGGGCAGAAGTTAATTTCTGTCCAAACCATCCAAGAGGTGAAACCATTAACAGCCTGGAGGTGGAAAGGGTTGCACTGAGGTAAAAAAGAAAAAAGAATAACGAGTCTGTGATCAAGGAAAAGATGCATCGTACCTTCTCATACCGACGACAAGAAATTCTCCAGGAGCCAATGATAACAGAGGTCCGAAACAGATGGCCAGCACTGTTTCAAATTGGAGAAGTAAGTGTAGCAGCACATTTGTTTGAAAAGATGCAAATTCATACAGTAGCATGTAATCTTGTTTAAAGTGAAGTATATTCTGTTGTCTCCCTTTTCATCTTTATTTCAGGTCAACTTAGAGTTCATGCGTATAACTACTGTTCCACTGACATCAAAATTCATTGGTCAAATGCTGATGACTTAATAAGGGTTTTCCATCGCAAAGGAGGATGCACAGGACAGATAATCCGCACCATAATGGCACTGACTGCTAAAGTAAGTGTTTTTATGTATAGCTTCTAGGGATGTCACAAGTACTGGTACTTTGGTACTAAAATTCTAAAAATGTGACGATACCAGAATTTCTGTCGTACCGGTAGTACTGACTCCCGCATTACCCGCAGCAGTGTTCAGTTGCTTTCCGTGTTTATCAGCGCAGGGCTCCAGACTGTAGCCGAATATTTTTACCAGGGAATTTGTTGGCCATGTTTTTTGACAACAACGCAGCATTTTGAAATACAACAAACTGCAGCTCTACGCAGTCTTTGCAGCAATGTGACAATCCACACAAGTGAAGCAGAAGTGTCTACTATTGTGGGCACTGTGAATGCGGTGGAGTTTCAGCTGTCATGTAAATGTGGCAAATGCCAAGCGTGGCAAAGCCCTTTTGATAGGAAAAGGACAATTCCACTGACGCGAAAGATGCAATTTCTTGCAGAAATCTGGCAGTTTCAAGCCTACAGCAAGTGGGAAAATTACTGTAGAAGGCGACGGCCATAAGTAAAGCAAGAGGTGTCTGTGTCACTCAGTTGTGTGAAGAAGTATTTGGAAGGTGAGGAACTTGTTGTCGCTTATGCTGTATCGTCAAGATCTTGAAGAACACTTTTTGATGATTGAACAGTTTAAAGTGTCAATACAGGGCAATGTGCTTCAATTGAACGTGGACTTCATGAGACATCTGAAGTAGGAGTGGAGGACAGAAGTGCACTTGGCTTCTGGCTTTGTGTCTTCTGTGAGTGGAAGTGGTCCGCAAGTCATAAAATACTCCTCCATGTCTTGGCTGTCCATGGTGGCTACATTATGCTCTATGCTCTCTTCACAAATGTAGTGAGTAGGCAATTTGTAATTGTGAGTGACATGTCCTGGCAATCGTGCAAAATGGTCAGAAAACCACTACATTTAGTGATGTAACTTCAGCCCTTTTGAATGATTTTACAGACCGTGCATCTGTGGAATTTGTCTTTGCTTTAGATTTTGCTGGACAGTGTGGCATTTCAGACATTGTTTTTTGATCGTGACTGCTGGCCCTGTGATGTCTGTTGTCACTGTGTGTAGTGTGGGTGGAGGCGTTTGTTTGCTTGAGTAGTAGTCTACAGCGAAAGTTTAATCTTTCATCTAGCTCCGCTTCACCTTCTCCGTTGCTCTGATTGGTTGTAGCGCTATCCTATTGTGTGCAGAGGGAATCTGAAAGACCGTTTATGAGCCCTGTCAATGGCGAGTTCCCAGACCCAACATCTTGCTGGATTGTCAGGCTAAATAACAGGAGAACAAGTCTCAAAGCTTCTGCTTTTTGGACAAAAGTGTTAATGGCATATAGTTTAACTTTTGGAGCTCTAGACTAGAAGTTCATAAACAAAACTGCATGTGTCTTGCAGAAGAACATTGTAGCCACAGGTACTTGGGTTCTCCACAGAGGTTGGCATCCCGCTCTGTCTAAAGTAGTCATAACATAAACAACCTTAGTGAAAATTAACTCTAGTGATTCTGGATAAGACAGAAACATGGAACATTGGAAGATGGATAAATAATGTACCTGCTGATTTGATACCTTTTGAGCAACAAAAAAAGTGCCACATCGTATACCTTAAAGGCAAGCTGCTAACCTAGCTAGTTATTTTTATTGTTGCCATTTTATTCAAGTTTAATATCCAAATTGTTAGTGAGAAGAAATTATCAATATATCAAAATGCATATGCAATAACATTGTTTATGCTCATTTTTTAGTAGCCTCTTGCACAATGTTTAATGAAGTGATACAACCTGTTTTGCACAGAAATTAAGTTGGTTTGGATAACCACACTGTAATTTTGTTGTCTGTTCTTAAACACAACACGATTAATATAATTTACTCACCTTTATGCCATATCATACTCATACAACTTCTTTCTTATCTCCCCCGTGAGAACTGCTAAAGACTTATTTCAAATGCTACCACAAAAGTTTTACAACTGATAAATGGTGGTTTCAGTAAAGCTGAAGCATACAACAAAATTAGTGTTGATAGAAATACCATTGTCATGCAAACCCGCATTGCTGAGTTAGCAATTGCAAATCAACAAGGAGTATGAAGCTTTGAGAGTGACCTTTAAAAAGGGAGAAAGCATCCAAAAATTATCTTGTATCTATCTCACATGGTGCCTGGCTCTGCCTAATGTAGACATAATAAAACAGTTGCGAGAGCAGTGCCCCTCTTCATATCTCAAAGAAGGTATACTTAAAGTATATACTTGTTGCTTGAAGGGATATTCACACAAAAATTAAAATTGTCATCATTTATTCACCCTCAAGCAGTTCCTAACCTTTATGAATTTCTTTCTTTTGATGAAAATAAAATAATATATTTGGAAAGAGTTTGTAACCAAGCAGATCTCGGACACCAAATAATATAACTATACCTTTAATAGTCTAACAATGATTGTTAGAAGAAACATTTTTATAATGTTACTGTTGGTTATAGTGAACATTTTCCAAACACTTTTAAATAGTGATTTTATTTTTACATTATGCAATATTTTAAACGTTATGGTGATTCAAGTAAAGTAATATTAAACTTGTGCCTCTTGATTTAAGGGGCACTGATAACTGAAAAACTTTAAATATATGGTTTATATTATGACATTAACGACAGTAAACCTAACCAAAGCCATAACCCTCATCTCTGCTAACAAAAATACATCTGCTTAATAAACACATAAGTGTAGGATGGCAGCAGTGAAATAACTCAAAACAGTTTGAGATTAAATTGTTTTTAAATATGAACACATCAGTGTGCATTGGAGAATTTAGGTTTAACATAAATATTGCAAGAAATCCAGTCATTCACTGATGTTTTGACAGGGTTACCAACAATTAACACTTTTAATAACATGTATTTTCATCCCCCGCACTTTAACTGGGTCTCACCGATCCCAGTCGACCTGCTCCGAGCGGGATTCGAACCGGCGTTACCTGCGTGGGAGGCGGGCACGTTAACAAGGACGCTAAAAACAGCTTTCTTCAACTTCGGTTGATTGCGCGCTTCTAGAGGTCACGGCCCACAGGCAAGTGTATTTACATAGAAACCAAAGTGAATACATCAAAGCCAGGGACAAAACATAATCTATGCATGACCTGTCATTTTATTCATATCTGAATATGAGGAGGGCGCTCTCACAGAAAGTCCAAAAGCGGATTCGAAACTTACTGTGATGCTGGAGCTGCAGCTGAAGGACAACAATCGTTATGAGTGATGAAACATGACGATTGTGACAATATACGTTATGTTTTTCAAGCCATCTCAATGTCGGCTATTTATTGACAATAAAGTATATCATATGAATAATGCAGTGCTAACTGATAGCTTTTTTAATGTTTAGTATCTTCTGCTCACCAAAGCTGCATTTATTTAATCAAAAATACAGTTAAAACAGTAATATTGTGAAATACCATTACAAATGAAAGCAGCCTTTTTCTATGTGAATATAGTAAAGTGTGATTTATTCCTGTGATCAAAGCTGAATTTATCCTCATTACTCCAGTCTTCAGTGTCACATGATCCTTCACTAATCATTCTCAGATGAGGATTTGATGCTCAACACACATTTATGATTATTATCAGTGTTGAAAACAGTTGTGCTGCTTAAAAATGTTGTGGAAACCATGATACATTTTATTTTTCAGGATTCTTTGATGAATAGAAAGTTCAGTGCACAGCATTTATTTGCACTTATTAAATAAATTATTATATTTTGTAATATTAAAAATATCATTTGTGATCAGTTTAATGCGTGTATGACCAATAAAAATATTAATTTCTCTCTTTTTTAATTTTACCACAAATGTTTGAATGGTATAGTGGTGGTTTCCACAAAAATGAATCAGAACCATGAGCAGCACAGCTGTTTTCAACACAGATAATAATCATAAATGTTTCTTGATTATAAAATCCTCATATGAGAATGATTAGTGAAGGATCATGTGACACTGAAGACTGGAGTAATGATGATAAATTCAGCTTTGATCACAGGAATAAATTACACTTTACTACATTCAGATAAAGAACAGCTGGTTTACATCAGAATATTTCACTGTATTACCTTTTTTACGATAACTTTTTTTTACATTACATAAAATCTATGGAGACTACCATAGATAAACCATAGTAGGCTACATAAACCAATCATAAAATTGGCATAAAACATAGGAGAAAAAAATTATAGATATTCGTTTTTATTGTTCAGCAGTGTATTTGATATATTACCGGATTAAAAGCAAGAGAAGTGATAAATTATATCGGTCAAAAAAAATGGTATTACGACATTTCTGTCCCCCTCACTTCTGAAAAAAGATGGCTATGCCCCTGTTTGTGACAGCTGCATGTGGCTATTTATAAACTTTTTTTAATTATTATTATTGTACCAGACAGGCTATAGTGATATATTATTTTCTTGATCTGGGCGCAGTTTGTGCTTATATCTACCGATCGGGTGGGCTATGTAATAAAGAAATAATATTCCAATCAATCATGGGTGGATGAGAAATAAATCCATGTGTTTGTTTGATAAAGACTTTTACAAGTAGCCTAGAAATCTAGATGCACCCTAGCGGCAGCAAATCTAATCTGCCGCATCGTCTAACAACTCTCAATACACTTCTGAGCTGTAAAAAAACAAACGCATGGATTTAAACCACCACTGGTCGGGCCAATCGCATCGTGTATAGAGTCGGTGGGTGGGGCTTTAATGTAAGGATGGCCGAGTTGTGCTTGCGTGCTTCTAGTAAACACAGAAACTGGCGAACGGCGGTCTTTCGAATCAGCTTTGCCTGCGACTCTGGAAGACTTGGAGTTAAGCTTTTCTCTGAGAAAAGAACAAAAAACGGCACTGAAGTCATTCTTAAAAAGGGAAGATGTGTTCGGAGTTTAGCCGACCGGATACGGTGAATGTTTAATCTTTCAACAAGCTCTGCTTCACCTTTGTTGCTCTGGTTGGTGTAGCGCTATCCTATCTCGTGCAGAGGGAGTTTGAAAGACAACCGTTTGTCCCGCCCCTCGGATTGAGCTGTCAATGGTGAGTTTCCAGACCAAACATCTTGATGTGGGTCTGGCTTGTCAGGCTAGTTTACGAGCCCTGTGATTGACAGAATCATCCTGGCTGCCACTTTCAAATCAATCCCTCCCTCATGTGAACTGAACTGAGAAGGGAGCTGAAGCTCATTAAATATGCAAATCTTATCCAATCCTAGCCGTGGGCGTTTACTTCTAAATCTGCGGCACGCCCATCAAACCCCAGCGTTCAGAAGAGAGCCTTAAGCCTAGTTCACACTGCCCGATTTTTGCCCCGATTTTGAGTCGCCGACAGGTTTTGTGAAATCGCCGACAAATGCCCAAGATCACAGGCAAATCGGTGCTCGTGCACGCGAGTGACAATCATGCAGTGTGAATAATCAAAGACGCGATCAGAGAGAATCACCGACGAGTCGCCGGTGAGATATTTGGCATGCTAAATATCTGGACCTGTCGGCGATTCAAACTCCTGCTGTGTGAACAGCGTTCTGACTGAAAATTACACCGACAGCCAATGAGAGAGTGAGATACAGGGCAGCAGGACGTTCAGGGGGGAGTTATAGAGCAGAATTTCAGTATTTTAATAGATATATTTACAATTCTAACAAACAGAAACTAAGCCCAAACATTTGCACATCCAGCCACAGCTGCAGCACATTACAAAATTATTTATTTACCTCAAACTGTCTTTGCAGAACACAATCCTGGCTCCCTCTGTCTCTCCAACAATTTCTTCCGCCATAATCTTTTTTTCTTTTTCTCCACAAATCAGCGCACATACAATTTGAACCAAACTTTGTGCAGTTTATCATTTTTAATAACAATTCAAAGTCTCGCGCGAGAACTCCGGTCTGACGCACGTGTGATCTCGCGTTGTTTACTCGGCACATCGCACGTGTGTATGGGAAACGTAGTTTGCGCACCGGAGAGAGAGAGAGTTGTCGGCGATTCTTCTTCTTGTTCAGTCATGCAGTGTGAACTCCTCTGTCGTCAAACCATCGGTCAGTGTGAACACAGCAGTGACTGAATGATACCCCAGATAGTCATGCAGTGTGAATAGAGCAGTGACCCGACGAGTTTGAAAATCGTGCAGTCTGAACTAGGCTTTAAAATCAGTGTAGAAAATAGCCTATTATTTTAATTTTAGTTGACCTCAAAAGTATAAAAAAATAATAAAAGCAAGTTCATGACACCTTTAATGCTATTTCTTCATTAATACATGCCTTAACTCATAATATTAACATATTAGTACATGGTAATTTATTTATGAACTGTTATTGTAAAGGATTACCTGAATGGATCCTTTATTCTACTTCTCCTTAGAATGAACTCTCATGTGAACTTTAAGGTTTCCATCTTGACTGAAACTGTCTCCACAGTGAGGGCAGGTGAAAGCATTCTTTCCGGTGTGCATGTTAATGTGTTTTATAAGGTTTACTTTATGAGTGAAAGTTGTTCCACACAGTTGGCAGGTGTAAGGCTTCTCTCCGATGTGAATGTTCATGTGTTCATTAATGTGTCCTTTTTTTCTGAAACTCATTCCACACAGTTGGCAGGTGTAAGTCTTCTCTCCAATGTGAACTCTCATGTGTTTACTAAGGTTTCCTCTTTGCCTACATGTTTTTCCACACTGTGGGCAGGTGTAAGGCTTCTCTCCAGTGTGTATTCTCATATGGACTTTAAGGCGTCCATTTTGATTGAAATTCTTTCCACACTGTAGGCAGGGGAAATTCTTCCTCCCAGTGTGAATTCTCATATGGATTTTAAGGTTTCCACGCTTTTTTAAAAGTACTCCACAAACCTGGCAGGTGAAATCACTTAAAGTCCCTGTAGGTTTTTTAGCATTTGAGCAACTAGATTTTTCTTTAGTTATGAAATTATGATGTTTCTTATACTGATCTTTCTCTTCCATTTTATTCATATCTTGACTCTCTTCTTTCAACGGCATCAGGTCTAAGGCAAAAAAACACATAAAAGCCAATCCCAGTTTAGTGCCATAAAGCAACAGACATCAAACATTTAGACACGTAAAACCAATTTATGTAAGCTAGGTCCAACTGTGCTTACATGGCTTTTAAAAAATGTAAAATCAAGTCAACTTTATTTATATAGCGCTTTTATAATGACGATTGTTTCAAAGCAGCTTCACAGTGTTAAACAGGACAATACTGCAACAAAATTTGATTCGGCTGTACAGTCGCTCTGGAGAAAACTTTTTTTGAATTTTAGTGTCCCCAACGGAGCGAGCCAAGCCAATGGCGACAGTGGAAAGAAACCAAAACTCCATCAGGGCATGATAGATCAGAATATTCGAAAGTTCGGCGTAACACACAAGAGACGGGTTTATTTTGGATGATGGTTCAAGTAAACAATTATTGAATAGGAATAATTATTAGTCGGAGTCGTGTCGTGTCAGTGAGGCAAATTCAGAGGGGCAATAGTGGCCCAGAAGAGACACTAATTGACACGGTGAGGTGCGACTGTTTTACATTTGCGTCACTACAGGGTGTCCGCGGGGTTTTAAAAAGTATTAAAAAGTGATAAATCAAAATGGTCAAATTTAAGGCCATTAAAAGTGTTACATGTGGTCTCAGAGGTATTATTTTTTTCCAAATTAGGTATTATTTTTTCAGACTATCAGGTGTCCTATTCTGATTGCAATTCTATCTGCGTTCGCGTTAGTTCGTTTAGATATGGGCTTTAGCATATCTGGACACATAATCAAAGATCTTTCGTCTCCGTCTCAACGTATGTTTGATGCCGACGTCATATTCAGCGGTCGTTGGGCATCATCTCAGAGCACTGCGCGCTCAACCGAAGTGGCTGCATGGCTTATGTTTTGTTTTCGACTTGCTTCAAGGGATATCTTCAACGACTATCCTCATAAGAGCAATCTTAAATGATTTTTATAAAGTCTAAAATGAACAAAAAGAGTTGTGAGAGAATGAGGCGCGATCCATAGACGTAAGATCCGCGTGTCTGTCTGCTCTTAAAGGGACAGCAGCCAATAAAGCTTCCTGTCAGTAAAGTTAAAGAACAAAGGGAACAGAGAAAATGACTCGCTGCTCTTGACTAAATAACTTTTGTAGCTTTAATAAGAATTAACTATTTAATTTATAGTTTATGCAGTGCAGACCGCATATAACTTTGATAACTTTATTACATGTCTGTATATTTCCTAACTGTTAAGATGGGAAGGGCAGCAGTAAACATGACATTTATTATGGGTTTATGTTAGCATTGTTTTAAGTTTACTTAAATTAAAAACTGTTATATTTTTGAAGCCTAATAATGAATGTAAAAAAAAAAATCAGTAGCTGTATTAATATCAGTAATACGGGCCTTCATTCAGAAAAAGATGCCATTTAAACAAGTATTTAAAATATACTGTCTTTATGTTGTTTCTACATTAATTTGATTAACTGTGAAATTATTATATTAAATTTTTTTTTATTGCGATTAATCACAGAAAAAGTGAGATTAATCTAGTTAAAGTTTTTAATCGATTGACAGGACTAGTTTTTAGTAATTTGTTAAATTCAACAACTTATCACAGTTATAGAAATGTAATATTTGGCTCAGGTTTTGGTGTTGGAAAAAAAACACTAAATAATTTAATTGCTGAATTACCAATTATTAATTGAAATGTGTATGTAGTAATGCTTCTCCTTAACCAACCTTTGTGAATGTTGAGATGTATTTTACTGTGTCTGAATGATAACTTATAACAGATTTCCTCCTGGTGCTAATGTGTGTTAGCGATTCTAAATCTATTCTTTTTTGTTATATATGTCAAAATCTGAGTAAATAATAGAAAGGTCACTGATTAACACTTGCAATTCAGTGTCGTGATGGTTTTAAAAAATATTCTGAAGGTAGTACAAAAGGTATTAAAAAGTAGTAAATTTAACTTAAGGATTGCTGTATATACCCTGCACTAGTAGTTCCTATTGTGCTGGGTTAGACTACTATGAAATAGGAGCTTAATAAGTCTCCACAAAAGGTGTTCCTGTAGCTAATATTATTTCCTGTTTCTTTAGTGACAACACTAATGCAGGTACTTCGCTATACGTACTAAGCTACTTATAGAAGTGTTGCATAATCTCAGAACTTATCAATATTGTTCAAAAATCTTTTTTTTCAGGACACAACATTTCAAGCTGGCAGTTATTAACCATTTTGATGGTCAGCGGAGGAGCTGCTTTTTTAAAGGGATCCCCTGGTGTTGAGACGTGTATGGCTTAATATAACATAAATTATGTCTCTTACTGAAATATATAATAGAAAACCCATGAAAGATCTACGATATTTTAAAAAATCGATTTTATATTTGGACCATGGGCGGCGCCATTTTGTTTGCGTTCTAGGTTGATGACGTAGAGTGGTTGCACTCCTCAATCAGCTGGCGTTACCCGTAGCTATTTTTACCACAACGCAACTCGAAAATTGTTTCAGAGTTAAACAAAACCAATGAATTGCTTTGTAATAGTACTTAAAACACACTCAAACATACATGTGCACACAAACTCCCCTACACAAGTCACAAACAGATTGGCGGGCGTCCACACACACCTGACAGACTGCTCTGTCTCAATCGAGATGTTGGGCTGCTCAGTCTCCACGACAGGGGCTGAATCTGAAATCGACCCCCTATACCCTGAAATAGGGCATTATTTGAAGGGACGCCCATTTGTAGTGTTGTCCGACACCATGGGGACATGTTCGAGTGCAGTCATTCAGTCTCACGTTGCACCGCAATAACGAGTGTACAGCCGATTACACACAACAGCTGTCCGACTTCACACACTCGTCTTCATTCACTCCTTCAAGTTGTATTAGTGAACAAAAGTAGGGAATGTTATTTGTGTCTTAAAAATGAAAATTTAAAGATTGAGGTTTTAATTCACACTAAGCTTTTGCTCAAACTTTAATGCACGAATCAACCAACATCACCAAAACATCCTGCCTCTCTTCCTCACGTTAACCTATCCCATGGTGCTATACCTAGATATTTCCCTCTGCTGGTCACATTAAGGCGGGCGTACACTGTGCGAATTCGGACACTCGGAAGGTCGTGAGATATTGCAGACGCTACGAGTCATTTAATTTGATCATCGCATCAAATCAGCTGGTACACGGCACGACTGTTTGCACCGCGAGCCGGCAGCGATCACACGAGTTTTCATGTAACACAGACACCGGAGCTTTCAATGTTGCTGCTATAGCTTCAGATACAAAAAATAAAGAAAAAATGTGTGAAAATGATTTGTTGAAAAGCAGAGAAAAGCCATTCCTTTTAACCGAAACAACCAGAGGGAGAGAGAAGAGTGCACGTGAGAGAGAAAGAGAGTGTGTGTGTGTGTGTGTGTGTGTGTGTGTGTGTGTGTGTGAACGCAGTATGTGGCAGCCACTGAGCTAATAATAGTCATATAGATTGAGCGTATGTGACGTGCTTGTGCATGATTTGGCAATAGGGGACAGCCATATGCAGAGGTGTCAAGTAACGAAGTACAAATACTTTGTTACCTTACTTAAGTAGAAATTCTGGGTATCTATACTTTACTGGAGTAATTATTTTTCTGCCTACTTTTTACTTCTACTCCTTACATTTTCACGCAATTATCTGTACTTTCTACTCCTTACTTTTTAAAAATAGCCTCGTTACTCCTCTTTCATTTCATCTTGTTTAAAAAAAAAAACTATGCAGATAAATCGCGTCATCCGGATAGTGTGAATTTGATTGTGGTTGGATGAGAAGTGTAAACATATACCATTCCAACACCCTATTGGTTACATCGCGCTTGCACATGACTCAAAGCACAAATCACACATGGTGTTGCCAGATTGGGCGTGTTCCAGCGCACGAGCACGCACTTTCAGTCAATCAGCGATCAGCAGCAGCTTATTCATGACAGACAGGTTTTTAGCGCGATAACTGTTTGTAGATGTATATTCAAGTGATTGCTATGCTAAAGTGGCATACATACAGTATATATATACACAAGCCGTTTCTACAGTAAGGAGTGGTAGAGTGAACCAACTCTCAAACATGGATTACACCTGTGACTCGAAGACTCTTTATAAGTATAATCATGATTCCTGTCCATCATAATATACACACTCGGGACATCTGCAACTAGCACCCCCAACAGCTGCTGAAAGAGGTTTGAATCAATGATGAATCAGTTTTGACTGGACTAAGTGCATGTCCTATGAACTTCACAAGGGTACTGTAGTTTTGTCAGAGCAAAGCTAAGCGCATTGTTATTTTTTTTGTCGGCGGATTATTGTACAGTATATCAATGAATTACGCATTTTGGCAGTGGTGTGTTTTAACGTGAAATGCCTGTTAATTATGTGCTTTTTCCGACATCTTATATTGGGCACTGTTTGCACTTAAAGTGGCTTCTTCAATAAAATATCATCACATTATTTTGCCAGTTTTGGTGACCTTTGAGCCCTGCACAGGCCCTGCACAATCCTTCTTATGACACACTCCTGCAGTCATTAAAATAGTTCAGCTTTGTTTGTAATGTCCAATAGTTATATTTTGTTTAGTTTCTTTATTAAAGTTAATTTAGAAAAATGTTTAGGTAATTTGTTTGTTTGTTAATTTTTTTAAAGTGACAACCAAGCAGTCAGCGGCCGACAGTGGGTATGAGGTTAGGGGTGTAAAAGTCAGGGCCCGTAGGGCTCTAAAGCGTCGACTCAATCTGGCAACACTGATCACACATGTAGCCTACATTTACATTCCGATAAAGGTTATTCATTACTTATAGGCAACTAGTCATCATATCTTCCGCTTCAGGAAACATGTTAATGCTCAGCCATTGTACTAAAATGCATTAATTTTCAATGGGTATATGTGGCTGAAACAGGTAGCCAGTGCCTCCCAAATTTTTCAACATTAACATTTTAATATAACATTATAGTCATTATGGCCTTTAGAAAAATGTTTCTTGAGGAGGTGGGGTAGTGCACTATAGGCCTCTGTGGTGTGGCCTAAGCTTTTGTCTTTAATGGCATTTTTTTCCTTACATTACTTTTACTTTTATACTTTAAGTAGTTTTGAAAACCAGTACTTTTACACTTTTACTTAAGTAAAAAGCTTGAGTTGATACTTCAACTTCTACAAAAGTATTTTTAAACCCTAGTATCTATACTTCCACTTGAGTAATGTATGCGAATACTTTTGACACCTCTGGCCATATGCTGGTAAAAATCGGGCCGACTCCCCGAACTTTTTAAACATGTTTAAAAATGATCGTAAGGTCGGGAGGTGCTCTTAACGTGCTCGGCTCGTCTCGTATTTCCTCTCACACGGTGCGAGCCGCGACCATACGAGCATCCACGATGTCCACGCGATTTCTCCCGAGAAAAAAAAATCGTCTGCGAGTTCGTACGACAGCAAAAATCGCACCGTGTACGCCCGCCTTTAGGCATTACAGTTAATCTACTGCTTATCAGCCATCTATCTATGATATCAACACAGGAAATAGTGAATGAGGGTGATGTATCCGTGCAAGCAGTGTGTGTGTTAGGGGTTGCACCGACTAGTCGGCTAATCGACCTTAATGCTCTGTCATGACGCTTTAAGATTGACGTCGACTAGTCGCTGGCTATTTATCAGGATAAGCAATTTCCTGACACGCAGGCTCTGTTTTTAACAGTTAAAAATGACAAATAAATGCATACTCCGTGAGCTCTCCACAGGACATGTTTGATTACCATCTAAATTACCATTGATCGCAGCGCTCATTAATCGGCTGCCGGTGAACATGTCAAACTAATGACCAAAGACGTCAGATTTTAGCCTAGGATCAGAGGAATCTTTTAGGATTTGCTAAATTTGTCCCAGACGGCCAAATCGTGGCCAAAATCGCACAGTGTGCACCCGGCTTAAAACTCACAGCTTCACCATTAGAGACGCTGCCAGGCAGAATTAATTCACACACAATCACTCACTAATGCCTTCATATACATGTAATCTTTATTGTGCTACTTTATCTGTATCTTATTCAGAACGAGCAGAAATCTGTGAGAAATATAACGACCATAAGACAAAAGAACTGATACAGAAGCTGTCATGTAGGATCAATAACCTTATGGGCAGAGCTGTGTCATATGACATATCAGCTGTCAAGAAGAGCCGAGTTAAGCCGGGCATACACTGTGCGATTTCCGTCCGATTTCGAGCCGAATTCTGACTCGTGCGACTCTTTTTTGGGTCGGGCCGATTTTCAGGTTTATCGTGCGTCGTTTGTCGCGAGGTGTTCGTGCAGTGTACAGGGGGAAACGAGAGGCGACAAACCTCTCACGATCAGGAATCGGATGGTCGGATGAATTTCTGGCATGTCAGAAATTCTGCTCGCCCCTCGTGAGGTTATCGCCAGTGTTGTGCAAGTTACTTCCAAACTGTAATATATTATAGATTACTTATTACTGCTATTTAAAAGTAATTCATTACATTACAATATTACTGTCTCAGAATTGTAATGCGTTACATTACTCCTGTATTACTTTTGAGTTACTTTCACCAAAATAACTTCAGAAGTAGCTCTTAACATTCTAAAATGTAGGAAAAGGGCATTTTACATCCAGTAGAAGGCGATATGATGAAGCATAATGACATGGATGGGCTATCCAGGCTAACAATAGAGAATGGGCAAAAAAGTGAATGCTCAAGACAATGCAAGAAATCATGACGATCCAACTCTGTTATAAGTATTATTTTAGAGGTAAAGTGATTATCTGGCAATATCTGGGAATAGCTTCTGTTCATAGACACAACAGAACTGTGTAAACTCTAAGTTATGACAATATGCGGATTTGTTCTTTTCTTATTGTTGCGACATTTGCGAGATAGTTATTTCGGTTTTAGAAAAAGGTTGTATTTGACTGTATTTGCATTTGAATAGCCTATACGTTCTTGTCCTCATCTCTGATAAACTAAGCAATGCGCATTCATCTCGCAAATGTACAGTAGGGATGAGACGGTGGGGACATTTTCCCACCGGTTAATCAAAGTGTGATGACATCAACGGTATCTGGGCTTTTAAATCACTAGTCTATCTAACCGAAAGGAACATGCGCACTGCCGCGTGGTCATTAATAACGGGAGCGGATGCAAAGCGAGTGCTTTCAATGAATTCCTATAAAAGTTAAGCGTCCATATGAACTGAAAACGCGCCAGTGCGCGCTCACCGTGAATGACAGCTCGTTAATGCGCGCTCACGTGCGGCCAAGCAGATTTTAGTTTCGGTTTAAAATTAGCCTATTATTCTTAATGAAATACACAACACAATGACAAACCCCCTTTAATAGGCGCTTTTACATTTCACTTTGAAACCAAATCTTCCGCGATCATCTGTCAGCTAAAGATCACATGTTCGGCTCATGCTTAGCAGACACCTTCCGTTTTTATTTGAACGGCCTGTTCTCTAACTGAACTGAATTACTTTATTACTATAAAAAATCTAAACGAGGGTGTCACGGTGCAGTAGTCTTATTCTGTCATCTTCACCCAAGTGTTGTTTATAGGCATTATAGGCAGTTTGGCTCAGCAGCGCGCGCCTCGTATCTCGTACGTTCTTCGACGCGCTCGCCGTTGTGCTATTCTTTGAAACGACAGAGCCTTTAAACCAAACCTTCTTTAGCCACTTTTCCACTGGCCAGCGCGAGCACAGAGGCTGAAATCATGCCTGCAGCACTTCTGTAAAATCCGCAATAAACACGTACGCCTTCACTGGACTATGTCACACAATATCCAAATGTACACCAGCAAGAGGGTGATGAATTGAAGTACTGAATTGAAGGAAAATGAAGTAAATCGCTATACAAAAATATATCAGAAGCTGTCATTTAGTATTTAATTACTAACCTGGACACCACACGCGGCTATTGAATGACCACGAATAGGTAATAACTTGCATTTTTCATGCGTTAATGCATGGCGTCTTTTTTTCCTTTTCCTTTTTCGTTTTATTGTATTGTGTGTGTGTGTGTGTGGGGGGGGGGGGTAACGCAAGCGTTACTGGAAATGTACCGAGTAAAATATTACTGAAAATTGATTAGTAATGCCTTACACTACTGCGTTACAGCAAAAAGTAATAAGTTACTGTAATGTATTACTTTTGTAATGCGTTACTCCCAACACTGGTTATCGCACAGTTGAAGCAAAGCCACGAACTGATTGCCCTATTTCCCCTCACTGCGCCTGCGCCAAAGCAGAAGTTCAACCATTTAATTTTTTAAAGCATTAAGGAAGAAAACGAAAAGAGGGAGATCTATAGGCAGCTATCAAATAGAAATTAAGTAAACTGTTGTGCCTCCAGTTTGTGTTGTATATATCCAGTGCATCTTATTCATTTAGCTAGTTGATCAATAATTTAGCCTACTTGTTTTACTTTCACATTTTATTTTTATTTATTTAATATTAATTAATATTTAGCCTAGGCCTACTTAATCTTATTATGACGGAAAGTGGGAACCGTTGTCCATCTTGACACAATGTCATGTTGCAATGTGTTCTTTTTCTTCATGAACGCGAGTCAGTGGATATCACGCAATGCGCAGTTTAAACGCAGTCTCAAACCCAGTCAATTATTCACGACAGAAATTGAAAGTAAAATCTGACAAGCTTTCGGTACATATTCTCAGACAACGAGAGATAAATGTAATACAACATACTGATAACGTAGCCTATTTCTTTCTTATTTATTTTCTTAATATTTCTATTTTGGTCCATATTGTGAGAAAAAAATAGAAGAGAAGTAGGGCCATTTTGTGTTAAACAAGTTTTTAGATAAATCTGCTCTTACTTTTCATTGAGACAGACATTATTATTGCAGTGTTCTGACATTATAATCATATAATTATAGACCTATAATTCCTTGTTTAATCGGGCTAAATGTTTTTAAATAGTGAGGAGTAATCTATCTATTATTTTATTATGCAGTGTGTCGATTATGCATTATTGTTGGGGGGAGGGGGCAAATTAATGTAATATCAATTTAATAATAAAAGTAGGCCTACTCTAATAATAATAATAATTTTATACATAAATTCTAAATCCTCTTGATATCAATAGCTGATGCATTTACCTCTCTATAATACACCACGGTCTATCGTCGCCACGGGGTTTTATTGCGCATTTTTCACCCGTACAATGTGAGCAGCCAAGACGCGCTCGACGGTCGGACCGCACAGTGAGAGCACATCAATCGTGAGCTTTGGCTTTACATCGCATGCGATCTACTCGTACAGTGTGAGTAGGTAACCTTGCTGAAAACCCATAGAAATCGCACAGTGTATGCCCAGCTTTAGAGTCTCAGCTCAAGGTTCAGGTTTATTTGTTTATTAATGATGTCATCAGCGACTAGTCGACATCGAGTCGACTTTCATCACATAAATGTCAACTTTAAAAAAAAAATGAAAGTCGTTCAACCCCTAGTGTGTGTGTGTGTGTGTGTGTGTGTGTGTGTTCGCGCAGATCTGCTGGGGTGTGTGGGAGTCTGTGAGAGAGAGAGTTTGTGTGCACATGTATGTTTGAGTGTGTTTTAAGTACAATTACAAATAGGGGTGTAATGATTCGTTTAACAACGATTCGTATCACGATTTGAGGTTGTCGATACGATTTAAGGACGATATTGGTTCATTTAGAACGATATGATCCAAAACGATTCAGTGACTTGAAATCAATTTAGTAACTTTTTAGCCAAAAATTTAAATCAGTGTGACTTTTATTTCAACCGAATCGAATCGTTGTTAAAACGAATCGATACACCCCTAATTAGAATAAAATTCATTGGTTTTGTTTAACTCTGAAACAATTTTCGAGTTGTGGTAAAAATAGCTACAGGTAGCGCCAGCTGATTGCCGAGTGCAATTCTACGTCATCACCCTAGAACGCAAAATGGCGCTGTCCATAGTCCGATTATAAAATCGATTTTTTAAATAACGTAGATCTTTCATGAGTTTTCTACTACATATTAAGAGACATCATTTTTGTTATATTAAGCCATACAAGTTTCAACACCAGGGGACCCTTTAAGAGTGGAAAGAACTTAAGTTCTTATACTCCGTACAGATGTAACCCCACCTGTTCAAACAACCCCTCTCCAAGCAGGACTCAAACCCGGGTCCGCCGGCATGAGAGTTGGACGCTCTAACAAAGAGGCTAAAGGCACAACCGGATTGGTCGGCTTATATAACGTATAGGAGCTTGCTTACTGAACATTCAAAACAATGGTGTGTGCTGGATTAAACGCCATCATTTTATGCGTGTACATATGGCATTGTTTTTACCCGCTGAGAACTCATAAAGAGCTCATAAAATGTTCAAAACAGCAGCAGGATTTCCTCCGATGTATGCAGAAAAGAGACGGCCGTCTCTTATGCAAAACAGTTATGTCGTCTGTTCGTCAAATGGGCAACACAGGTCCTTTGATGAGAAGAACCAGGGATGCTTTTTGTGTTTTTTCTAGCATTTTCGAAACATGCTCGTCAGATCAAAAATTGATGAGGCACTTCCTCATTGCTCTACGTTTGCCCTCTAACGTTAAAGTTATTCATTTTGTTATTCAGACCATGCGTCGCATCTTATGACATTACGTCCTGTTTTTGGTCCGTTAACATGTCTTTGGTCCGTGTTGCGTTCATATATCAATCGAACCGCACCAGAGTTGGTTTGGAAGCGGACCGAGACCCGTCTTTATAGCGGTCTCAGTCCGCTCTATCTATGTCATATGTTCAAATGAACCGCACTAAACGAGCAATCGCACCAGGGTTCATTTTAATTGAACCAAACATGACAAGTGTGAAAGCAACCTCAGTTTCCGTGAACTTCATTCTGGGAAAACGTCACAAATGTAGGATTATCTAACTAAGCTCATCACATTCCAAAGATCCCAAAAATCCATTACTAATCCATGGTGACGTAATGACTACAGGAGGGACCTTTTCCCAATGCCTGCCTGATCTCAAACCAGCATTGGAAGGACATTACCAAAAAGTTTAATGACACAAATAACACTAAAATAATAACTGCATTATTGCATTAAAAAACATTATTATAATAATATGTTTAATAACAGTCTTAGGTCCGATCATAGACAGTAAAAAGAATATATGGATGTAGTGTCCGTGACTTCACATATCCTTGTTTGTGTCCGCCTTTCATGCCAGAGTTACAGATATCCAAATGAATAACCCAATACAGCTAATGAACTTAATCTTATGTTTCTCTCAGCAACAGCTGATTATATTCATCAAGAGGCAACCTCCCCCAGTTTGTGTTGAAGCCAATACAGAAGTAACTTAAACTGCAATTCATCGACTGGCCGCTAGTTTAGCCTTGTTTTAATAACAAAATGGACGTATAACATAAATTGTTATCAGTTTGCACTGCATAAGTTATGAATTATATATAGATTAATCCTTATTAAAGGTCTTGAAGTTATTTAGTCAAGAGCATATTTGGTGAGCAATTACTTTAGTTCTTTACATTGTCATTATAAGTGGCTACTGTCACTTTAAAAAAATTCCCGCTGTCGCACATGATATGGATACGAGATGCTGAAGGCAAAACGTACAAAACGCGTGACTGTCCCCCACCTGCTCCTCTTCAGAGAAATCAAATTCGCTGTCCCATTTATCATGGTATTTACACGAGGGTTTGGGTTTTTTGGCAGGAGTGCCTTCCGTCTTACGTCCATCATCCGTCTCTGTTTGTTTTTTCCCCGCGTTGTCACTCGTCATCTGACCTCACACACTAACCTCGTGACAACGGCCACTATACAGTACTGTAGGCTACTGCAGATGGCAGTTATCGCGAGGCTAGTTACAGAGCTCAGATTGGAAATGTTTTTGTTTTTTTCCTCTGGTATTATTTTTTAATAACGCAGGTTAAAATACGGGATATTTACAGGAAAATACTAATACGGGAAGACGGCGGGAAAGAAGGGTAAAATACGGGACTTTCCCAGCCAAAACGGGATACTTAACAGGTACAGTTCATTTACTATCATGTGTTACCATTGACATGCATTATACTGCAATGGCTGGAGTTAAAAATCTTAATCTGTGTTGCCCTGAGGGTAAGCAGATAAACATCAAATTTAAATTTTTGGGTGAACTATCACTTTAAGATAGAAAATATTAGGAGGAAAAATATTGACAGTCTTCAAAAATATCCTTATTTTCTGTAGAGCTGGAGATTTGAATAAGGATCAAATGACTGAGTTCAGCTTTGAGAATGAAACCAACCTGTTTGTTCCTCAGTTTCTTCATCTTTCACTCTCAATGTTTCTTCAATCTTCATGTCTTCACTCTCCTCTTTAATAAACACGATCTTTATGTCGTCACTCTCCACTTTTATAAACGCCATCTTTATACTAGTGTGTCGCGTGAATATCAGTCACTTTTCCAGGAGTTTTTCTCAGTGTGTTTTTCCTGTTTAAGGGGAGAATAATTAACAGTAAGAAAAATAAATCCACACTAAATATCTCCTAGTTCGATGATAGGAGAGTCAGAGCGAGTTTGTTTTAACTAAAAGCAATTTCTTGACATTTTCAATTTTTTTAAGTATAAATTGAAACAAATTTTTTTTAAATAAATATTTGAATTTAAAATTAATCATCACAAACATGTTAAATTAATTTCTTTAATTAATTTACTTTACAGATTATAAAGAAACTTTACATGCTGTTGAAAAATTAGCAAAATTGGATTTAATTACTCCATTTAGTTTGATGAATAGAACATTTTCCTAATAACAAAATGTTTTTATAATAATATTTTTATTTCGGAAAAGTAATTAATTTGAACGAAGTAAAAAAGATTTAAGACGAGTATACAGTTCATTTTATCGCTTAGACATTGAGATGTTCCCCAAAAATGTTCACACTCAAATGCACAAACACATTAACCCAAACGAGTTTAAATGGAGAAGAGATTTAAACAAAAAGAGATCTAATCCATTGGTCAATGCATTTATTTATTAATTAAATAAAAAAAAACAAGTTTATCAAAAAACAAATGTTTGGATTATTAAACAAAAATTGCTTTGAGTAATATTTTCCATAACCATTTATTTAAACAACTTAGTGGTATCAATGTATTTCTTAGATGCCGTTTTGATATGAACTAAACCCCTCTGTGATTCTCATTTTTACAGGCAAGGCCTTTTGACGCAGTGTTTGGTGTTTAAACTCCTCTCTTTGCTCCTTTTTATATTTGGGAAAATAAGACACATTTAAAAAATCTAATGTATTATTAGTGGATACGCTTGTTCAGCTTTTGAGTATTACTTAACTATGTTTTAAATGTAAGTGTCATATTTCTGTTAAAGAACATTGTACTGTCATGGATTATATTTCAAAATTATATCTCTGTTCATCAGTCAGATAGATAGACCTAAACGATCTGATAAGACAAAAACACTCAAATCTAACACTACTCATTAATAAAAGATTGCAAATTATACAGACCCTTAATGTATTAGTCCGTTAAGATATTACGGATTTGTAGAACTCGAGATTTAACAAAACACAAACCTTTCTTCAGCCGACCCACAACAGATGCAGGAGCGCGTCGTGGCCTAATGACGTCACACTCGGAAAACAAAATAAAAGTCCTGATCACACACTCATGTCAGTTTATCAATCACAAAAGTGCGTAGAAATTTACATAGAAAAATAAATAAATATATATATATATATATATATATATATATACACACACACATACATATATATATATATATATATATATATTTTTTTTTTTTTACTTAAAAAATAAAAAAGACACAAATCAGAGTTGATTGTATTATACATTTAATAACACAATGGTAAATTAACAATCACATTGACAGTTTCATTGTTTCATCCAAACGGTTCAGCCACTAGCCTTTCCCTGAGATTTATCCACTCCAGTGTCTCTCCGGTTCATCTAATGTCCATTGAGTCTTGAAATAAGGGACAAAACATGTTTTAATGTTATCAATTTATCATTTAGCAGTTTGACATTTAAAAAATATTTAGATTAAAATGGGACAAATAATTACATAATAGTATAATCATTATAGTAAATTAATAAAGAGGATTAAACATTTTTGAATTTCAGATTTGTCAGTAAAGTGGTTACTGGTTCAGAATGACTGCTTAAAGAGACAGCGCACCCAAAAATAAAAAATCTGTCATAATTTCCTCACCCTCAAGTTGTTCCACACCTGTATGCATTTCTTTATGTAGAACACATATGAAGACACATTCCTACCATGGAAGTCAATGTTGCCCCCAAAGCAAACATTTGGTCACAAACGTTCTTCAAAATATATTCTTTTATGTTCAACAGAACGAAGAAACTCATACAGGTTTGGAACATCATGAGGGAGAGTAAATGAAGACAGAAATGTCATTTTTGGGTGAACTATCCCTTTAAAGTACACCAATGCAGGCTACTAAAGAGTTCTTCAGAAATAAATAAAATAATCAAAAGTAAAATAATTTAAAATGTGTTCTGTTGCAAGTTTACATACATGATTCCATGTTTATTGTTGAGCGGTTGTCATCGTTTCATTGTCACTCTTATCACTCTTTAACTGCCTAAGTTCATAAATTATTTTCAAAAACGGATTCAAAACTGATTTGGAAAAAAAAACATACACACAAAATAACTTATTTTCAATATAAAAGTGATTGTGGACTGGATATTTTTTTACCTTTTATCACAGTCTTGGGCATGTCAAAGATTAGTAACAACAGTGGCTCTGATGCATTGTTAGTTTGTGTGCAGCATCAGATTTACATTTTTTTAATCCCTCATTTATATGCAGTTATTATACTCTATACCAGGGGTCTTCAACTAAAATAGCTTGGGGTCCAGAAAAAAAACCTTCTCACCGGCCGAGGTCCGGACAGTTATATACCTAAAAACATGAATCGATGTCTTTTTGCCAGACTAAAGAAATTAGTGTAGATTAAAATGTCTTTATTGAACAAAATATAATATGTTCTCATATAGATAAAGTATGTCTTTTCATTTTTTTAAAGCAAACATAGGTAATCCTTCAAAAAATGTATTTAATTTTGAGGTTATTCTGTTTGCATTGGTACAAAATATCTAATTCAACCAGTAGCCATGTCTGACAAAAATATGATGAATGAAAAAATGCCTTCATCTCTAAATCTGCACTGAAAATACATTAATTTCAACATTACTAGCAACTAAAGTGCTTTTTCTGCTGAACTGAGATAAACAGTAACGATCAATGAACACAAACCCTCCTGGTTAAAAAACAAAACAGAAATCTCATAACATAATTTTATGTTCATTCACATGTATAGCCTACATTTAGTTAGGTAGAGACTATCTTCAGCACTACTCTCTCTGTGCTTCAAATTGCACTGGTAAAAAATCATTTGCAATATCATCCAGAAACACAAACAGGCAAAAATAAGGTGCCACCAGTGTTGGAAAAATGAAAAAGTCCACAAAATATTTTATCTCTTTATTTCAACTATTCCTTTAAATCCAGAAAAACGTAAATAACCTCTCAAAAGGCTGAGCTGAGTTGAACTTAAAGATGGAATGGAAGAATAAACATTCCTTGTTCCAAAAAAAAAAAAAAAAAAAATAATAATAATAAAAAAGTGAATATAGCTACATTGTCTAAACTTCAGTGCATGTGAGAAATTGGCTCATTTATTTTCTGCGCCCTTACCTCAGACTGCTGAGGATAAAGGGGTCTTTAAAATGTGTATGGCTGAATCAGAAATCGCCCCTATACCCTAAATAGGGCATTATTTGAGGGGACAGCCATTTGTAGTGGCGTCCGAAACCACAGTGGACATGTTTGAGTGTACTCACATGTTGCACCGCAATAACGAGTGTACAGCCGATGTACACACAACAGCTGTCCGACTTCACGCACTCGTTTTCATTCACTCCTTCAAGTGAACTGTAATAGTGGACTAACGTAGGGAATGGTGGATGAGGGTTAAGGGGCCAATTTCTGATTCAGCCTCTGTTTTGCGCGCCGCTTTCTTCAGTCTCTTCACTGCGCGCCTAAACATATAGTGAGCATAGTAACGTAGCCGCATACCGGACTGAAGCTCATGGGCGCGTCTCAGGATCTCACACTGGATGCTCACATACGCGCAAGCTCAGTTTTTAATCGACTTCTGACAGAAGAGCTGCACGATGTATTACATTTATATTATATTTCCCTCAAATCCTCCATGTACATACTGATTTCACCCTGTGCTACAAGAGATACACTCATCGTGAAGTTCTTCTGTCAGGAGTCGATTCAAAACTGAGCTTGCGCGTAATGTGTGCGTCCGCTGTGAGATCCTGAGACGCGCCCATGAGCTTCAGTCCGGTGTGCGACCCCTTTAACTGTCAACGCAACCGTGGCAACATAGGAAAAACGGTTCTACTGAGCTGCCTGATATAAATGTGATTATTTATTGATTTATTTTAAATCGCATTAGGCATTTAGTTATTTCAGTGTGTCAAAAGGCTTCGCGGTCCGGATGGATGCATCTCGCGGTCCGGATCCGGACCGGAGTCCGCCAGTTGGCGACCCCTGCTCTATACAAATGCCAGAAACTAAGCTGCTTTTTCTTCAGCACAGGCCTATCTAAAGGGTTAATGGTGCCACCTGGTTATCAACTGTAAAAATGACACATTTACCTCTTCCCAACAGGGAAAACCACCAACAATCAAGAATGCATGAGTATATGGTGTCATGGCTTTCCAATCCTAAAATGAGGCTATAATGGAAGTCAATGGGGCAAAAACAGCCACGAACAGTGATTGAGGGAGAAAAAAATCTGATGCTGCACAAAAACTAACAATGCATCAAAGCTAAAGTTGTTACTAATCTTTGACATGCCCAAGACTTTTATATATATATTTTATATTTAAAATAAGTCATTTTGTGTGTGTTTTTTTTTTTCCAAATCTGTTTTGAAAATCATTTATGAACTTGGAAAATAAAGAGTATTATTATTTTGGTACTGGATAATTTGAACTGAAGAGCCTCATAAATTAATAGACTTATTAATAAACTTTGCTCGCTCAGACAGCAACAGGTCAGCGCATGCCCCTCAGTCAACAATTTCAAAAGAAGTTAACGTTAGAAGACGAAGACTACTGGTAAGTAAATAAGTCAAAAAATATTTTTTAGTAAAAGGCGACGGGGAATTATGTGTCGTGACATGCTACATGCCGGTAGAATAAAATTCTGAAATTATGGTTTCTAGTTTTGGTATGCCACCCCAAGATTTTAAGTGGCCCCATCTGGCCACCCCTATGAAAAATTTCTGGAGGCGCCACTGACACCTGCATGTGAACTCCTCCTGCAGTGTTCAGGGTAACTGTTAGTGATGCGCGGATCAGCTTTTTTCCAACCCGCGGGTCCCGCTTTTATGAAATTATTTGGCCCGCCCCGCACCGCTGTATATATTTTTTACAACCCGCCCCCCACGACCATTAAATAGACATACGGGGTCCACGGGTTATGAGACGACCAGCTCATCTAGTTCAGGGCTATCATGGTATCATGTCAACAAATGCACGCGCGCATCCCCTGATGTAGGATGACAGAGTTTACGACAGTAGTAGAGGACAATATTTTTTTCCAACTGTAGGGGGACCCCGAGAGCAAAAGTTACCTAGTGCTGCTTTAAACAGACAGCAGTAAAGGCTACTGCCCCTTTAAGACCTAATGCAGGGATATGCGTCATCTTTCTCGAATGTATAAAGTTTACTTAAGGCATATACAGACTATGTCTCCTTGGATACTCAAGATGGACATACTTATTCTGTGAGTTTGTCATACGGCAGCAATCAGTTTACAAAGACAGAGCGTTTTGCCTGTTTTTTAGGGGTGTAACGATTCGTTTTAACAACGATTTGATTCGGTTTAACAACGATTCGATTCGGTTGAAATAAAACAGTCACACTGCTTAAAATTTTTGGCTAAAAAGTCACTGAATCGTTTCGGATCATATCGTTCTAAATGAACCAATATCGTCCTTAAAGCTACACTGTGTGATATTTTCCCCCATCTAGTGGTGAAAAGGTATATGACCATCCAGTGAATAATAGTTTCTGCTCCTCTCAATTTCGATTTCGTTTCAACTCCTACAGTGGCCGATTTAGTCATGGCTTCCAGTTCGACCTCTTCGGTGACTGTTGCTTCAGCTCAAGTGATGAGGTTACTTTTGAAAACTATTATAATTTGCAGTTATTTAATTTGCCAAATGATCTATGATCAAATTAATCTATGTAAAATGAATAATAGTTTTACGTTTTCGTTATTTTTAACCAGTTCATTGCTAACATTAGCTATCAGGTTCCCAGACGAATGCAAGCTAATCTTAGTAAAGGAACTTTTATCAGTGCTATCGTTATTCTGTATATTGTACGACATCACTAGCGTAAGGCAAACAAATTATAATGCAATTAAAATATTAATCTCGTTATCCGTCATAGAACACGGATTTATGTTATAAGGTAAACAATACTTTTTCATCATTGACGCGAGGAAAACTATCCTAGACGTCGTTCTAGTGTTATGCACAGCACACCATGATATAATTAGCCAAGCAACAATAAAACTTCCAATATACACAAATAGGCTGAATTAATATTACCTGTCGAGAAGAAAGCAGGCAACGTCGGCGTTCTTTTTAAAATCGTTGCTCCTCATGAGCTCTTTCCATCTTGGAAAGGCCACTCCAATATTTACTTTTGTCTTGTTGATTTGCCCGTTGCCTTGCTGTCTTAATTCTCTTTTCCGCTTCCTTGGCGACTCTGATACATATCCTGCAATGTTAAGGTCCCCGACCCGGGTCGAATTCGGTAATCAATTCCGGGACGTGGTTGCTTTCACACAGAAGGCGACCCGGCAATGTTCCGGGAATATTGCGGGTCCGACGTGCAGTGTGAAAGGGGCTTAAGAGTGATCCTCCATCATCATATAGCAGCCTCAAGCAATCCCCCTCACATTCGACAAATGTACTTTCAAGATGGAGGAGCAACATGGCGACCGCTATCCGAACCCTCACCCGGATGTATTTTCAATGGTATATTATAAAATTACGAGAATGCATTATTACATTAGAAGTAAATATACATTAATGAGCACATATATTTTTGAAAGAACTAAGTGATTTTAGCTAAGAATAAACTAAAAAAGTTAGTATCTTTAAATTGCCTCGGCAACCTCAAATCGTGATACGAATCGAATCGTTGTTAAACGAATCGTTACACCCCTACTGTTTTTCTTTTATTAGATCGATCGCAGTCTTGCCATGAATTTTGGTCTTCCTTGGCTGCTTTTTTTTTTTTTTTGTATCAGTGGTGGGACAGAATAAAACTTGGACTCTCCCAATTTAGAAGATCCAGTCTGTTCCTCTTTTTTGGCCCATGATTCCTCTGCAAAACTAATGTGCTTTAAACGTAAGTTTTTTTTAGAAGTTTTTGAGAAAACTCATGCTGCATTGTGTGTTCTATGTACCTTCCTTGCAGAGAAGTGGACATTTTACAAACAAAGTTGCCCGGTCGCAGTCTACGTGCCTTCAATTGCTTGACAATGGAAAACCATCCTTCTACATGGCAGTTTGTTTCTCATGTCTTGTTCTCTTTTCTTTGTCCTCCATCTTCCGCTGATGGACAGTCACTGTCAGCTGCATACCTTTTTAGGTCACTCAGCATGGCTCCACTCCACATGGGAAAGATGGCCATGTTTGTGTTAAAACGTGTATGAACGATCCTTGGACTGTAGTACAGGTTTTCTTCTGGAAACTTTTTTCTCTTCAGTGACTGGTGTGGTTGCCTCATCAAACGCTCTTCGGAACACAGCTGAGAAGCGAGACCTTCCCACAATTGGACTGCTCATCCTTATCATCCACAGCGTTTATCTGGACTCTGTTTTCAGACATGTCAATGTCTAGGATTAAGTACTGAATGAGTCCTTGAAGTGCCTTAACATTCTCTTTTACAGAAGCAGTATTTGTTCTTGTATGAAGGACAATGCAAAGAGCCCAAAATATCTCAACTGCTTCATCTAGAGTCTGGCTATTTTGCAATCTTGGGAACACAAAATGACAAACTCTGTGTGTCCCTTGTTTGTCACATTCCTGCAAAAACAGCCTTACGCACGTGGGCTGAACAAAGGTGTATGATAGTGAAGCTTTTGGTGTCCATCACATTGTTCTTACCCTGGCAAACATCAACACATCTGTCAAGATATGACAGAACACTGTCTTTGTTGAAGAACAGCTTGAGCTCCCAACTGTAGCTTAAGCTCCCAACTGTAGTCTGTTTCCACATACCTGATTGTCAGTGTAGTGAACTTTCAGCAAGTAAGAAACAGAGAGCACTGTGTGGTCATTGGACAGCAACAGGCAAAGGTAGTGTCCTTTGGCCTTGACCTGCCAAAATTAGGGCATAGTACAGAACTCTTTTTTTCTGCTCTTGTATTTTAGATACCACACTTACAGTGGCATCCAAATAGAGGGTTACTGGTGACTTTTTTCATCATATGTGTCACTAGGAATTAAATTCCCTTTTCAGTTCTGAATGTAAGCTGGGCAAATGTTGGTAATTGGTGTCACATACCTTCATAATTTGTTGCATTAAATGCAGTTCTAACAAGACATTGTCGTGTAGTGATGCGGCCTTTTTTACTTCAGAGGAAATTACTTTTAAGATGTCTCTATTAAGAGACCTTGTTAAATTTTCTGCCATAATTTCTTCCACAGGATTCTTCCTGAGCTTACTGTAGTAAACTTGGCTCACTCCTTTATGGATGACTTTTGCAATGTTTCCTCTACAGACATTGGATGCCTGACGTATTCGAGTGTGTTCGTTCAAATGTCAGATCTGTCCACGGCGATAAACATTCATGAAAACTGTTCTCTGCATGATTGTGGGTCTTCTCTTCATCATAAAGGTGTATTGAGCTTTGCATGTTGGAAATGTGCAAATTTCACACATATTTACAAAGGCACAATTAATTTTCCTGCTGTGTATCAATCTGACATGTTAGTACTTGAAGGCAAGTACACAGTTAGGGTTCACATTGTTGAATTCCTTATAAATGACGTGTGTCCATGATTTTCTTAATTTCACTGAACCTATTCTTGGTTTTATTGCTCTCCATTTCTTCCTCATTTACATGAGGGTTCAACAGGTTCATCAGGATCTGGACAGGGCTGGACTGGTAATCTGGCATACCAGGCATTTGCCCGATGCGCTGACGCACTTTGGGGCCGGTAGTGTTTTTTAAAAGGAATTTTTATTTATTTATTTTTTTACCACTGACAACATGCAGCGACAGCGGCCCATTGGTTTGTCTTCTGAATTGACAAGCCGAAGCGAGAGAAACCTCCATATTAGGCGCTTTTTTCTATTTATTTATTTATTTATTTATTAGTAGGCCTATTTGAGCGCATGGAACTGCAAAAGGCGAATATATGCACAACGCAGCCACTGACGAATGTACGCTGCATTTAAATGCTGCTCTATACGGCACTTTGAGTCCGAATTTTGTTTTATACAATCGTATGATAGGAAACATTACAGGTTCCGTGTTGAATCAAAAAACAGCATTTCTGTGTAGCATAAAATAAAATAATTTGAGTCTGTTTTTTGTTCATACAATATTCAAATGGTAGCCAAACCAAAATGGCTTGGTTGCCAACATTCTTCAAAACATCTTATTTTGTGTTTCACAGAAGTCATAAAGGTTTGACACGAGTGAGTAAATGATGAAAGCATTTAAAAGAAGTAAATTTACTTTAGCCTACTGCATCCTAGCTCAAAATCATCAGTGCTTTACTGCCAAGCACATTTCTGTTTGACAAAAAAAGCAATATTAAGTTTATCTGCATTTGCAGCAAATTCGATAATATCTATCATTATTTGTCCTTGTCCTAGTTTTATTTATATACTCCAATTTAAGGCTCCAACCCCAGCAAAAAAAAACTCAGTTTCACTCAATCTCATGTCAATCTTGAGTACCTATAGAGTAGTATTGCATCCTTCACATCTCCGAAAAGTCTTTCGTTTTATTATATTTATAAAAGAAATATGGGCTGTACTGAGTCTTTCCGGAGAAAACCGAGCACCTGGAGGCGTATCGTGTGGGCGGAGCTAAAGAATGACAACGTCCTCAAGCGTGGAGAAACTCATGGCTATCGAGCTCAGCTAATAAAGATATGATCCAGAATCATTCGGAGGCAGAAATAAATTGAACAGGAGAAACGGCAACAGCAGGACGTCCGTCTCTGTGGTATGGACTGTATTTAGTGGCCTGTCTACATTTGTGTGTTTTTACTCGCAGTTTATGAGGACATGATTCGGTTTATGGACTATTGTATGCGACTAAACCTTAGCAGTAGCAAGCAAAACGGTTTTGCACGTCAGACTAGTGTAACGTTATACAGAGAACAACAATGGAGTAACCGTTAGCGCATTTAAATGACGAAGCACGCGATCGTGTCGTTTACTGATGTTTACTCATGCGACGGTAGCCAACAGTAGAGACATTTGAAGCAGTTTTACTCACCGGCTGCTTCCAAAGCAGGACCGAACCTTTATCGCTGGGACCGCTCCATCAAAAACACTCTGCTTTGGTATGATTTGGTAAAGTCCTGACAGCAGTGAACGGTGGAGATAAACTTTTGCGTCACGACTGAAGCGATGTTCTGAAGCTTCCCGTCATTTCTGCGTTCAAATCGGTTCAAATGCAGCGCTGCCTTCCCGGAATGCTGTGCTGAAGCGCTGAAGTCGCTCGATGTCACCCATAGGAATAAAGTGGAGCGCGGCGCCTGGATCGACTGGATCTGCACCTGAGAGAGTGTTTATGGGCGTGCATTTCCTCTCTCGCTCTAGTCACGCGCGCGCACCCTACCGGGAGAAGAGCCCGTACGGCCCATACAAGGACCTTCCGCTCTAGTAACGTCAAGTCGACCCATACTCGAAAAAAACTCTCCGAAACTTGTGAGAAATCGGAAGGAGTATTTTTAACACAGAAATACTCCATCAAACGTCCAACATTAGTTTTTGAAACTTTGTCTATGTTTAGGATGGGAATCCAAGTCTTTAACAGTGTAAAAAGCTCAGTATGCATAAAACAGCATTTCACCCCCCCCTTTTCGTCTTTCGTCACGTTACTTTGTCTAAGATTCCCACTTCCCACTCCTACTGAACATAAACTACTGAACATTACTTTGTAATATGTATGCTAATTTTTTTAACAAAGAACTGGGAAAAAAGCATTACTGAAAATTCAATAAACCTATGAAAAATAATCATGTTGTGTACTTCACACTGGGACATCACCCTTCACATCTAAAGGACCTTGATAGTTAGACATTAAACAACAAGTTACCCACAGCTGATTCACAGAGCCGGAAAGGGTCAAAGGTACGGTCTTGTCCCAGATATTAAATTCTTTGACCCGTCTGATGGCCCTCTCAACCACGATCCTAAGGCCCTGTCCACACGAACACGGGTATTTTCAAAACCGCAGCTTTTTCTACGCGGTTTGGCTGTTCGTCCACACGCAAATGCTGTATCCGGTTACTAAAACCTGACTTTTTTGAAAACTCCGGCCAGGGTGAAGATTTTTAGAAACTCCGGTTACAGCGTTGTCGTGTAGATGGTGAAACCGGAGATTTCGGTTTTTTAAATTGAAGTGCACGTCGTTCTCTCCTTTGTTTGACGTCAGATTTTCCACATCTCCTTTTGATTTACGTGAGTCGATTCTATGCGGTGGACTCCACTAACAGCATATCCTACAGATGTTCAGTTATTTAATTGTATTGCAGAACAAAGGCGCCAGAATGCAATAATACAAAATAGTAAAGCAAGTGTGTGAAGCTATTACAGTCCACTTCGGCCCTGCACCTGTGTACCTGTCACTGAGTCCAAAGTAAAGGAACTCGTAGAAGGGTTTCACTTGAGCCCATGGCATCCCTCAGTCAGTGCAATGTGCATCGGTGCAGTGAATGGGACCCATGTGGAAATCAGGCAGCCAATCATAGAGTAGTTTTGCGTTCTCATGTGGACAGATTTTTTTTTTAAACCGTGCTTGTGTGGACGCGATTGTTTTTTAAAACGGAGGGGGAAAAACTCCGGTAATAAAAATAACCGTGTTCGTGTGGACTAGGCCTAAGTCGGACGATACTCTGTTTTTTTTTTGGTGTCCTCTCTGCTGAACCTGGCACCTCATTTATTGGGGGGATAATGAGGGTGGCCCCAACTTCAGCAAGCATATTTTCAATGACAAAGCCTTTGTCAGCCATGCACGCATCTCCAGGCTGAAGTAGACGAAGTATTCCTGATTGCTGTGTGATCTCTCTGTCTGATATGGAACCAGTGTAGGTTGGAGATGAAGGTGATCACTCCACATGGGGCAATGCCAATCAGACCTTTGAAGGTGTTGGTGTTCTTATAGTTGGAGAATGTTTCAGACTGGAGGGTGAGTGATGATGGTGCCTCACACCTGATTTCTGTGTGGTCTAGAATCACTCTCACATTGGGACAGTATTGGGCAAACTTAGATGGCATTGTTGCTTGCACTCGTTCCCTTGTCATCAAAATTGGCTCTGACCCCAAGACAAGGTACGGGTAGTTGGCCCATGTGATGATGATTCTGCTCACAGTGGTGGTGCTGATGCCAAAAATGTCTGCTATCACCTTCTCTTTCATCCCAACAGCAACGCGGCAGCAGTAAATAAATAGTTAATCAACAAGTTGCAGTATCCTGTTAGGGCTGGGTTTCTCTAGTGCCATGACATCTGTTGTTCTCTGGGCTCTACTCCAGTAGACTAACCTGGAAGCTGAGTGGGGCGATGGAATTCCAAAACAGACGGAAAACGGTTATAGAATCGGAATTCGTCGTCCGTTGCACAGTACCTGTTGATGTTCAGTGTACAGGACAGGTCCCTTAGTTGGCATTCTAAATCTCTCACTTTAGCTTCCAGCAGCCTGATGGTTTCGACAGCAGCAGCATCTACTACATCTACAGCACCCGCGCGGGCATAGTTGTGGTCTGAGGCAGGATCGGGATTACCGGTGGCAGTCTGTTCGTCCCCTTCAGCCGCAGAAGGCGGCAGCACTAGCCTGAACACCCTGTGCTACTCATAGGCGCGTGTTAACACAGTCAAAAACTGACCAGTGACTGGGCTGATCATTCCCCCAGTTATTCCAAGGAAACCAGGTAGGTGTACTATTGACTTTAAGTCTCTTCCGACCACTTTCTGAGACGTATATGCTGTCTGTATCGAAATGCAAACAGCAAACGAAAGTGCTGCTCTGGAGAATATTAAAAGAAGAGCCCTCATCCCTCTTTATTAATCTCACCTAAGACTTGCGGAGTGTTTCATCCTTCGGGAAAGCGTGGGAGCCGAGGTACAGAGGTGGGTAGAGTAGCCAAAATCTTTACTCAAGTAAAAGTACAAGTACTTACGGAAATATTTACTCAAGTAAAAGTAACAATCGTAATAGTTACTTGAGTAAGAGTAAAAAAGTATTAGATGAAAAAACTACTCAAGTACTTAGTTACTAGTTACTTTCGATCTGATTGGTAAGAAGCAAAAACCCTGAATTTCAGACTACAGTGTGTGTGTGTTTAATGGTTAAACAGTGTAAATTAATGGTGTGCTAGGCTAACCACAGCTCTTTTTAAAACATACTTTGTTCTTATATTTTTATAAGTATATGCATTCTTAAAAATATAGTCCCATTTTTAAATCTATATATACACTGCAGACTGTTGTCTGTCCGGATATGTGTATAAATGCAAGATGTCACATTAGGCTATTCAATTTGTTTAGTTTTTAGCCTAATCTCATCTGTACCTATGGCAACGTTTTTGCAAACCACAGCATAATATCACGACAGTTTCAAAGTGAAATGTCCACTGGGTGGCGCTAAAAGCTTAGTTTTTTCCCGGAACAGATTTGCGTGAATCTGACATGTTTTGTTACGTTGTGTTTTTAACGTACACCCACACTAAACCTACCCAAAAGTGTTAACAAAAGCAAATGTGACAAAAATAAAATTGTGTCCATGTATTTTTACCTTGTGTTTAGAAATCGTCTTTGAGCTCTTTTATCATGACTCGTTCTTCATGGGGTTCGTTCTCAAGCTTTTCGCATTGCAAATACAAATCTGTATCAGCTGAGCTATCGAGCAAATCTGGTGAATCAGAAAAGCTGAACATGGAGCTGTGACGCAAACTTCAAAATGTTTTAGTTTACAAACCATAGACTAAAAAAAATGCAGTTTTTCTGCCTAGTGTTCGTTTCTGTTGGAAACTGCAGTGTGTATTGGTACGTATTTTGTGGTTTGCAAAAACATTGTCACAGGTACATTTTGCCAATGAGGTTGCTCGTTTTGTGAAAAAAAAAGATATGTAAATGTGCAGATGTGAATGTTTGTGGACGTGTGTTCGGAGGATTCAAACGATTTGTCAATGCTTGCACAAGAGTGCATATAAGGAAAACACTCGGACAGTGTGTGAAATAGTATTACAATAAAGGAAAAGTTATGCATATAAGCAAAACACTTACCGCTGTTTTCTCAGGTTGGAGCTGGAATTATTGTACGCTGAGATGTCAGTTCATTTTGGTGCACACAGCATGCATTAAATTATGAAACTGTTCTTTTTGACATCTTGGACTGAAAACAGGCTGAACTTGAGACAACGTGCGGGTGATCTACCTCCCATAGCTCACACACATCTCCCTCTGCTTCGGTCATCATCTTCTGACTAAACGCACGCTTTATGCGGGTGATGCATATCCACCTCTTGTGAAGCAGCCCAATGTGACTTGCTTAACTTATTTTAAAATATATAATTAATTATCACCATTGACAGTAGCGGAGGAATGCCACCAAATGTAACGAAGTAAAAGTACAGCTTTTTTTCACAAGAAATGTACTTGAGTAAAAGTAAAAGTACCCCATTTTTAAATTTACTCTAAAAGTACAAGTTACCCAACAAATGTACTCAAGTAAATGTAACGAAGTAAATGTAATTCGTTACTACCCAACTCTGCTGAGGTATGGCTGTCTACGTCCTGATGTAGAGCAACCCGGTACACTACAAGAACAACTGCGGGCGGAGGCTGCCATTGTTGTTGATTCCCTACTCCGCGTTCTGGAAGCAGGAAGTGTGACATAGGCCTATTGTGTAGCCTACAGAACTAGACTGAGAGACCAGGTGTCTTCAATATTGAACCTTTCCATGATATTCTAATTTTCTGAAATATTGAATTTGGGATTTTTCTTAGTTTTCAGTTATAATCATCAAAATTAAAAGAAAAAACACATTTAAAATATATCAGTCTGAGTGTAATGAATGAATATAGTATACAAGTTTCACTTTTTGAACGGAATTAGTGAAATAAATACACTTTTTGATGATATTTTTATTATTTGACCAGCACCTGTATTTGTTGAAGAAAATGTTTATACTTATGTATTTTTCAGAATTTTTTCAGGATTGAGAAAAGTAATCGGACTTCAAATGAAGATGGTCTTTAATAAACTCAGGAACAATATCACAAGAATCACAGGTAACGTAAATGTAGGTATAATGGCATAACATAACGGAGACCAGACAAGTGCTGCGTTCCACTCCACTTTAAGACACGCACTTGCAAACTTCCCTAAGCACTTTCCCTTGGGGGAATCCCTGCCGCCATTTTGAAGTGCGTTCCACTTCGTGAAGTGGACAAGGGAAGTTTATATGGACAGACCCTTGCTCCCTCGATTTTGACCGAGTGAGCGAGTCTACTTCATATGTACACTTCAGGCAGCTTCATATACCACAATGCAACGCGATTGTGACGTCACCACATATCACCTTTAATTTACCCCACCACAAACAACTATAACTATTTTTAAAAACATTTAAAACAACCCAAACACATCCATATACATATAGAATGCTGCATTAAACAATTTTGTAAAGGTAAAAAATAAATAATAAATCAACTCCATAGTGGATTCCAAGTGATCGAGGGCTTCGGGCGTTCCAGTTCAGTCCAATGCCAAGTTTCCGCCAGTAGTGGGCACTCATGCAACGTAAGCAATGACGCACATCCGAGTGAACGGGACGGAGGGAAGTTTGCGAGTGAAGGGCATGATAAAAACGAACCCTGCGTCCCAATTCGCATACTATCCATCCTAAATAGTATTCGAAAATAGAATTAGTATGTCCCAAATGGTAATATGTTGAAAAGAGTATTCCAAAGGTACCCGGATGGTTTACTATTTCCGGTCCGAATTTGAAGTATGAATCGATGGGCACTCTAACGGCTGATATTGCCCGAAACCCACTGCGAGGTCGTATGGGGATTCGATTAGAACTACAAACGCGGATTAAACTTTTGTAATGACATGTTTGGCCATTACCTTTTAAATGCATCATTATATTTAAAATGCAAACACATGAGGAGAGTCTCTGCATTAAAGACCCACACATGGCAGATCAACGAGCGGCTACATTTCTCTCCGATACGGTAGGAGATTAAACTGAAGGTGGAGGATTTGAACTGTGACGAATCTGACGATGATTGACAGGGCAGATAAACGGTGACGGGATGCACGTAACTAAGCGACAGAGTCCGTTAAAGATGGCGAAGTAGTATGTCCCGAAGCTTGCATACTTTTCTGCTACACACTCAAAAGTATATACTTTTTCTTCACAAAAAGAATACATTGGGAATGGCGAATTGGGACGCAGCGGAACTGTGCTGCGATCCAGTTCATTTTTATCATGCCCTTCACTCGCGAACTTCCCTCCGTCTCGTTCACTCGGATGTGCGTCATTGCTTACGTTGCACAAGTGCACACTACTGGCGGAACCGGAACTTGTGCATAAGGTTTAAGTTTAAATGGAACACCCTAAGCCCTTGATCACTTGTTATGGAGGTCCCCGTGGAGACCGTAGTCGCTCTTTCATTAGGAGTGCGATTTCTGCACCTGAAAAGAAGACGTTTTCAGAGAGTGATGCAATCCCAGATTCAGGTTGTTTATTTGTAACAGTCTAGTCTTCAATTTCTAATAATTTCAATATTGTTATTTCTATTAATTTTGAACCACAATTTTTATTGCATAATAATACATCAATACAAAAAGAGATAATACAGAACAATGAACATGTGGAAGAAGAGAAAGAAGAAAATAAAATTAAATGACAATTTACCTAAAATTTGTTCTATAATATGGATGGTTTCAAAGTTTTTTTTTTTATTGGGGGGGGAAGCAATAAAAAGCGATAATAGTTTTTCTGAAGTGATAATAACTAAAAACTTTTCATTTTGAAATTAAGGTATCTTGCTTTGTGAATATGATATTTACCCATCAATAAAGTTTAAGACATCATCTAGCTTTTTACTTTCTGAAACATCAGAGTGAAAAAGAACCAAAATAGAAATATTACACAGTTGAAAGTTGAAATTGAAGCCAAACATTTTTAGAGTAAGAACAGTAGCAGAAGAAGTGTAAAAAAGATTATTCCCCCTCTTAGCAAAAAGAGCAAAGTGGGGAAACATTTCAGTTAACTTAGATATTCAGTTTACTTAGATATTTATTATTATTATTATTATTATTATTATTATTATTATTATTATTATTATTATATTGTTGTTATTGTTATTTTTTCATATTATTTAAACCAAATATTTATTCTTCCAAATTTCAGGACCAAAGGCAAATTGCAAAGGTCAACCCCAGTGTACCAGTACTTCAAATTTACTTTGAAGAAATTATGGACACAAAGACTGACTTCAGACTGTCCCGAGATGCCATATCTATGTTGATTAGACTACTTGGCATGGCTGGAATCCTGTAGTTGAGGTGCTTGTGTTTCTCTATTGGCTTAGGGAAGGGGCTTCTTATAGTGTTGTGTCACGTGTGTTCTCCATTCCAAAGACCACTGCCTTTCGGATCGTCCATTCAATTGCCTTGAAAGTTGTAGCTCTACGAACCAAGTGTATACGATTTCCTAAACCTCAGGACTTGGACAAAGTTGGAGAAGGATTTGCCAGAGATTTGCCAGCCATAGCCATTTTTTCAGAAAGTAAATGGATGGACTGCATTTATATAGCGCTTTTATCCAAAGCGCTTTACATTTTTGCCTCACATTCACCCATTCATACACCGACGGCGATGTCAGCCATGTAAGGCGCCATCCAGCTCGTCGGGAGCAGCTGGGGTTAGGTGTCTTGCTCATGGACACTTCGACACTTGGTCAGGTGGAACCGGGGATTGAACCACCAACCTTCTGGTTTGTAGACAACCTACATGAACCACTGAGCCACTGCCGCCCCTATTAGAAAGTGTGTGGGTGCCATTGATGGGTGCCATGTTAGGATAAAAAAACCTGTGGGACCAGACGCACAAGATTACTTCAATCGAAAGCTCTTTTATTCTATTCAGTTACAGGCCATATGTGACAGCAATGGATTTTTTCTGGACACTTTTGCTGGGTATCCAGGATCAGTCCATGACACAAGAGTACTGAAAAACAGCCCAGTATACACACAAGCTCTCTATCCACCTGCAGGATATTTTATTGTAGGTGATGGTGGTTATCCTTGCATTGAACATCCCATATGTGTTATTACACCATTTAAGGAACCTCTGAGGAATGTTTTAATGCCCATGTTTCAAAAGCCAGGTGTGTAATTGAGAGAGCATTCGGGATGACGAAGTCAAGGTGGCGTAGTATCTTCTCTAAGGCCCTTGAAGTTGACTCACATTTTGTCCCTGAAGTCATCACATGTTGTACTGTATTGCATAATATATGCCTTGGGGTTGGGGACTTTGAGGATCCTGGACCTGAGGCAGCAGAAAATGATGTAGGACCACCTCCTCAAATGGGGCCTGGAGACCTGAGTGGAGCAGCTTTAAGGAACACACTCGCTCGCCAGATTTCGGCACCCAGGACCCAGCTACATGACCACAACTACTTGTAGGCAGTACATTTTATTTGTTTCATAATAAATTGATGACATTTTTGTTTATTTAAGGAAAAATGTGCTACACATGTAAATAGTTCAATGTTTAAAACTGTAGAGGTAATTACATTCAGACTCATCTTTTGTGCATGTTCTTTTTATTGAAAACTTTGCAGTGTAAATGGTGAAATTATTTCAAAATATTTCTAATTCAAGAAAACATGTGCAAAGTAAGCAGTCACAAATTAAAGTGCCACATTAAACTGAAATTCACTTAAATTGCTTTTTTCTCATCAATAAGAACTTCAATTACTGTAACTATCCAAGAAAGAAATCATAATTGGGAGAAAAAAACCATTTGAAATCTCCTTTTATGACAGCAACACATCAATTAATAAAAACTAAATATTATGCAAATACTGAATAATGGCAACAATCCTTGTTCCTGTTTTTAGTATTGCATTGCTAATGCTTAGAACTGTCAGCCAGCCTCTCTAGTATGTCTAAGAGGCGGTCAAGTCTGACATTGCAGATTCTGAAACCTCTCTGCGTCTCTGTCTGCCTCCCTCTGCATAAAATTAAGCAAGTTATCTTTCCTTCGTCTTTTGGGTGTGGGTTTTTGGGGGCTATTGCCAGAGGAAGCAGATGGAGAGGCAGGCGAGAGAGCAGTGGCTGATGTGACAAAGGCTGATGATGATGATGATGATGATGATGGCTGTGGTTAGGGTTGGCTATTTGGTAATGATGTTTGCTGTTGATGGCTGTGTGTGGGTTGGGGATTCTGGGGCCACAGGTGGAGATGGATCTGGTATGTAAAGAGGATGGCACCGGCTGGTTAGTTGAATTTGATGGGGTTGCCAAAACAGATGAAATTAAAACAGGGGGAGTAATACTGGCCCTTGCTCCAATAGTGGAATGCATCAAAGCAAACCACTTCCATGTGCAGCCACTGGGTTCCCCCTGATCTGTCCCAGTGCCTGTTGGAGGGTTCCGGAGCTCCTAAACAAGGTTTGAAAGAGCAGAACACTGTTACAATTTGTAAAACTGTACCAATATCATTTCAAAGTGTCCAGCAGCAATTCAGCACTTAAATGTCAGCAGCATAGATTACAGAATAACTGTAAACATGTAAGATGTTACCTTATATTTTTTCTTTAAATTTTCCCATTTTTTTGAAGCCTGGGCACCTGTCACCTTTCCATCCAACATCATTTCTTTAACAATTGTCCTGGTCAAAGACATAAACACAGCTGATAATAATAATTTCCAAAACAATCACTTGTTTTATGTGTGACAGGGAATAACAGGCATTCACTGTATAAAAAAAAAAAAAAAAAAAAAAGGCAAATTTTGAACTTTTGCAGTACAATCGACTTGGATGTTTAAGTTATTACAACTTAAATTATGTTAAACTAACTTTAAAAAATGAGTTACATCTTGTATAACTAATAAAAACAGGTTTAACATTGCTTAAGTTATTTTAATGAGTTAAAACAATGAAAAAACATATGTTGTCATAACTTATTAAACATAATTTTTTACAGTGTAGTTATATACTTCAAAATAACAGAAAAGCTTGCAAATGTAGCTAATGAGATGTCAAATTTCTGATAGGAATACTTACTCCCACGCCAGTTTGGCAGCATTTCTCCGGCCAGTAAACAGGCTGCTATTTGCTCCTCTAAGCTTAATAAGCTTCTCAGTGTCTTCATCTGACCCTATATACAATAACACACTTGGCTGTAATGCAGTGGGTGTTTGGTTAAACATTCTTATAATTTTTGTGTAGTTAATGTTAAATTATGTAAACCACTTTTATGCAATCTGGTTTATTAATAATATTGTAGTTTTCTTTATTAATGCGCTTTATGCAAATTAAGCTTGTGGGTCTTACAGAATCATAAAATGTAACATTACAATGAACAAATATTTACAAATATAAACAATAGCAGCACTGGAACGCAGCACAGGAGTGAATGAGCAAGGGGAACTTAAATCCAAACACAGATGACTCGGCACAGGTGATCCAGATGATGATTACTAAACTTAGCTGAATTGAACTAAAGCCCTATTCGGACTGGATTAGTGTAACATGGGGACGTGGGGGTAAAGTAATTATTACCAGAGGTTCTCGGTGATTTTAGTCCCGTCCGAATGTGCCATCTCGGTAATCTTTACTGACATTAGCCCTATTCGGTCTGGATTAGTTTAACATGGGGACGTGGGGGTAAAGTAATTATTACCAGAGGTTCTCTGTGATTTTAGTCCCGTCCGAATGTGCCATCTCAGTAATCATTACGGACTTAAGCCCTATTCGGACGGGATTAGATTAACATGGGGACATGGGGGTAAAGTAATTTTACCTCAGGACGTCTGTAATATTAATGGCTAATTCGCACGGGATAAGACATCTCAGTAAAACTAGCAGAAGTGGGAGGAGTAACTCGCTTTACGCACCTCCTTGACGTCATGTGCGTATGACGTTACCGTTATCCCGTGAGCAAACACACAACCTGAGCGCCAGTCTGAACTCCGTCTCCAATATATATGTGTGTTTTAATAAACAGTTAGGTCCAGTCTAACGATTCTGATTGGATTATGTTGGTAATAGACACTTTCCTAGAGCTAAAATGTGTTGAGCCTCTAATAAGTGCTTTTGATCTTCTTTTTGCTTTAAATGATATGCGGGAAATACTGGACATTTGCAACAGATTTGTCCCACCACCTACAACGCAACCGACTGCTTCAAGCGCCTCCAAGGTCGCAAATGCGTTTTTTTTTACTTTTAAACAGGAAATGACAGAATTACACCATACATTTTTACAGCGGGTGCTGCGGGTCTATTCGAACGGGATTAGTATTACCTGAGGTCATTTTTCCAGACCTTTTTACAGAAGGTAAAAGTCTCGGTAATCTTTACTGACGTTGTCCGTAATGATTACCGAGATGGCACATTCGGACGGGACTAAAATCACAGAGAACCTCTGGTAATAATTACTTTACCCCCACGTCCCCATGTTAAACTAATCCAGACCGAATAGGGCTAATGTCAGTAAAGATTACCGAGACTTTTACCTTCTGTAAAAAGGTCTGGAAAAATGACCTCGGGTAATACGAATCCCGTTCGAATAGACCTGCTGTAAAAATGTATGGTAAAATTCCGTCATTTCCTGTTTAAACAGTTTTTTTTTTTTAAAGCGCATTTTGCGAGCTTCGAGGCGCTTGAAGCATTCGGTTGCGTTGTAGGTGGTGGGACAAACCTGTGGAAAATGTCCAGTATTTTCCGCATATCATTTAAAACAAAAAGAAGATCAAAAGCACTTATTAGAGGCACAACACTTATTTTAGCTCTAGGAAAGTGTCTATTACCAACATAATCCAATCAGAATCGTTAGACTGGACCTAACTGTTTATTAAAACACACATATATATTGGAGACGGAGTTCAGACTGGCGCTCAGGTTGTGTTTGCTCACGTTATAACGGTAACGTCATACGCACATGACGTCAAGGAGGTTACCCTGGTGCTGTCACATGTCTGTCCTGTCTTGTGTGCACATGTGGGTTTTGTCATGTCTCCGGTCTAATGTCAACCCCGCCCTTCTTGTTATCTGATTATTGGTTTATTTGCCCCACCTGTTCTCCCTCATTATCTGCCTTGTTTGTTCCCTTTATAATCTCCTTGTGTTTGTCAGTCTGTGTTGGATCCTTGTGTAATGTCTGCGTCTCCCGTTCTCCCTGTGATTCTGTTGGTTTGTTTAAGTTATATTTTATTATTCTATTGTGTGTTTTTCCCCCTCGTGGGTTTTGTTTTGAGTTTATGTTTTATTTGTTATAAATAAATATATCCTTTTCTGCACTTGAGTCCTCGCACCATTTCCTTTGTCTGTGACGTGACAGAAGGATCCAACCCTACAATGAGGACTCAGCAGAGAAGTTCTCTCTCGGTGCCAGTTCCGGGGGTCCCGAGTCCGGGAATCCCGAGTCCGGACATGGCCTGGAGGGCCGTAATGGGAGGGTTTGTGGTGGCAGTCCTGCATGCTTGGGAAAAGCACAGGGTGTCATCCACCACTCCGGTGGTCCCAGTTCCGGTGGATCGTGCTCCGGTGGTCCCTGTGCCGGTGGATCGTGCTCCGGTGGTCCCTGTGCCGGTGGATCGTGCTCCGGTGGTCCCTGTGCCGGTGGATCGTGCTCCGGTGGTCCCTGTGCCGGTGGATCGTGCTCCGGTGGTCCCTGTGCCGGTGGATCGTGTTCCGGTGGTCCCTGTGCCGGTGGACTCCGTTCCGGTGGTCCCGAGTCCGGAAACGGCCTGGAGGGCTGTGATGGGATGCTTTGTGGTGGCAGTCCTGCATGCGTGGAAGGAGCACAGGGCTTTATCCGAAGCCCCGGAGGCAGTTCCGGTGGTCCCAGTTCCGGTGGATCGTGTGCCGGTGGTCTCAGTTCCGGCGGATCGTGTTCCGGTGGTCCCTGTGCCGGTGGATCGTGTTCCGGTGGTCCCTGTGCCGGTGGATCGTGTTCCGGTGGTCCCAGTTCCGGCAGATCATGTTCCGGTGGTCCCAATGCCAGCAGATCGTATTCCGGTGGTCCCAGTGCCGGTGGATACTGCTGGACTGGAGAAGTTTCCCCAACGCCCTGCCTGCGCCGCTGAGGCGCCCTGCTCTCCCTGCGCCGCTGAGGCGCCCTGCTCTCCCTGCGCCCCTGAGGCGCCCTGCTCTCCCTGCGCCCCTGAGGCGCCCTGCTCTCCCTGCGCCTCAGAGGCGCCCTGCTCTCCCTGCGCCCCTGAGGCGCCCTGCTCTCCCTGCGCCCCTGAGGCGCCCTGCTCTCCCTGCGCCGCTGAGGCGCCCTGCTCTCCGTGCGCCGCTGAGGCGCCCTGCTCTCCGTGCGCCGCTGAGGCGCCCTGCTCTCCGTGCGCCGCTGAGGCGCCCTGCTCTCCGTGCGCCGCTGAGGCGCCCTGCTCTCCGTGCGCCGCTGAGGCGCCCTGCTCTCCGTGCGCCGCTGAGGCGCCCTGCTCTCCGTGCGCCGCTGAGGCGCCCTGCTCTCCGTGCGCCGCTGAGGCGCCCTGCTCTCCGTGCGCCGCTGAGGCGCCCTGCTCTCCGTGCGCCGCTGAGGCGCCCTGCTCTCCGTGCGCCGCTGAGGCGCCCTGCTCTCCGTGCGCCGCTGAGGCGCCCTGCTCTCCGTGCGCCGCTGAGGCGTCCTGCTCTCCGTGCGCCGCTGAGGCGTCCTGCTCTCCGTGCGCCGCTGAGGCGTCCTGCTCTCCGTGCGCCGCTGAGGCGTCCTGCTCTCCGTGCGCCGCTGAGGCGTCCTGCTCTCCGTGCGCCGCTGAGGCGCCCTGCTCTCCGTGCGCCGCTGAGGCGCCCTGCTCTCCGTGCGCCGCTGAGGCGCCCTGCTCTCCGTGCGCCGCTGAGGCGCCCTGCTCTCCGTGCGCCGCTGAGGCGTCCTGCTCTCACCGCGCCACTAAAGTGTGCTGCTCTCACCGCGCCTCCCTGGCGCCCCCTGCACTCACCGCGCCTCTCTGGCGCCCTGCTCTCACCGCGCCTCCCTGGCGCCCTGCTCTACCCGCACTGCCCTGGCTGCCTGAACTCTATGGGCCGCCCCGGCCGCTTGAACTTGGTGGGCCTCCCTGGCCATTCGAACTTTGTGGGCCACCATGGCCTCCTGAACTTTTTGTTTTCCTCGTTCCTCCCTTGTTTACCCCTCCCTTGTCTGTTTCTTCCTGGTCAGTCCCTCCCGTGCCCCCCTGGTCAGTCCCTCCTGTGCCCCCCTGGTCAGTCCCTCCCGTGCCCCCCTGGTCAGTCCCTCCCGTGCCCCCCTGGTCAGTCCCTCCCGTGCCCCCCTGGTCAGTCCCTCCCGTGCCCCCCTGGTCAGTCCCTCCCGTCCCGCCCTGGTCTGTCCCTCCCGTCCCGCCCTGGTCTGTCCCTCCCGTCCCGCCCTGGTCTGTCCCTCCCGTCCCGCCCTGGTCTGTCCCTCCCGTCCCGCCCTGGTCTGTCCCGCCCGTCCCGCCCTGGTCTGTCCCGCCCGTCCCTAGTGGAGCGTCTGGTAGCCGCTCCTTAAGGAGGGGGTAATGTCACATGTCTGTCCTGTCTTGTGTGCACATGTGGGTTTTGTCATGTCTCCGGTCTAATGTCAACCCCGCCCTTCTTGTTATCTGATTATTGGTTTATTTGCCCCACCTGTTCTCCCTCATTATCTGCCTTGTTTGTTCCCTTTATAATCTCCTTGTGTTTGTCAGTCTGTGTTGGATCCTTGTGTAATGTCTGCGTCTCCCGTTCTCCCTGTGATTCTGTTGGTTTGTTTAAGTTATATTTTATTATTCTATTGTGTGTTTTTCCCCCTCGTGGGTTTTGTTTTGAGTTTATGTTTTATTTGTTATAAATAAATATATCCTTTTCTGCACTTGAGTCCTCGCACCATTTCCTTTGTCTGTGACGTGACAGGTGCGTAAAGCGAGTTACTCCTCCCACTTCTGCTAGTTTTACTGAGATGTCTTATCCCGTGCGAACTGGCCATTAATATTAAAGACGTCCTGAGGTAAAATTACTTTACCCCCACATCCCCATGTTAAACTAATCCCGTCTGAATAGGGCTAATATCAGTAAAGATTACCAAGAGAACACGGAGCGTTTTTAGACGAAAACTCCGTTTTTAAATGTATCCAGATTAGTGTAGACGTAGCCCTAGACCTTCGATCACACACAGTAGCCCGCCCCTCCCCCGATGCCGCTGTTGCGCGCTCAGACAGCAACAGGTCAGCACATGCCCGTCAGTCAACAATTTCAAAAGAAGTTAACGTTAGAAGATGAAGACTACTGGTAAGTAAATAAGTCCAAAAATATTTTTTAGTAAAAGAAGACGGGGAATTATGTGTAGTGACTAGGGTTGCCACCCGTCCCGTGAAATACGGACTCGTCCCGTATTTTCAGGAAAAATGACGCATCCCACATCAAAGCAATACGATTTGTCCCGTATTTTACATAGGTCCACCCGCACGTCCTATTCTGCCCCTAATTGGGTCGCTGCCGTGGTTGGTTTGTTTGATTGGTTTGTTTCAGGTTCACGGGCCGTGAATCACGGCCAATCAGAGTCAGAAGAGGAGGAGACCCCGCCTCGCCGGTTCTTTTCTATATGGGCAGAATCCATTTGAAACGATGGCGAAGGCAGGTCCAAATACCCTATATCAAAATAATTTTTTTGATTGATAACGTTAGATTTCATATCCTGCCTATTAAGAAATAATGTTAATAATGTAGGCTACATTAATGATTTGTTTATTAAGGTTAAGTTGTACAGTCAGACACAAGCATTACTTTAATAAGATATATATATATATATATATATATATATATATATATATATATATATATATATATATATATATATATATATATTTAATACATATTTAATCAAAATAGGACCTTTTAGGAATAAAATAAACAACTATTTATGCTTAACAAATTTAAATAATTGCATCATCCAATACTATAGAATTAACAATAGACTATAAAAACGGAATAATACATAAATATATTTACTTAACTTACCAAAAATAATGTTGTTAAGTGTTTTATTAAAATAAGAAATGATTGTAGATATTATATCATTTACAGTTATTTAGGTGTGGTTTCACTGTTTGGATGGTGTTACTGCAAACAATGACAAATATTTTAGTCAAAATCTTTGTTCACAACACTATAAAATGACTCGAGTTAATTAGCAATTTCTTCTCCTACTCCCCTCAGGTTACAGCAGCTGAGTTTGTTTTTCATTGTCATAGCTGTGTATTATACTGAGTGCATCTGTTCACACTGATTTCAATAGCAGATATCCTATTATAATGTCCATTGGTATCAATCTTAATATATATGCAAATTATGAAAACATGTTTTAAGTTATGATATCCGACCACTGCACTGGCACACCATCGGGACTGTGGTCATCGTGGCCCCAAGGGGTGTGGTCACCGCTGCGGCAGGCGTCCCTTATTTTTCTGTATGGAAGGTGGCAACCCTAGTCGTGACGTGCTTTTTAAGTGCCAAATGGTTATTGTATACTGTTACTGCAGCTTTTTGATGTGTCTTTGACACGTTTTGACAAGATTAAACGTTACCTAGCTAACGTCGTTAGCTGGTGCATGTTATGTCAATTTTCAGACAATGAAGAGAAAGTCCACAGACATCTCTTCTTATTTTAAGATGAAAAGTACAGGAGGAGTGAAAGAGATGGCAGGGGAGCAAGAGAGGCTTAGTAATAGTGAGGATGAGGATGGAGGAGAGGAACAGACAGAGCAGCCTGACAAGGTTACACAGCCAGCATTAGTGACAGAACACAATGAGGAGGAAAAACAGACTGCAGCAGCCCAGGGACAGTCAGCACCATTGATCACAGAAGCGTGGCAGGACACGGCAAAAGCAGGTGTTAGACGTGTTAGTAAGGTTATGCTACAGAGTTGTTTTTAGGAGACATTTTAGGGGCGGCAGTGGCTCAGTGGTTCATGTAGGTTGTCTACAAACCAGAAGGTTGGTGGTTCAATCCCCGGTTCCACCTGACCAAGTGTCGAAGTGTCCATGAGCAAGACACCTAACCCCAGCTGCTCCCGACGAGCTGGATGGCGCCTTGCATGGCTGACATCGCCGTCGGTGAATGTGAGGCAAAATGTAAAGCGCTTTCGATAAAAGCGCTATATAAATGCAGTCCATATAAATGCAGTCCATTTACATTGACATTCTGAAACACAGTTGTACTAATAAACATATTAGGGATATTATAACAGGTGAAACAGCTACTCATAACAGTTTATTGTGGAACAGTGTATTTAGGAATATAAACTGGAATAAAGCTTGGTGTATGGTGAAGCATACTGCTTAAATAATAAAGTAAAAGAAGTTACATTTAAGATTTTACATGGTATATATCCAACTAAAAACGTATTAGAGAGGTTTAATTTAGATATTGATTATTCATGTGATTTTTGTTCAATAGAAAAATTATATATTATTCATCTATTTTGTTATTGTATATACAAAGATTTTTTGGGTGGACATTGAACATTTCATTAGAAGGAAAACAAATGTTATATTTAAATTAAATAATTTTGATCTATGTATACATTATTGCACAAGAAGGGCAAGACACAAAAGATCACTGCAAAAGAGGCTGGCTGTTCACAGAGCTCTGTGTCCAAGCACATTGATATAGAGGTGAAGGGAAGGAAAAGATGTGGTAGAAAAAAGTGTACTAGCAATAGGGATAACCGCACCCTGGAGAGGATTGTGAAACAAAACCCATTCAAAAATGTGGGGGAGATTCACAAAGAGTGGACTGCAGCTGGAGTCAGTGCTTCAAGATTCACTACACACAGACGTATGCAAGACATGGGTGTCAGCTGTCGCATTCCTTGTGTCAAGCCACTCTTGACTACTTCATGCTTCCTGCTGCTGACCAACTTTATGGAGATGCAGATTTCATTTTCCAACAGGACTTGGCACCTGCACACAGTGCCAAAGCAACCAGTACCTGGTTTAATGATCATGGTATCTGTAATTCATACAGATTGGTGTTTTTTTTTTTTTTATCTATCAAAATGTCAACACACATAGACATTTGTTGTATTGGAACATTTATTTGGTCACATCATTAAAATAAAAATTAAAAAATACAGTAAAATATAGGCTATTTGACAACACAATCAGTAATAGGGGTTCATGATAACTACTCAGGTTATCCGCGGGGTCTTGAAAAGTATTAAAAGGTAATAAATCAATTTTGGGAAAATTAAGACTCTTATAAAATATTAAAAAGTCTTATCATGGCTTTATAAAGTCTTAAATTTTGAAAGTATTTTGTTCAAACTTTGTCAAAAGAGTTTGACTCCAAAAAGTATTTATGAATATATTTATTTTCATCCCCATAAGTATTAAAAAAACAACGGGGTGCTCAGTCTGAGATCGGCTCGGAGCGCGCACGCCAGGGATGGACATTAGCACCGCCACCAGCCAAATGCGGCTGATTTTGAGTTGTGGCGGGTAAACTCGCTTCACCTACCGAGCTGTTTCACCTCTTTGTAAACTTTGTTCAATGCATGCGAGTGCTGCCGTATGTGCGCATATGACCAGTCGTTTTCTCCGTCATCACTCGCGTGAAGACGCGCTGTGAGACTCGCGCGCGCTGAGAGAAGATCTGACGCTGTGCATCATCCGAGAGCGCGCAAATATTGAGCTCTCTTCTTAAGTCTTGTGCTTAAACGGACAAACCCATACAAGAAGTATGTCAACATGTCCACCTTGAGTATCCTAGCAGACATAGTCTGAATATGCCTTAAGTGAACTGTATAGTATGCACAGTCGAGAAAGACGAGCATATCCCTGCCTCAGGTCTTAAAGGCGCAGTAGCCTTTACTGCCGCCTGAGTGATGTCCTTATATTTAGTTTGACATTAAACAATGCTCTTGATTGAATAGCTTTTGTAAGTTTAATAAGGATTAATCTTTCATTTAAACAGTTAAATATGCAGTTATTTTACATTTGATTACTTTATTCAATTTCTGTACCTTTCTGCAGGCCAGTAGGCATGTGCATTATTATTTAATGTAGGCTACACATGAGTGAGCTCGAGTTAAACATTTTAGTTTGAATTTTATTTTTTGGTTTTCGGCTTTGGTTTCTTCTTTTTTTGTTTCGGCCAAGAATTGTGATTTTGGTGCATCCCATTCTAACAATGTTCTGCTCGGTGTGTAGTCAACACGCTTCAAAGATGCCAGAACGAAAAATCATTGTGAAAATGTCAGTATTTCATTGAGACTTGAGATTAAATAAACTGCTTAAGTATTGTAGAGCTTGTAGTATTAATTGTCACATGCAGTTACACATTGTCAATTAAAAACAGAAAAGTGGCTGGTAAAAACATTGAGTGGTAGACTTTGAAAAAAGTTAATTTCCATCGCTGGCGAGCGCTGTCTACGGGTGACGTCATGTATTTTAGCGAAATGCGCATTTAGGTAATGTGTCGCCCTCCATACGTTGCGAAACAGATATGCAATATAAACGATACAAAATTGGACTACGATAGAGATTTTAAGTCTACATTCGACTACAACAGTTTATTAAAGGTTTGTTGCCGATTAGAACTGATTAGAAAGTGCGATGAGGTCTTAAAATATTTTGAGAAGGTCTTTAAAAAGTCTTAAAAAGGTCTTGAAATTAACTTCAGGATTCCTGCATATACCCTGCTACTTAAATTCCACAAAATTTTCATCAGAGAGGTTCTACAACAAGAAAATAATGAAGATAATAAAACAGCAGTGTTCAAATCAAAATGCATTTTATGTTATAATTACAACAATTATGTTGGTTTGTTATATGGGGGGCAATCAGTTTCGACCTGAACATCAAGAAACATGAATTTGGAGAGAAAAAGACACCATAAGAATAACTGCGACAGCCCGGCTGCGGAGGAGAAGGAGGAGGAGGAGGAGGTGGAAACTTCCACTTCCATAAGTCCTAAGTCAGTCTCATTGGGGGAGGCTTGTTTAAACATTTGTTGGTTGGCGTGTTTACTGACTCTTTTTTTTCTATTTCTCTTTCTTTTCAAAAGAGGTCTAGCTCCCCCAAACAGAGGGTCCTGACTCCCAGAAAGGGTTTCCCTTTCGTCTTGCTCTCGCCGTTAAAGAGAAAGACCCTCCAGATCTTGGCCAACAGCAGAGGAAACCCCCTCAGTTATTTTAATTTCTTCCCTGTTCATGTGTTCTGTAATGTTTTTATATGTTCATTTGAGTTAAATATGATGAGTGAAAACTGGGTTTGATGGAAATAGCAAGTTTGACAATAAGGTTTGAGTATGTGGAAATCTGTGGAAAGGTATGATGAGTGAAAATGGGTTTAATAAGAAGGTTCTTGAGTAACAATCAGGGAATAGTGATTGAAATGGATGAGAGGTGATCTAATTAAGATCGGACATATATATAGACTGTAAACTGAAGGATTTTATTTTTATTTCAGACAACTTTTGTGTATTTGACCATTTTTATTTAATTTTTACTTTCTAATTATCTTTACAACTGTTTTAATTTTCCTTTTTTAAAATTTGTAATTCTTACACATGGTATTCTTATTTCTCATGCATATGTTACCACTATTTTGATTAATTTCTATATAATAATAATAATAATAATGCGTTCGATTTATATAGCGCTTTTCAAGGCACTCAAAGCGCTTTACATAGAAGGGGGGAATCTCCTCAACCACCACCAATGTGCAGTATCCACCTGGATGATGCGACGGCAGCCATATTGCGCCAGAATGCACACCAGCTGATTGGTGGAGAGGAGACCGAGTGATGAAGCCTATCAGGATTTGGGGATTTTTAGGAGGCCATGAAGGACAGGGGCCAGTGGGCAAATTTGGCCAGGATGCCGGGGTTACACCCCTACTCTTTTTCTGAAGGACATCCTGGGATTTTTAACGATCACAGAGAGTCAGGACCTCGGTTTAACATCTCATCCGAAAGACGGTGCTCTTTTCTCGGTATAGTGTCCCCATCACTATACTGGGGTGTTAGGACACACACAGACCACAGGGTGAGCACCCCCTGCTGGCCTCACTAACACCTCTACCAGCAGCTACCTGGTTTTCCCAGTTGGTCTCCCATCCAGGTACTGACCAGGCTCAGCCCTGCTTAGCTTCAGTGGGAAACCAGTCTTGGGCTACAGGGTGATATGGCTGCTGGTGATATAAAGGTATATAAAAAACTTTGAATTGCCATTGGGTATGAAATGTGCTATACAAATAAACTTGCCTTGCCTTGCCTAATGTGTTGTTCCAAATAAAAATTAAAAAATTTGCGATCTGCCAGGGGACGCCCCGGAGGCCAGCGACTGTCATGTTCAGGTCGTAGGACAGAGGGGAGTTTTTGACGTAAATTTGACACCTTCAAAATATCTTATTTTGTGTTCAGCAGAACAAAGAAACTCATACAGGTTTGAAACAACTTGTGAGTCAATGATGACAATTTTCATTTTTTGCTGAACGATCCCTTTAACAAAACTCCCACAAAACGTGTCCTCCTGTGTCATTGGGAAATATAATTTTTAATCCTCTATGTAGTAGTAGTATTTCAAATGGCCTTACCTTTTTCTGCGCTTCCCTCTTCCCATATTCTCTGCAGAATCTGACTCGGTTTGTACATCTGTGTTCCGTTCATACTCAACTAATTTTGTGCGGGCATTTTCATACATTGCTGTGGGAAACAGACAAATGAGTGCCAATTAGTTTTATTAAGAGCACATTTTAACCAAACAGTGAACTCATCATGTCTGATAATATTGACACATTACTGACTTTTCTCTTGACTGTCAACTTGTATTTTGCCCAGTCAGTGTTCCTCTATGACAGCCTTTGCCAAGTTCATCCTTGCTGGTGGTCAGTAGCATTCATCCTCCTCAGGCCTGATAAACCATTTGGTCGGTATAACTGCCAATCCTTCACCATTTACAAATTCAACTATGGCAAAAGGTAACATGCTAAAAAAAAAAAAAAACATACATAAAAATACATAAATTTGTTTAAAAAAATGACAGGGCTAGCCTGAAGGGTAAGACCTTATACTGATATGCTCGATCGTCGAATGGAAGGTGAAGAAATGGCCTGTGTTGAGGGAGAATTGAGACATGAACGTACGCGTCCTTCAGGTCGATCACTGCAAACCAATCTTGGGGACGGACACATCTGAAGATGCGTTCCTGTGTGAGCATCTTGAATGGCAGCCTGTGAAGGGACCAGTTCAAGAACCGCAGATCCAAGATTGGCCGTAGCCTGCCCCCTTTCTTGGGTACAACAAAGTACGGGCTGTAGAAGATTGTAGTCTTCATATCGGCTAGAGGGACCGGCTCTATCGCGTCCTTGGCCGGTGGGACCGCAATCTCAGCCTGTAGCACAGCAGCATTCTCCTTCGACACGGAGGTGAAGTGAATGTCCCTGAATGCCTCATCCAGAAACACACGGGTGGAATGACTCGAAAAAGATCTTGAAAAAGACGCAGTGTCACACCCGTGTTGCTCTTTTGAGAGGAAACCCTCTTTTAGTTTGCTGAAGCACCCAGGAAAAACTGCGGCAAAAACGCAGGAAATAGTGCAGCCTGGGTTTTGCACTCACTGTGTTTTGCTGTAAAAACAGAAGTTTGGGTTTGGCAGTGGTGAGCTCACGGTCTCGCTGTTTTGTGCTGTCATGCCAACACAACGTCTCTCTCTTCTTTATCTGTCTGTCTGCTGATAAAGTGCTGTAGTGTAGTCTTCGACCTGAACGCCGTTCGGCTCCAAAGTTAATGACAATAGTGCGTGGCGATCGCTTACGCTTTATACCTGCTCCGCATAACGGGTTGCGATATGGAAAGCACGCACGCCAATGGCCGTTTAAAGCTGATAGGGGCTCCCAGAAGTGATCCCAATTCCCAATTTGTCGGTGACTTCCGACGTATGTTGAACGTGACCGACTGAAAGGGAACTGATGTTGTCTTTTTTGCTTGCCACCTTCTGTTTCTCATGGATCCACCTGACGAGTTGTTGGACAGGGTTTTGAGGCCGATGGACGAGTTTTTTCAGTTTACCTAAAAATGTCTCAAAGGGAAAAGCTGAAACAGTAGCCAACAGGCCAAATTTCCGTGCATCTTGAGGATCCATGAATGCATGTTATAGCTGACAAATTCAGTGCCATAAATTGCAGCAAAATCTGTTACAAAGAGTTTCAAAATTCAAGCAAAGACCATGGTTTCCTTGCAAAATGTCTAGGTAAATATTGCCTGATAGAAACCAAATATGCTGAACTTACAACCAAAAACTTGCCTGCATTTCAGTGGCCCTTTCAACCAAAGGATATTACTTGCACATTGCCCCCAAGCACACAAGGTGCATATTATCTAACACAAAACTGGTAACTAAATCTATACCCACTTCATTTAGTGGGGATGCTGACAGTTGGTGCTGTTGATAGCCATGCCTACCAAATTGGTCATCTGTCCTGAGCTCTGCTGATATTTCCGGATAAACCACCTTCCCATTAATGTACTGGCGTTTTTGACTGCACCTCTCACACCCATAATAGCCTGTACGTCCTTTGGAGCATTTAAGAAAGGCACGAGCAGGTGCATCACAAATAAAAGCATCTGGTAATGGTACCCTAAAATGTACACCATTGTACACAATACCACTTTGAGAAATGGCTTTCATATCTACAATGAATCCTTGTAAATATTCTTGCACATTTGCGGGTTTGGACCCACCTGAGTACACTCCAATTACAAACAAACTACACCCTGGAATTTCCTTAATCCTACCCAGAATAGGCCACAGACTCATACTAGAGCTACGGAATAAGAGTAATCCATCAATGTTAATTCGAAGTGTGAGAGTATCAGTCACATTCACTTAGTGTCCTAAAGAATTAAGTTCCGCTATGAGAGCATTTTCAATTCCAAATTGGTAGTTGCTTCAATGCATTTAGTTGAGTTAATTGAGTATTTCACAATCTGCTCAGTTAATGAGATTTTTACACACAACAAGGAGAAACCCACCCAAAATAGCGTCGGTTAAACAGGCGTGGGAGGAAATAGCCACAATTGTTTCATCAGCTGGCATCCCCAGGACGTCGCACCAGTGCCGCAAGCGCTACAATGACATCAGAAGACGGGGAAAGTCCAAGCTTGCCAGCATCAATCGGGCACGCCGTGTAACGGGAGGTGGATCTGCCTCTACTCAGGACCTGACGCCAGCACACCACAATGATTTCCGTCATCTCATGTGTTACAATTTTTTTTAATGTAACAATTTATGATTTGCAAAAATAACTGTTGCATCTGTGTAGATTACATGAGCAAAGTGTATGCGTGTTGTGCGCGCTATACATTATGGTCAAGCATGCGCCCTTACAATAGCATAATGAACAACGCGCAACGTGCCACTGACTTTAGACTGGGTTTTTTTCTGGTCCATTATGGCCCCGCCCACCGACTCTACACACGATGTGATTGGCCCGGTAAGAGTTGGGCGATTACAGCTCAGATGTGTATTGAGAGTTGCTAGATGACACTCGTGGGCAGATTAGATTTGCTGCCGCTAGGGTGCGTCTAGATTTCTAGGCTATCAAGTATATTGGGGCCTATTCTTTTTAGCCTGTACATGAATGAACTTCCTGAAGTCTATCCTGAGATTAACCTTCAGATGTACGCCGATTACACTGTGGTTTAAATGGCCGGCAAGGACCCTGCTGGAATCGGCAGTAAGATAACAGTCTAGAGAAAGTGTCAATTTGGCTAAACAGATCCTGTCTGACATTGAATACAAAGTTCACAAAATTTTAAAAGTCACATTAAAAAGCTATCATTAAAAATTAAGGCAAGTATAAATACTTTCAGGATGATCAGAAATTGCTTAACATTTTAAAGTGCATATGTTTTTGTTAAATACAGTGATTTTGTCACCGCTGTCGTACTGCGCCACTGTCTGGTCTCAGACCAACTAAACCACACTAAAGCCTCTTGAACGAGTTTATAATTGTGCTTTTAAAATGTTAGATTATAAAGCCCATACGATTTCATCACTGTTCTATATTTATTAACATAAAATCTTAACCTTTATGCATTTTTGTTATTTTAGCTATATTAAGCTTGTGTTTAAATGTTTGAATAGACTTGCCCCAGAGCTACTTTGTTTTTTTGTAAACAGACAACAAAGTTTTAAATCTACGAGAGTAGACAGTTAGTAAGAGTCTTTATCTCCGCAGGGAGAGAGTTCCATTGGATGGCTCCTTTCACAGAAAAAACTGTGCAAATGAAGAGTCAAGCAATACCCCCAGATTATGCAGTTTTTGAAGGGTTAATCCGAACACCATCGATATTAATGAAAATGTCATCACGTTGCAAATATTGTGATTTAGGGCCAATCAACAAGATTTCAGTTTTATCAGTATTTAATTGTAGGAAGCTATCAGTCATTCAGGTTTTAAGTTCCTGAAGGCACGAGTTAACAGAAGCGGAAGGATGAGCTAAGTTGGGTTTAACTGTGAAATAAATCTGAATATCATCAGCATAACTGTGAAAGTAAAGACCATGTCGTCTGACTATCTAATCTAGTGGCAGCACATAAATGAGAAATAAGAGCGGACCAAGTGCAGAACCTTGAGGTACACCATGAGTGATAGTAACGGTACTTGATCGATCTTTACCTATTCTTACAAACTGCTGTCTATCCAATAGATACGAGGTCAACCATTGAAGAGCAGCACCAGTGATGCCTATCGCAGATAGTCGGGAAAGGAGCGTGGAGATCGAGCAGAACAAGTACACTGTGTGCACCAGAATCAGAAATCAGGAGGAGATCGTTTAGCACTTTTAAAAGAGCTGTTAGAGACGAAAACCCGTTTGAAGTGGTTCAAAAAGATTATTTTGCTCTAGATGAGAGTGCAGTTGTACTATGACGATCTTCTCAAGAAATTTGGCACTGAACGGGAGGTTAGATATTGGTCTGTAATTGTTCTGAATGGTGTTATCAAGGATGATTGAAAACAACAACAATAAAACAGACAAACAAAAAAAAAGTTTATTAACAAAAGTTACCTTGTGCTTGCCTCCGCTATCGTCCTGTCAATCATCTCGCTCGGTGATAAAGTTATGACCGTTGCGTATTTACACTGGACTGAACATTTATTGGTCTGTGCTTCACATCCGCTCTTCGGTGTCTTGCGCAGCATCACCACACATATTTAGGCTAACTCCACACATCTGAATAAATCAGGCTGGGTGCAGATTAATTTGTAATATTTCTGATATAATTTTTTCTGTGAGACACGTTAAGTTGCACAGAGGAAAGCCCAATCTAGGACCTGCCATGTACAGTGGGGATCGAAAGTTTGGGCACCCCAGGTACATTTTTTTATTAATGTGCATAAAGACGGCAAGAAAAGATGGAAAAATCTCCAAAAGGCATCAAATGACAGATTAGACATTCTTATAATAAGTCAAAAAAACTTAGATTTTATTTCCATCACTTTCAAACTAACAGAAAACAAAAAAATGGTGTCTGCAAAAAAAAGTTTGGGCACCCTGCAGAGTTAATCATTTGTACTGCCCACTTTGGCAAGTATCACGGCTAGCTACAATAAGCGTTTACAAGCTAAGAGTCTTTCAATTCCTGTTCGAGGTATCTTTGACCATTATTCCTTACAAAAGTCTTCCAGTTCTTTGAGATTTCTGGGCTGTCTGTCACGCACTGCTCTTTTAAGGTCTATCCATAGATTTTAAATTATGTTGAAGGCCATGGCAAAACCTTTAGTTTATGCCTCTTGATGTAATCCACCGTTGATTTTAGAGGTGTGTTTAGGATCATTATCCATTTGTAGAAGCCATCCTCTCTTTAACTTCAGCTTTTCACAGATGGCATCAAGTTAGCATTTTTTTTTACTGAAATTTTATTTAATCCATTTTTCCTTCTACTCGTGAAATGTTCCCTGTTCCAATGGCTGCAATACAACCCCAAAACATGATCGATCCACCCCCATGCTTAAAGGGGGTGGGGGGTGAAATGCTGTTTCATGCATCCTGAGCTTTTTCCACTGTTAAAGACTTGGATTCCCATCCTAAACATAGACAAAGTTTCAAAAACTAATGTTGGATGTTTGATGGAGTATTTCTGTGTCAAAAATACTCCTTCAGGTTTCTCACAAGTTTCGGAGAGTTTTTTTTTTAGTATGGGTCGACTTGACGTTACTAGAGCGGAAGGTCCTTGTATGGGCCGTACGGGCTCTTCTCCCGGTAGGGTGCGCGCGCGCGAGACTAGAGCGAGAGAGGAAATGCACGCCCGTAAACACACTCTCAGGTGCAGATCCAGTCGCCCGTGAACACTTATGTCGGTTATAGTCCGCTCCACTTTATTCCTATGGGTGACATCAAGCGACTTCAATGCTTCAGCACAGCATTCTGGGAAGGCAGCGCTGCATTTGAACCGATTTGAACGCAGAAATGACGGGAAGCTTCACAACATCGCTTCAGTTGCGTCGCAAAGTGGATCTCCACACTCCAAGAAGTGTGTTTTTGACGGAGCGGTCGCAGCGATAAAGGTTCGGTCCCGCTTTGGAAGCAGCTGGTGAGTAAAACTGCTTCAAATGTCTGTGCTATTGGCTACCGTCGCGTGAGTAAACATCAGTAAACGACACGATCGCGTGCTTCGTCATTCAAATGCGCTAACAGGCACTCCATTGTTTTCTGTATAACGTTACACTAGTCTGACGTGCAAAACCGTTTTGCTTGCTACTGCTAAGGTTTAGTCGCATACAATAGTCCATAAACCGAATCATGTCCTCATAAACTGCGAGTAAAGACACACAAATGTTGACAGGCCACTAAATACAGTCCATACCACAGAGACGGACGTCCTGCTGCTGCTGTTTCTCCTGTTCAATTTATTTCAGCCTCCGAATGATTCTGGATCATATCTATTAGCTGAAATCGATAGCCATGAGTTTCTCCACGCTTGAGGATGTCACCGCTTTGCGCGATCGTCATTCTTTAGCTCCGCCCACACGATACGCCTCCAGGCGCTCGGTTTTTTCGGAAAGACTCGGTACAGCCCATATTTCTTTTATAAATATAATAAAACCAAAGACTTTTCGGAGATATGAAGGATGCAATACTACTCTATAGGTACTCAAGATTGACATGAGAGTCCCCCCCCCCCCCACACACACACACATGGGATATACCACATATGTCTCCAACCTCACGCTGAAATGTGCCAGTAGCTAAAAATCCAAGGGTGGTCAGGAATTGGATGTACACGGGAATGGCTTTCGTGCGATTTGTTTCTCTCTCCAACACTGGTCCTAAATCACGACACAAATCCAGCAGTACATTTTTGGGAAAGCGGTACCCATGTCCCTTCTCCCATGGCACTTCTCGTAAAAGAGTAGGGGTGTAACCCTGGTGTCCTGGCCAAATTCCCTTGATTGGCCCTTACCAATCATGTTCTCCTAATAATCCTCATCCACTGAATTGCCTCTATCACCCTCTCTCCTCTCCACCTATCGCTGGTGTGTGGTGAGCACACTGGTGCCGTTGTACTGTGGCTGCCGTTGCATCATCCAAGTGGATGCTGCACACTGGTGGTGGTTGAGGAGAGACCCCTGACATGAGTGTGAAGCGCTTTGGGTGTACAGTAGTACATTTGAAAGCGCTATATAAATGCCTCATTCATTCATTGGTTAATGCTTACTGTGACACTCTTAAATGCTTTTTATGTGTAGTGTCGCTATTCTACCACTAGATTATCTGCGTAAGCATGCTCAGAGGTGCGCTTATATTTACACACATTTCTACATTTAAGTACAACTTGGTGAATCCCACAACTTTGCGTGAAACTGTTCTTACACACCATTGATAAATGAGGGCCCTGGTCTATCCAGACGATGATTGAGAACAAGCCATGACATTGTCAGGCCTCAGCTTGCCAAAGGGGGCAGTGCAAGGTATTAACTCTGCAGGGTGCCCAAACTTTTGCAGACACCATTTTTTTTGTTTTCTGTTATTTTGAAAGTGTAAATAATGGAAATAAAATCTAACTTTTTTATATATTATAAGAATGTTTAATCTGTCATTTGATGCCTTTTGTAGATTTTTCCATCTTATCTTGGCTTCTTTATGCACATTAATACAAATTTTTACCTGGGGTGCCCAAACTTTCGATCCCCACTGTACAGTTTAAGAAGACTATAGGCTTGTTCGACTTCACCCAGCGATGCGCAGACCGATCGGCGGCAGACTTGAAGCAGTGCATGCCGGTTAGAAATTTTGTCCGACTTGAGGCAGCGCTGACTGCACGTGACTGTGGCGTATGTCAACAAAGTACCGCGAGAGCGATTCGAGAGCAGCCGGCTGATGCAGCCGCTGCAGATTCTCAAGGGGGACTGCAGGAGGCTGCTCGAGCTCTGATGATGACACAGCTGATCCACGATTGGCCGATTCACCGCATGACAGCGATCACGTGCGTTTCGTGTTTATTCTAAAACCTTATGTGCTAATGCTCACAAATCATTCATTTATAACAGTAAAACCTATTTTCATGTAGTTGCGATGTTATATTGTCATGTTTATCAAACTACAACTGATAAAACCCGTTGACACCACTTCATTGGTAGTGTATGTTTATATTTTGAACTATAATCTTGTCCAAATAGACGCTTTATTAAACAGTACATTGAGTGTTGAATGAAAATATAATTTGAAACATCTGTGTATTTGAGAAATATTGCATTTATTTGACTTCAGCTGTGATAAAGTTTGCAAACGCAGCGCAAGCGTCACCACGGGAAGCAGAAAGTGTCCGACTTCACGTCTCAGTCTGCAGCTCCTCCTCCCCGCCGGCACTCGGCTACTCTCGCCGATCGCATGCATCCAGCCGCAGCCGATGTCCAACACACCTTATTATTTTGTTACACAGACCGGGTGAAGGGCTGATGAAATCACATGCTCAGATTTGCTTGACCAATCGGCGGAAAGGGTGCTTTAAAGACCGCCCACATGTGGAAAATGAATTTTAAAGTCATTTATCTGTTTGTTTTTTACTCGTGAAACAAAAAACGAATAAAGGAGCCGCTTTCTACTTTTTACATTTTTTATTTCAGATGAGAAAATAAACTTAAAAAGTACACGGACCATCTTCCATATTTACTTTTATCTCTCCGTTTTTGTTGTTGTGGCTTTGGTTTTGTTGTTTACATGTTGTCCAATGATGTGCTGAAAATATTAGAAACTACTTAAGACTGAGAGACTGTCTAAAAGTCCAAACTGTTTGGGTTTAGAAACCATTTATACCAGATATAGTTATTGAAAATGCAAATTGTGACAAGTGTGAACTTAAGAGTTCATATTTGTCAGTATTGAAATATAAATGCCTTTTCTGATATTAAAATGTGGACATATAAAGTCTTCATAATCTTTCAACAGTTATTGACTTTATTTGAGTCACTTTTTCCCATTTTAAAGCCATAAACTAATAAATATGATAAAGTAGACAGAAGCTTTTGTTTGAGAGTTGAATCTAAACTGCTCAGTCTCTCTACTCTCTCAAACTACAGATATCTGCATATCTCCAGACCACAGCGCCTCTGTTTTTACAGCCACAAATCCAAGGCCTGTTAAAAGGATCATTTATTTAAAGGGTCATGAAACCCCCCTGCTGCAGCGGTGTTTTTTCACACCTTCAATTTGAAAAGGCTTGTTAAAAGGGGAGTGGTCGACTGTGAAAAGGTGGGATGGTATTGTGTGGAAAGAGGGAATGGTTTGCATAAATAGGGGAGTTTCAGTAGGTCGATTAGCGATACCAACAGCAGCAGTTACAGCGGTTCTAAGACATGTTCTTGGTTCACGTTGGCATTGTTTACCACAGTGAGATTAAATGAGGGATGAGTACAGCGAATGAGAGAGCATGTGTTGTGCAGCAGAGATCGCAAATCATTCAGCTCTTCATATTCAAACCAGCATAATTCAGTGAGAAATGAAAATAAATGTTATTCTGCATGACAAAATATATTTTGCAAACGTGATAAAACTATATTTGTCCAAATGCACGCTGTTTGGCAAGATGAACAACGCGCCGACGTGATAAGAGAACGTGAACCACCCAACATGCGATGTGATAGAGATGTGTAATTCTAGATCGGGGTAAAAGCGAAGGGGTTTGAGGCGTCTCGACCGCGCATCTGAAGCACAGAGGGACGCGCGCTGGGTTGCCGTGACGATCCGCGCTGTCTATGGGTGCTTTCACACCTGCCTCATTTCGTTCGGTTGAATCGTACTAGAGTTCGTTTCCCTCTTTGGTGCGGTTCGTTTGGTCAGGTCTGAAAGCAGCAATCGCACTCGGGTGCGCACTAAAAGCGGACCAAACAAGCGTACCGAGACCTCCTTAAAGAGGTGGTCTCCATAGTGTTACTATAGTTTGCTGGCTTTGCCTCGCCTGTTGGAATTTTCCCACACGTAAATTCTGACCAATCGAAAAGCAGTTTAGGAAATACGCCATGGCCAATGAGTGATGTGGATGTTGTCACGTGCCTGCGTTTTAGTTCGTTTCAACTGGTTCGGACCAAAGCAATCAGTGTGGTGTGAAAAGGAACCAAAAAATCTGAAAAATGCAACAATGTATAATTGTTTGCCCTTGGTTCGGACCAAATGAACCGAACTAGAGATGTGAAAGCACCCTATAACTCAGCAGCTAAATCTATATCTGTCCAAATATGCACGTTTCACTAAGAGCCCGATCACATGCGGTTTAGTGCATGGCTGTGACCACAAATAAAACGGAGAGGACGTGGCTTTTGTTCATTATCCAACAGATTACAGATTGGTTATTTTGCACTCCTGACATAAATTAGATAGTCAACGCTTGGAGGTTCGGCGTGCGTTTGCTCAAGTTAATTTTACTTTACCGAGCCTTTGTAGCAAAGGCTTCCACAGACGGCGCCGGTTACAGCTCGCTCGGCGCCCTTTACGTTATTTCGTATCAGCACAACGCCTAGCTTTTCTCCGTGACTTTTCCGCACGCTGCTTCCAAAACTTCCCCACCATATCTCTACAATAATGATGTAAGACGAGCCTGACAGAAGTGACTGTCTCATGCATATTAACTAAATTATCTTGTATGCATACTACAGCGCAGGGATTGGACTGAATGAGCTTTATGTCATGAATATATATTGAGAATCACACGGAGCGGTCGACGTCAGCATGTGAGCCCATACTTGGGCCAAAAAGCCTGCGCTGAGGTCAGCATTTGTGACGTTGCTCCGACTAAGCTTTTCAAACCGGAAGACAGAAATCGCTCTGAAAAATGCAAAAATAACTATTTTCACATATGAATACCATTAATGAGTACCCTTAGTGTTTTCAATGATGTGCAGCAGATACATATCTGTTTTCATCTCAAAAAAAGTGTTTTGGGGTTTCATGACCCTTTAATTTAAGTTTGTTATTCTATTTATGAGTTTTAATTTCCTTAAATTTGAACAAAAACTTTAAGGACCCACAGAAACCCTGTTATTTGCTTGTGAAATTATGGTATTTCCTCATTAATTTAATTTATAATATTGTATAGAAAATGTAAGTTGGGTACCCTTGATTTGGAGTAATTTAACATATTTTAAACTCATTATGAGTTTAACTTACCATTGTGTTATTACATGTAGTTCAATATTACTTAAAACGCTGAATTTTGTTATATTTTCTCATTTTTATTAGTATCTATTTTCTATGTAAATGTCGGTGCACTTTTGTGATTTTAGACTCCGCAGTGAACGGGACTTTTATTTTGGTGTTGATGTGTGACGTCATACGGCCGCGCCGCTCCTGCATCTGTTGTGATTCTGCTGAAGAAAGGTTTGTGTTTTAAGCGTTTAACGTGTTTATAGCGATACAGAATGAATGATATATTATTAAATGCAACACTGTATTGCTTTATCTAACATTTATCAGCGTTGTGTGAGTAAAGTAACAACGAAATTAATGAGTAACAGAAGGAGCGTCTCATTTCTCTAGTTATTGTGAATCAGTTCAAACATGATACTACGAGCGAAAAGTGTGTACTCTGTGATGAAAAAGTACATACTTTTGAGTGGATGGTGGATGCCCAATTTTACTAGCCAAAATATTTTTTACCAGACACTTTTTTTCTCCGGAAATTAAAATGTATAAAAGAAAGTGCATTAGTAAATGGGATGAATTTGTCGTTTCAATGACAAAAACTGTCAGAATCATTACACACAAATAGCCTTTCAATCTGGCTGTCAAAGTGCAAAATGGCCTCAAATTTAACATTAGTAAAAGAACTAAATATATGCAGCTTAAATGAAATGCTCAGGACTCAGGCTTAGTCTAATGCAGGTTAAACTCAGCACATTCAGTGACAGAACAAGAGCTGCTCTTGTAAACAGTGCGATTTGCTTTCTATCTTCGAATTGTTCCGTAATCGTTTAAAAAAGGACATTTTGAGCTGTTTCTCATGTCTTTTGACACATTTCTCATGTCTGTGAGGAGTAGCCTATGCGCTTGTGTTTTGGATTATCATTCTGTATTTAGGGCAGTGCTTCTCAAATAGTGGGGCGCGACCCCCTCGGGGAAAATACTATTTCAGGAAGTTTTTTTTTTTTTTTTTTGCACCGAACAAGAGCACACATCAAAGAGCCGGAGATATGAAGTGTAAATAACAAACACCATGGAAAAATATTTAACAGGGATGAAAAGAAAGTCGGAGAGAGACGGAGATAATGAGGGAAACACGTTAAGCCTCCCGAAAGCTAAGACGAGGAAATATGACGAAGCATATGTTGCGCTTGGCTTCACTGCGACTACGGTGGGAGACAAAGAAAGACCGGTATGTTTACTGTGTCTAAAAATGTTGGTAGCGGACAGTATGAAGCCAAATAAATCAAGGCGTCACTTACAGACATTACACCCCAATCACGCTGATAAGTCGCTTGAGTTTTTTCATCGAAAACGTGCCGAATATTGCTGACAATTGTCCCGCTTTGTGAATGCAACTTCAGTAAACCAGCAAGCACAGTTGGCATCATATAAGGTGGCGTACCAAAAAACCCCACTCCATAGCAGAGGAGCTGATACTGCCTGCAGCATTAGACATGGTCTCTGTCATGCTGGATGACGCAAGTGCTGTAAAATGAAACACTATCCCTCTGTCCAATGACACTGTCGCCAAACGTATAGATGACATTGCAAATGATCTTAAAGAACAGCTGGTGGATAAACTCAAAGACAAACGTTTTGCCTTGCAGTTCGATGAAGCAACTGCGAGCAACAAAGACTGTTTGTTTATTGCTTATGTACGTTTTGACATGACAAACTCCCTGTGTGAGGATCTACTTTTTTGTAAATATGTCAGAGACAGAGCCACAGCTGAAGAGCTTTACAAAATACTGGACTGCTTCCTGACTGAGAATGGGCTTACGTGGGAGAACTGCATTGGTGTTTGCAGTGATGGCAGACCATGGCAGGGATGAGAAAAGGACTTCGGGCACTCATCAAGAAGGCATCACCTAATGCTGAGTGGATTCACTGCGTAATACACAGAGAAGCACTGGCATCAAGGCACCTTTCCCTCTGAATTAAGTGAGATTATGACCGACATTGTAGGTGTGGTCAATTTTATAAAGACCAGACCACTAAAAACAAGAGTCTTCTCTGCTATCTGTGAGAGGAGATGGGAGCTGAACATCAAACTGTGCTGTTTCACAGTGAAGCGAGGTGGCTGTCACGAGGAAAAGTCTTGTCCCGAGTTTATGAACTCAGAGAGCAGATAAGAATGTTTTTGGAGCAGGAGAACAAGTATGACCTCGCAGAAAAATTTAGTAATGAGATCTTCCTGGCAAAACTGGCCTACATGAGTGACATATTTGGAAAGCTAAATGAACTAAATCTACAGCTTCAAGGGAAAGATAAACACCTGCCTCAGGTCACAGACAAGATCAGCTCTTTCACTCGAAAGCTTACAATGTGGGGCAGGCGACTTGATGAAGGAAATACTGATTCATTCGAGAACCTGCATGAATTTGCTGACACTAATGACTATGATGCCACCTCAGTGATTCCACATATTAAGGAGCATATTTCATCGCTGATCGGATTCCCTGAAAACACTTCCCAATATGACCGGGTGAAAGATCCTTTCAATTCACCAGCTCCACCTGGTTTCAGCTCTGCAGAGGAGGAACAGTTCATTGACATGTCGTCTGACTCCACATTGAGACTGAGCTTCACATCACAGACACTGAGTGAATGCTGGCTGAGTGTAGAGAGGCAGTATCCACTCTTAGGGCAGAGGGCCATGGGCATTCTACTACCGGATTATTCTTTATGTAATAATCTTTGTCGACTTTGTATCTGTCCCTATTCAAATAAACAACAAATAAATACCTTTTGCAACATCTTATCTTTGTGAGACTGGCTTCTCTTCTGTTGCTGCACTGAAGACCAAGTACAGGTCGCAGCTAAACATTGAGCAGGAGCTGAGAGTTGCTAGCCTAGAAATCTAGACGCACCCTAGCGGCAGCAAATTTAATTTGCCCGCAAGTGTGGTCTAGCAACTCTCAATTCCTATCTGAGCTGTATTCCTCAGAATCTGGACGGCCCAATCACATCGTGTAGGTAGGCTAAAGAGTTGGCCGAGTTGCGTTTGCGTGCTTCTAGTAACACAGTCTTCTAGTAAACACAGAAACTGGCGAACTGCGGCGGTCTTTCGAATCAGCTCTGCCCGCGCCTCCGGAAGACTTGGAGTTAAGCTTTCCTCTGAGAAAAGAACAAAGAGCGACACTGAAGTCATTCTTAAAAAGGGAAGATGTGTTCGGAGTTTAGCCGACCGGATACGGCGAATGTTTAATCAGTCAGCGAGGAGCGAGCTCCCCTCTACCGTCGTTGCTCCGGTTGGTGTACCGCTATCCTATCGCGTGCAGAGAGAGTTTGAAAGACAACCGTTTATCCCGCCCCTCGGACTGAGCCCTGCCTATGGTGAGTTTCCAGACCAAACATCTTGATGTGGGTCTGGCTTGTCAGGCTAGAGAGTTGCAGTGTCATGCTTCAAACCCCGCTTCGAAAAGCTGTGCACTGCAAAACGTGCTCATTGTAGCCATTAATCCTGACTTCCTCTAGTAATCAACCGATATTATTTTTTTTTTTTATAACCGATACCGATTATTTGCATATTTATGTGCCGATAATCGATACAGAACTGATATTTACTTATTGTGTTATTTCTGTCTTTTACAATTACAGCAACAGCACTGAACTGAGCTTTTTAAACACTGTAATTTTTGCAGTTTCACTCACTCACATACAGAACAAAAGACATTTACATCAATAAATAGTCCGAATTGTTTTTTTTTTTTTAAATACAGTGCAAAGTCTTATGAACATTAATGCTGTTTTACCTTTTTATTTATAAATACAGCCATATTAACAACTGGCAAAATACATTTATAAAATCTAATGTTTTCAAATGGAGAATATAAATGAGAGTTGAGTCTATGGGCATAAATATAAGCATTCATTTTAAACTACAGTTTTAAAAGGTTTATGTGTTTAATAGACTAAAGAGTGAATATTCTCTGGATTATGCAAACATTGTAAAAGCTGATGTATTCGCTGGTTTGTTTATGTCAATCTCATCTAGTACGGTATCAAAATGAATGTTTGTGTCAGTCTCTGAATTATGCTGATGACAGGGTGCTGTTTTCATCTCTGCGTTTAACACTCGTCTCGCGGAGATAGGCTTAATAATTCATTTTCACGGAGCTGTAATTAATTCGATGTTTATTATAAAACAATGAATTGTTATATAATGTTAAAGGTCATATAGCAGACGTTAATATAATTTAAGGAGTTTTAAACGAGTCGGTCTTGTTTACATGTACAGAGACTAGCCTATGCTGGAACAACAACTCGGTGAGAGAACGGCTGAACGCCACTGAGCATAAACACAGAGAGAGAAAGAGTTTGGTGCTTTTATTTCTAACATGCTCTCATTCGTGGAGTAATAATTAATTTTCACGGAGCTGTAATTAATTAGATGTTTATTATATAAATGTTAGATAGCAGACGTTAATATAATTTAAGGAGTTTTGTTTACATGGTGATCTAGGCTATATGCTAGAGCAACAACTCGGTGAGAGAACGGCTGAATGCGACTGAGAATGAACACAAAGAGAGAAATAAGTTTGGCGCTTTTATTTCCAACATGCTCTCATTCATGGCTGTTTTATTTCATTCATGTGAAATTGCATCTTTATTGTGACATGATGACGGATTACCTGACTGACTCCGTCAGTGAGTTCGCCAAGTTTAAACTACCTATACATATCAACGTCTTATTTGAGGTTATCTCAATTTTACATAACAAAGTTGATTAATTAAGGGATGCAGGTTATTTTACCTCTGAACACAGCTGTTGATAATCTCCCTTCAGACGCAGTCCTTTAATGGTGCGCTTGTATGCAATTCTCAAAACGTCCACAAGATGCCGCTATTTATCGGAAAATCCGATATTACAAAACCGATACCCGATTATGGGAAAATGCTTAAATATCGGGAAAAATATCGGGAATCCGATATATCGGTCGCTCACTAACCTCCTCATTTTGATTAAAAAAAAAACAAAAAAAACAGTTTTAATGTTTTAAAAACAAAATGTTTTATACATGTTTTGTTCATTTTTTAGTGTTTTAAATATTGTGCTGCTGAGTTAAATGTTCCTGATCAAAAAATGTTTACACTTTAAATAAGGATTGCTTTTTTATTATGCACTTTAAGTCTTTTCTGTTACAGACTTTATATATTGTGCTCCTGAGTTAATGTTCCTGATCAGTTAGAATTTATTGTTATTTATTGATTAAATTTTATTTTTCAGTATGAAATGGTCAATAAATGTTTGCAGGATTGAATTTTTTTTATAGTTTTTTTAATTTATTTATATATATGCACTTTTCTGTTACAGACTTTATAGATTGTGCTCCTGAGTTAATGTTGCTGATCAATTTAATTGTATTATTATTTATTGATTATGTTTAATTTGATTTCATTTTTTAAATTTCAAGCAAATTGATGCATTTTAAGTCTTTTCTGCTACAGACTAAAAAACAATGTTAATAAAGTTATTCTTTGTTGTAAGTTGATCTATATTTCTTTTTTCTTTAATATTAATAAGGATACAATGTTTTGCAGAGGTGTAATTTTATAGACAAATTATACTATTACAGTCGCGGCGGAGAGTTGGGGGGCGCAAAATGTTCTCTTCTTCCTTAGTGGGGGCGTGACAAAAAATAATTGAGAAGCACTGATTTAGGGGTACATTTCATGTCACCCAAAATTTCAGGAAATCAGTATTCTTTTTTGATCAATAAACTAGGTTGAATAATATGCTCTTAATGTGCTAAATTCATTATTTGGCAAGCTTAAAGGGTTAGTTCACCCAAAAATGAAATTTCTTTAATTAATGACTCACCCTAATGTCGTTCCACACCCGTAAGACCTCCGTTCATCCTCAGAACACAGTTTAAGATATTTTATATTTAGTCCGAGGGATTCTTATGCTTCTTATTTATTAAAGCCCCACTTGGCTACTTTTGCTCTCGGGGTCCCCCTACAGTTTGGAAAAAATAATGTCCTCAAATACTGTCGTAAGCGCTGTAATCCTACAACAGGGGATGCCATCGCGCTTGCATTTGTTGACATGACAACCCTGATAGCCCTGAACTAGTGATGCGTGGCTCATCTCATAACCCGCGGACCCCGTATGTCTATTTAATGGTCGCGGGTGCGCGGCGGGTTGTAAAAATATATACAGTGGTGCGGTGCCGGCCAAATAACTTCATAAAAGTGGCGCTGCGGATCGGTGCAGCACATTGTGCAGCACTAACAGTTCCCCTGAACACTGCAAGAGGATTTCGAGTTCTTCTGGCGGCGCGTGTGAAATGTCTTCATCCCAGGTAACGTTACAGTCAGTGGCATATGCTTCAGCATGTCATATGAATATAATTTCATGGCTTTTATTTTTTTCAAACACCAAATAATCACGATGCTCACGTTTACAAGCCAGCGTCATTATAGTAGTCTATTGGTTACCGTTTTACAGAATCTATATGATACTTCAGTTCAATGTTTGAGTGGTAGCTCACCGTAACAAGCAGGACAGCATCGGTCGGGCACGCCTCCTCCAGCTCACGCCGACGAGCAAACCCTGGTCACATTTTGATCCTAGTCCTGCCTTTAATCCCATCACTTTTTCGTTTCCTCTTATTGCTTTCCTCCAACCAAACATTTTCTTTCTTATGTGTCTGTGCTGCTTCGGACATGACTATATTATCCGACGAACAAAGTTGTGCTCGCACGTCTGAATGTAAGGAAGTGTGTGTGTTGGTGGAAGTGACGTATATGCCGTAAAGCAGTCGAATTTTGTAGTTCTTTTTGTTCTCGGGTTACTACCCGAAACCCGAAGTTTAAAAGTACGATTAAAAACGATACAGACCCCATCAGGCTATGGCAGACGTGTCATTCAACCTATTGTAAGTCGATTTATCATCACAAGAGTCTTAAAAAATATATTATGAAGGTTGAAAAGTTACCTAGTGCTGCTTTAAATACAGGCAACTTGTTGATGAAACAGATTAAAATTAAGATTTACAATTTATACAAAATTAAATTCATTAGATAAAGTAGTTAGCTACTGGAAAATCTACACTGTTTTAAACGTAAATGAGCAACTGAAAAATGTAGTTAAAGGGTTTGTCCACTCAATTCTGTCATTAATTATTTACCCTCGACGATGTTGATGGACACCCGTAAAACCTCTGTTCATCTTCAGACACATAGTCCATCTCACTACAGTGGCTCACAATCATTTTATGAAGCGACAAGAATAGTTTTTGTGCAAAAAACAACTTTTATAGTGAGCCGATTTCAAAACAAAGCTTTGAACCGTTATGAATCAGTGAATCGTTCATGATTCGGATTGCTTGTCAAACTGCTGATATTACGTGACTTTGGAGATCCAAACCGCTGATTTGATACACTAATTTTTTTTTGACTCTTCGAGTCAATTTAATCAATTGTTTCACAGACAATCAATCTCGATTTTATACAAATCTTTAAATAGCTAATAATTTATGGGTCTTTATAATTTTGTATTATTAACATTCTTTAATTAATGTTGTGTTAGTTTTGAGTGTTTTGTCTCATAAGGTAATTTAAGTCCATTAACTGAACTAGAGCTGATTGAGACTCTCATGTGTGTATTTGTTTCTGTTAATTATTCTCCTCTTAAATTCGACAGAGTGTTCAAACACAGAAAAACTCCTGGAGAAGTGGCTGAGATCCACGTGACACTATTATAAAGATGGCGTTTATTAAAGAGGAGAGCGAAGACGTGAAGATTGAAGAAGCATTGAGAGTGAAAGATGAAGAAACTGAGGAACAAACAGGTTGGTTTAATTCTCAAAGCTGAACTCAGTCTTTTGCTCCTTATTCAAATCTCCAGCTCTACAGAATTGAATGTCTTATGAATGTCATAATTAAAGCGCTAATATTTGACATGGAGCGAGTCGCCTCATGTGGACAGACATGAGATCACATGACCAGACAAACACTAATGCTGCTTCAAGTGAATCTGTGAAGATCTGGCTTACTTTTGTTATTATGACACTTTAAATTAGTATAAATAATACGGTAATAGCCTTTTATAATCAGGTGACCAGGTCTCGTGGAGCTCTGCTGCAGTGGAAAATGGGCTGGCCTTAAATTTTCGAGCCAACAAACGGTCCTCTCGAGCAGTTGTCTTGCGGGGTTGTCTTGTTGACCTGGGCTTGTCAAAAACGTCTCCAGTCTCTTCAAATCTTTATCCTCTGTACTTGACGCTGAGACACATTGAAGGTGTCTGCCACATCAGCAGTGGATCTAGTCTTCAGCCTCTTGATAATCAAAACTTTAGTCTCAGGGTGAATCTTAGGCATGTTTGCAGAGGTCTAGTTGCAGTTGATGTGAAGGTCTAGCGTACCTTGGTTCTTTTTATACACACTTGAGACCTAATTGATCCAATATTAGTCAGAGGGGAAGCTCATATGACAAGGTGACAACACTTATGTCTTTGCAAAAATTGACTCAATGGGCTTTACCAAGCTGTGAATATTAGAATACTTTTTGAAAATGTAGTTGTAGCAAAGTTCGATAGTATGAGGAAGGAAGAGGACACGGGGGTCAGCTAGACGGTTGATGCTTGTTTATTAACTCAAAACTTTCAATAACACACACTGCGGTGTGGATTCGTATAAACACACGATCACTTCCGGGTCGGCACTTCCGGCTTCCGGTAACTCAGTCTCTGTGGGGGTTTGGCATCAACCGTCCGAACTCTCTCTCTCCCTGGTCTCTGGTTCCGCTGGTGTTTTATCCCGTCTCCGCGCTCAGTACTGGAACAAGAGACAGGTGTTATTAATCTGCGTCCAACCCACTCACTTACCGCTCGTCCCGCGGCTCTCTCTCCCGCTGCAGACCTCGCTGAACCACGCCCCCCTTGCCACATACCCCCACCGCCCGACTCAGGCCGGGGAGCCGTCCGGCCTGCAGCCCCCCCCCCCCCCCCCCCATTTCTGGAGAGGAAATCGGCCACAGCCATCTGAGCACCCGGCCTGTGGACCACCTTGAACTTAAACGGCTGAAGAGCTAGATACCAACGGGTGATCCGCGCGTTGGTATCCTTCATGCGGTGGAGCCATTGGAGAGGAGCGTGGTCCGAACAGAGAGTGAACTCCCGCCCCAGGAGGTAATAGCGGAGAGTGAGAACGGCCCATCTGATGGCCAAACACTCCTTCTCTATGGTGCTGTACTTAGCTTCCCTCTTGGAGAGCTTACGGCTAATGTACAGCACCGGCCGCTCTCCCCCCTCCACCTCCTGGGCCAGGACTGCGCCCAGCCCCCTGTCCGACGCGTCAGTCTGCAACAAAAAAGGGAGAGAAAAGTCAGGGGAGTGTAAAAGCGGCCCGCCACATAGAGCAGCCTTCACTTGGGTAAAAGCCTGTTGACACAGCTCCGTCCACTGGACCGTATCTGGTAGCCCCTTTCTAGTAAGATCAGTCAAAGGGCTGGTGAGGTCCGAATAATTTGGTATAAACCGTCTATAATATCCCGCCAGCCCCAAGAGCTGTCTTACCTCTTTTTTGGTCTTGGGCCTCGGACAGGTTGCAATTGCGGCAGTCTTATCAATTTGGGGACGCACCTGCCCATGACCCAAGTGGAAGCCCAGATACCTTACTTCCACCCGCCCAATCGCACACTTCTTTGGATTGGCAGTGAGCCCCGCTCCCCTCAGCGACCTCAGGACCGCCCTCACATGCTGCATATGCCGCTGCCAATCGTGACTATAAATCACTATGTCATCCAGGTACGCAGCAGCATATGCAGCATGGGGACGCAAAATCCTATCCATGAGTCGCTGGAAGGTTGCGGGCGCCCCGAACAAGCCGAAAGGAAGCGTGACAAATTGGTGTAATCCAAACGGCGTGGTGAAAGCTGTTTTTTCTTTGGACAATGGAGACAAGGGGATCTGCCAATAGCCCTTTGTTAAGTCCAGTGTCGAATAAAATCGAGCCGTGCCTAACCGATCAAGCAACTCGTCAACCCGCGGCATTGGATACGCGTCGAATTTCGACACAGCGTTCACCTTGCGGTAGTCCACACAGAACCTGACCGAGCCGCCTGTTTTGGGGACCAAAACTATCGGGCTCGCCCAGTCACTGTTGGACTCTTCGATTACTCCCATGTCGAGCATTGCGCCTAATTCTTCCTGAACTACTTTTTTCTTGTGTTCAGGCAAGCGATACGGCCGGCTGCGAACTACCACGCCCGGCTCGGTCTCGATATGGTGCTGAATCAAGTCGGTACGTCCCGGTAGGGGCGAGAACACGTCAGCGAACTCCGCCTGCAATTTCGATAAATCAGTGAGTTGTAATGGTGAGAGGTGATCTCCCCCAGGGGCCAGCGCGACTGATTGCGCTTTAATGCTCGCCTCTGGCCCGAGATCATCCTCTCCCCCGATCACCGTTGCCAACAACACTGATTCCACCTCATTCCATTTTTTTAGCAGGTTGAGGTGGTATATTTGACGTGCCCCGTTCCTATCGGATCGTATCACTTCATAATCGAGCTCTCCTATCTGTCGTGCGACCTCAAACGGCCCCTGCCACTTTGACATTAATTTTGAGCTCGACGTCGGGAGTAGAACGAGCACTTTCTCTCCCGGTGTGAATTTGCGTAGTTTAGTACCCCTGTTATATGACCGGCTCTGGCGGTCCTGGGCTTGCAACAAATTCTCCCTAGATAGCCGCCCCAAGGTGTGGAGTTTTGTTCGCAAGTCCATGACGTACTGAATTTCGTTTTTGGCCAAAGAAGGCCCCTCCTCCCAAGTTTCTCGTAGGACGTCCAGCACCCCCCGTGGCTGCCGACCGTAGAGAAGCTCGAAGGGGGAAAACCCCGTGGAGGCTTGCGGGACCTCTCGCACAGCAAATAAGAGGGGTTCTAAACACCGATCCCAATTTTTGGCGTCTTCCTGTACGAATTTACGGATCATGGATTTAAGAGTGCGATTAAATCGTTCGACCAAGCCGTCTGTTTGTGGGTGATAAACGCTGGTTCGAATGGATTTAATGCCCAATAATCCGTACAATTCGCTTAACGTGCGTGACATAAACGCCGTGCCTTGATCAGTGAGGATTTCCTTCGGAATCCCCACCCGGGAGATTAAACGAAACAGGGCGTCCGCAACACTCTTCGCCGAGATGTTGCGGAGAGCCACTGCTTCCGGATATCGTGTTGCGTAGTCCACGATAACTAGCGCAAAACGATGCCCGCGTGCGGATCGCTCTAATGGCCCGATGAGGTCCATCGCAATTCTCTCGAAGGGGACCTGCATTAATGGAAGGGGGCGCAATGGCGCTTTTGGGGCGGCCTGTGGATTCACCAACTGACATTCCGGACAAGACGCGCACCACCTGCGCACATTGTCATGAATGCCTGGCCAAAAAAATCGGGTCATTAAACGATTCAGCGTGGCCGCCTGTCCCAGGTGGCCCGCCATTGGGTTAGAATGAGCCGCCTGGAAAAGCATTTCCCGGCGGCTCTTTGGTACTAACAGCTGGGTTGTATCTACCTTTGTCTGAGTGTCTTGGGTCACTCGATACAACCGATCCTTGATTATGGCAAAATATGGATACGAGACAGGCAAGGCAGGTTGGAGAGACTGACCGTCAATCGATCGGACCTGTTGGAAGGCATTTTTGAGGGTCTCATCTTGTGACTGCTCCAGCGGAAAGTCATCGCGGTCCGAGAGAATCAGTCTCTCGATCCCGCTCGGTTCCGCTGAAGCTGTCCCCAAGGGTCCCGTCTCAGTCTCCCCAAGCTGCACTCGCGCCGCCCCCCTCCTCGCCTTCTTCTCCCAAGCGGCATCCGCGCATAACGACCCCAATAACGCCGAAAAGGCGGGCCAATTTGTCCCCAGAATTAGCGGATGCCGGAGGTGTGGACTAACCGCCACCTCTATACTATGCTTTCTCCCCCAAAACTGTATCGTGACCGGGACAACCGGGTATTCCACCACATCCCCATGCACACACCGCACCTTAACCATGCGGCTTGTATCCAATGCCCCAGGCTGCATCAGGCTTTGATGGATCGAGGTTTGGTTACATCCTGAATCCACCAAGGCCTGATATGTACCCCCCTTGATACTCACAGGAATTTGGTACTCTCCTGCCTGATCGGGGGTGGTCCGCTGGACGTTCGGGATCCGGATCATTGTTCCGATGTCCATCATCGGACACCGGTCAACAAAATGATCCACACCGCCAGCAGGCCAGCCCAGGCCTACCCGCCGCCCTGGCGGGGAGTGGGTTGGAGGATGAGCGCGGAAAGGGGGCGGAACCAGAGCCATTGTCACTACCAGCCCCCAGCGGCCCCGCCCCCCTGGGCGGGGCCCGCGAACTCCCAGACGGTCCAAGGCCCATCCCACCCCGGCCTCTGGGGGGGACGCGAGGAGGGCCTGGAGGGCGGGACCTGGGGAGAGGGACAGGGCGAGAGAGAGAGAGAGAGAGAGAGGGGGGAGAGAGAGAGGGAGAAGTTAATGGGGGTTCGCCGACCCCCGGGCACGCCACCAGGTGGTCCTCCGCCAAGTTGATGGCCGTCTCCAGCGACGTGGGCCGGTGGCACTGGACCCACTCGGCGGTCTTCCTGGGGAGCCGAGTGATAAATTGCTCCAGCACCACCAGATCGACAACATGGTCCACGTCGCTGCCGCCGGCCAGAAGCCATCTGCGGCACTCGTCCCGGAGCTGTTGGGCCAATGCGAAGGGTCGACCGGACTCACCCCACTCCAGGGAACGGAAACGCTGTCGGTGTTGTTCCGGGGTCCGGCCGACCCGCTGAAGGATGGCCCTCTTCAGGTCGTCGTAGTCCAGGAGGTTCGCGACCGGTAGTTGTTGCGCGGCCGCCTGGGCTTCTCCGGATAGTAGGGGGATGAGGCGCACCGGCCACTGTGCCCGGGGCCACCCGCAGGCCTCCGCGGCCTTCTGGAATAGATCCACGAAGGCCTCCGGGTCGTCTTCCGGCCCCATCTTCTGGAGGGGCACGTGAACCGGTGCGCTGGCCCGCCCGGCGGCCTCGGCGCGAACCTCCCGGTCCATCCAGCTCCGGAACCGCTCGCGGTCCTCTTGCTGGCCTTGGACGATCGCCTCGAAGCGGCGCTCCTGTTCGGTCCGAAGGTCCAGCAACGCCTGGTGGTGTTCTTGGTGGAGGACCGCGAGGGAGTTGATGACATCCGCAAATGGCGAGGCGGAGGGCGTTGTCATGGCGGCGGCGCTGTCCTACTTCCTTCCCGGGTTTCGGCACCAGTGTAGTAAAGTTCGATAGTATGAGGAAGGAAGAGGACACGGGGGTCGGCTAGACGGTTGATGCTTGTTTATTAACTCAAAACTTTCAATAACACACACTGCGGTGTGGATTCATATATACACACGATCACTTCCGGGTCGGCACTTCCGGCTTCCGGTAACTCAGTCTCTGTGGGGGTTTGGCATCAACCGTCCGAACTCTCTCTCTCCCTGGTCTCTGGTTCCGCTGGTGTTTTATCCCGTCTCCGCGCTCATTACTGGAACAAGAGACAGGTGTTATTAATCTGCGTCCAACCCACTCACTTACCGCTCCTCCCGCGGCTCTCTCTCCCGCTGCAGACCTCGCTGAACCACGCCCCCCTTGCCACAGTAGTTTTTCACTGAAACATTATCACAAAAGCTGGTGGGATTAAAATGAGCCATTTCTTGTAAAAATATCTTGATTAGAAATATATTTCAGCGGCACTTTAGGTCAATTTGTACACAAGCGACAAAACTTTTGTCAGGGACTGTAGTGGACCAACTCCAGCAGATGACATGGCACCCCAAACCATCACTGTGAAAACTTTACACTGGACCTCAAGCAACGTGGATTGTGTGCCTCTCCTCTCTTGCAAAATTTACTTTCATCAGAGATTGGACCACTCAGCAGCAGAACAGTCTTGTCCTTTTTGTCTTCAGCCCAGGCGACACGCTTCTGACGTGCCTGTTGTTCAAGTGTGGCTTGACACAAGGAATGCGACAGCTAACACCCATGTCTTGCATACGTCTGTGCATAGTGGTTCTTGAAGCACTGACTCCAGCTGCAGTCCACTCTTTGTGAATCTCCTTCACATTTTTTAATGGGTTTTGTTTTACAATCCTCTCCAGGGTGTGGTTATCCCTATTGCTTGGACACTTTTTTTCTACCACATCTTTTCCTTTACTTCATCTCTCTATAAATGTGCTTGGACACAGAGCTCTGTGAACAGCCAGCCTCTTTTGCAATTATCTTTTGTGTCTTGCTGTCCTTGTGCAAGGTGTCAATGGTCGTCTTTTGGACAACTGTCTAATCAGCAGTCTTTCCAGTGATCGTGTAGCTTACAGAACTAGACTGAGAGACCATTTAAAGGCATTTGCAGGTGTTTTGAGTTAATTAGCTGATTAGAGTGTGACAATATTGCGTCTTCAATATTGAACCTTTTCACAAATTTTTTAATTTTCTGAGATACTGAATTTGGGATTTTCCTTAGGTGTCAGTTATAATTATCAAAATTAAAACAAATAAACATTTGAAATATCTGTAGAACATTTTGTCATTGTTATGGGGATTATAAGTAATCTGGAGGAAAGTTAGTGAGGGAAGTGCCTAAAGATTTTATTTAAAATTTGATTCCTGCACGTGGGAGAGCGAACCACTAGAATTTAATGAAATGAGTGGAAATGCTGACCTGAGAGATCATGGCTGAGCAGAGGTATATGCCGTTTGATCGGTTCATTTCTGTGTTTACTGAATCTAAGTTAGAGATCAGTTGAAGACTAGTCTTATTTATTGACTAGTTATTATATATATATATATATATATATATATATATATATATATGTTAATATTTAAGTTTATTAAATATGAACAGATGGAGGCAACTGCTGTGGTGAGCCCCTCAGACAGCTCTCTCAGTTAAAATCACGCAAATGAGTGCAAAACAATCATCTAGGTGGCCAATAGCTCCAATCATCTAGGTGGCCAATAGCTCCAATCATCTGGGTGGCCAATAGCTCCAATCATCTGAGTGGCCAATAGAGATTGATTTTTACATAGTGAAATTAATATTTTTTATGAGCACTTAGCTTATATATTTAACACTAACAGTACAAATAAAGTAACAAAAATACAAACCTGATTCCAAAAAAGTTGGTACACTGTACAAATTGTGAATAAAAACAGAATGCAATGTGGAAGTTTCAAATTGCAATATTTTATTCAGAATACAACATAGATGACACATCAAATGTTTAAGGGAAAAAATAAGCTGATTTTAAATGTCATGGAATCAACATATCAAAAAAATTTGGGACAAGGCCATGTTTACTACTGTGTGGCATCCCCTCTTCTTTTTATAACAGTCTGAGAACTGAGGAGACAAGTTGATCAAGTTTAGGAATAGGAATGTTGTCTCATTATTGTCTAATACATGCTTCTAGTTGCTCAACTGTCTTGGGTCTTCTTTGTTGGATCCATCCATCCATCCATCCATCCATTATCTTCCGCTTATCCGGGGCCGGGTCGCGGGGGCAACAGTCTAAGCAGAGACGCCCAGACTTCCTTCTCCCTAGCCACTTCCTCCAGCTCCTCCGGGGGAACCCCGAGGCGTTCCCAGGCCAGCCAGGAGACATAATCCCTCCAGCGTGTCCTTGGTCTTCCCCGGGGCCTCGTCCCGGTGGGACGTGCCCGGAACACCTCCCTGGGAAGGCGTCCAGGAGGCACCCGAAATAGATGCCCGAGCCACCTCAGCTGGCTCCTCTCGATGTGAAGGAGCAACGGCTCTACTCTGAGCTCCTCCCGAGTGACCGAGCTTCTCACCCTATCTCTAAGGGAGCGCCCAGCCACCCTGCGGAGAAAGCTCGTTTCAGCCGCCTGTATCCGGGATCTTGTCATTTCGGTCATGACCCACAGCTCATGACCATAGGTGAGAGTAGGAATGTAGATTGACTGGTAAATCGAGAGCTTCGCCTTACAGCTCAGCCCTTCTTCACCACGACCGATCGGTACATTGCCCGCATTACTGCAGATGCTGCACCGATCCGTCTGTCAATCTCCTTTTCCATCTTTCCCTCACTCGTAAACAAGACCCCAAGATACTTAAACTCCTCCACTTGAGGCAAGAACTCTCCACCAACCTGAAGTGAGCAAGCTACCCTTTTCCGACTGAGAACCATGGCCTCGGACTTGGAGGTGCTGATTCTCATCCCAGTCGCTTCACACTCTGCTGCAAACCGTCCCAGTGCATGCTGAAGGTCCTGGTCTGAGGGTGCCAACACGACAACATCATATGCAAAGAGCAGTGACGAAATCGCACGGTCCCCAAACCGGACACTCTCCGACCCTTGGCTGCGTCTAGAAATTCTGTCCATAAAAATTATGAACAGAACCGGTGACAAAGGGCAGCCCTGCCGGAGACCAACATGCACTGGAAACAAATTTGACTTACTGTCGGCAATGCGAACCAAGCTCCTGCTCTGGTCGTAAAGGGACTGTACAGCCCTAAGCAAGGGGCCCCGGACTCCATACTCCCAGAGCACCCTCCACAGGGTGCCACGAGGAACACAGTCGAATGCCTTCTCCAAATCCACAGAGCACATGCGGACTGTTTGGGCAAACTCCCATGAACCCTCCAGCACCCTGTGAAGGATATAGAGCTGGTCTAGTGTTCCACGACCGGGACGAAAACCACACTGCTCCTTCTGAATCCGAGGTTCCACTATCGGTCGAATTCTCCTCTCCAGTACCCTGGCATAGACTTTCCCAGGGAGGCTGAGAGGCTACTTTGTTGCATCTTCCTCTTTATAATGCACCAAATGTTTTCTATGGCAACAAGATTAAAAATAACAGTTTTAATGGGTTTCAGTGTGGACATTTTTGTGCAAAAGGCCCTGAATGTATTTTGTTTACCTAGTGCAAAATAGTTTTTTTTAAAAAAGGAAATGGTTCTTAAATATTAAAATTCAAATAAAAATACACACCTGTGGCAAATTGTATGCAGTTAGCATTACCACAGGCAAAGTTATTTTTAAAAAAATGAAAAGGACAAAAATGTCCATAAGGATGCACGCTATAAATGATTAAAGTAAGAGGCTTAAATTATGCAAATCAATGAAAGGATTCAGCTCTGAAAGCACGAGTGCTGCACATCATGCGCTCACACCACTTTCTGCTGTTTGTTGCACTTAGCTTTGAGTATATAAAGTCTCATTAAACATTTCACATACACATCACAATGATGACGATGCATGTGCAAACACTATTGATGTGTTTTGAGAGCTCGCATCTCTTCAGCTGACGTGCCAGCTGCCGCAAATTAAACTGAAATGTTCAACGTCGTGTCCCTAAGCTCAACACACAGTTGTCTTCAGTTAAAAATAGCAAGAATAAATTATATCACCAGTGCGGATGCTGCTGTCTCTCACATAGCAGTCTCTGATCTGGAAATAATCTGAAAACAAAAGTTAAAGATAACACACATTCATTGCATTTTACTGTGAAAAGAGTTCGCCGTCTTTATTAAAATCAACACATTTAGGGCCCTATAAAATCCGTTTTATTTTTTCCCAAATTCCGTTTTATTTTCCCCCAAATTCTGTTTTTTCTGTTTTAATTTTTACAAATTCCGTTTTTTCTGTTTTAATTTTTGCAGATTCCTTTTTTTCCGTTTTAATTTTTGGGAATTAATTTTTTTTTACCCTTTACTGTTATTTTAGTCAAAAAAGAGTGTGCTTTTAATGTTAATATAATAGAACATAAAACAAAAAAAAAAAGAGAATTACCTTACATCTTTTGAGGTAACAAACCACATTTACTTTTTAGGACAAATACTGCATGATGCAACATAACACTGCACTTCAAATATTAATGGTTATGAGCTTAAACTTTCCAGTAAAATACATTATATTAGTTTATATAAGTTAAAATGAAAGTGCTCCATTAGCTTTCTCTTTCAAGTAAAAAAAAAAATAAAGAACTAAAAAAAATCATAAATCATCTTTTACATACAGTATTAAGTAAAACATTTAAAGCTGAAAAATAACATGAAAAAATAACAAATTTCACCATTAAAATAATGTAGTGAATTGTTCTGTGGGTTTAACAATCACCATTATGATCCAGAGATGTGAAAAATAAAAAATAAAATACACGAAAACACAACACTGCCAGAAGTTTTTTCCCCCTACTTCAAAGGCCCCTTTAAATTATTAAAACTAGATGCTTATCTTAACTTTGAGGTTACTTTTATCATGTAAACTACCCATATACCGCATGTTAAATGCATATGCGATTGGAACAGAGGGGAACACGGTCGCATTTGCAAGAGATATGCTGCCTACTGTGCCTATCTTAAATCAAAGCACGAGAATGACAGGGGTCGAGCAGACCACCGGAAAGTCTGACCGAATTGGACAATATTTGTCTGTATTTGCAATACACGAGCCGCGGTTCAACTGCGCGCGACCAATGCTGCCTGAGCACAACGGGCACGCGGCTCCTGCTCTCCATACACAAAGCTTCTGCGCTGCCTGTGCGGGCAGTGTGAAACCACCGTTAGTGTCGGGTTTCTTAACTTTTTCGCTGACGAAAGCAGAGCCGTAGAAACCAACTTCGCCATACTTTCATTGTTTTGAAGGGTGAGCTGAAATGACGGGAGGGGTTGTGTCGTCAAGATTTGCTTCCCACGGTCTGCATTTTCAGAACATACGTTCTGCTCCCATACAAATCAGAATTTCATTACAAATATGTAAAATTCCAGGAAACTCTGCGTTAACACAAGATTCCGTGTTGATATGCCAATTCCGCGATTCCGTGATCGCGGAAATTATAAGGCCCTGCACATTAATGATTTATCTCTCATCAACCTGCAATTTTTGGAATGTTACTTTTTATTACTTTGCCCACCTGACCCGCAGATATAACCACAATCCACGCATACTCTGAGTCCTTACACAAATATTGTCTTTCTCCTACATGACTGTGTAGTTAAATGACCTAAACGAAGCTTTGAGGCAAAATGATTTTGACGTAGAACATTTCTTGAGGGAACTCGCACTGCGTCATAGAGATGACAGTTTGGGGAAATGAGTACCCACTATGCCACACCAGTCGCAACCACCTGGTGTGAAGACCAAATCAGGCACACTCGGGAGGTGAGCACTCTGGCGCCTGGCAGTCTGCACCTCCCGGCGGTGCCAGGGGCCAGAGTGCTCACCTCCCGAGTGTGCCTCCTGATTGTGCCTGATTTGCAGAGTGCAGAGTAGCCCACCCAGCCGCTTCGCAGATCTCCTGCAAAGAGGCTCCAGAAAGGCCATGCCCCTGGTAGAATGAGCCCTCACGGCTATTGATGAAGGCAATGCGCACCTGATTAGCCATGGACATAGCCTGGACAATCCAATTACTGATTGTCTGCTGTAAAGTAGTAAAACACTTTCTTAGGTGGACCAAAACACACCAACAACTGATCTGACTTCCTCCACTGCGCAGACTTCTCCAAATAAATCCTCAATGCCGAACCGGGCACAGGAGGTGAAGTTTGCCCTCTTCCGCCATCATGTGAGGTGGGGGATGGAAGGCCTGAAGAACCGCACCTTAGGCACATAGCACGGAGTCGGGTGCAAGATGGCCTTAACTCCGCCTGGGGCAAACTCCAAGCAAGTTGGCACTACTGTCAAAGCCTGGAGGTCCCCCACTCTCCTCAGAGAAGTGATTGCAGGGAGAAAGGCCACCTTAAGGGTCAGGTTCTTGGCTTCGACCGACTCCAGTGGCTCGAAGGGGGCCTCGGCCAGCCTCTCAAGCACTACTGCCAGGTCGCAGGTTGGGACTCTGGAATGAGCCACAGGCCTCATTCTCCGTGCCCCAAGGAGGAACCATACAACCAAATGATGCCTCCCCAGCGGTCCATCACCTATAGGTGAGTGGAAAGCCCCGCTGGCAGCCACGTACACCTTAAGTGAGAACAGGGTAAGCCCAGCGGAGAAGCGATCTTTGAGGAACTCCAGCACTGAAGCCACCGGACAGTTAACTGGTTTCACCTCACGCTATCTACACCAAGTGGAAAACACATTACACTTCAGGCTGTACAGTCTCCTGATGGAAGGAGCTCTAGAGCTAAGTAAGGTCTCCACAACACCTGTTGACAGACCTTCTTTAGATACTGGGCCCCCTCAGGGACGAGACCCATAGGTTCTAAAACTCTGGCTGGGGGTGGAATATTTTTTCCCCCGCCTGAGACAGCAGATCCCTCCTCAGAGGGACCTGCCATGGGAGGCCATCTAACAGGTCAATGATGTCGGAGAACCCAACACAGGTCGGCCACTGGGATGCTACTAGGAGCAGGCTGACGCCCTCCCGGCAGACCTGCTCCAGACCTCCCGGAAGCAGAGCAATCGGGGGAAATGCATACAGACGCCGCCTTGGCCACGTCTGTGTCATGAGGGAGAACCACAGTGGACAGTGGGACATCTCTCGAGACGCGAATAAATCCACTTCCACCGGGTCGTATCTCCTGCACATGGCCTCCACCACCTCGGGGTGGAGAAGCCACTCCCGGGCCTGAGTCCCTGCCTTGACAGGATGTCTGCTCCCTGGTTTTGGTCCCCAGGAATGTACATCGCCCTGAGGGATGACAATTTCCGCTGGCCCCCCATGACCGCGCCCCAGCCAGTGAGGGAGGCATCTGTTGAAACAGTTTTCCAACAACATGATGCTCACAGTTCTGGCCCTAGGGACATAAACCAAGGCTTCTTCCATATGACAAGGGGACGAAAGCATCTGCTCGTTACCCTGATCATGAGAAAAGGATTCTTCTTTAGGGAAAAACCCCTTGGTCTTCAGCCACCACTGTAGGGGTCTCATGTGGAGCAGGCCGAACGGAATCACGTTGGACGCTGCTGCTATGAGGCCCAGCAGTCTCTGGAAATGCTTGACAGTGAGGCTACGGCCTAGCTTCACCCTGGAGACGGAGCAGGCCAAACGGAATCACTTAGGACGCTGCTGCTATGAGGCCCAGCAGTCTCTGGAAATGCTTGACAGTGAGGCTGCGGCCTAGCTTCACCCTGGAGACTCAATAAATGCGGAGGACAGTTGTGCCTGCATCGTTTTTGACTCCCATACACCCCCCAAGAACGTAGTCCGCTGGGAGGGCATCAACATGCTCTATTCGTGTTGAGTCTCAGCCCCAAGCACCTCGTGGTCCAGAACGACATCTCGATGTCGAACCCCCATATCGTACGACTTGACCAGAATGAGCTAGTCGTCGATATAATTGAGTACACAGATGCCCTTGAGCCTCAGCAGAGCCAGAGCTGCATCCATGCACTTTGTAAAGGTGCGAGGGGAAAGAGCCAGGCCGAAGGGAAGAACCCGATACTGGTACGCTTCGCCCCCAAAAGCGAACCTCAGGAACTTCCTGTGGGCAGGAAGGATGGGTACGTGGAAATATGCGTCTTTAGATTCATCGTGAAGAACCAGTCCTTGAACTGGATCTGACTCATGATGGGATAGTAAGCATCTTGAACTTGAATCTCCTCAGAGAACAGTTCAAGTACCTCAGATCTAATAAGGGACGCAAGCCCCATCTTTTTTGGGAACAATGAAGTAGCGGTTATAAAAGACGGACTCCCTGTCTGGCGGAGGGATACACTTTATGGCCTCCTTTACAATCAGGGAGTAAACTTCCTTTTCCATAACCTGGCACTGGGCTGGAAACACCACAGTCCAGACCACAGCGATGAACCTCGGTGGTGGAACACTGAACTGCAGTCAGCTTCGTTGAGGAGGATTTTCGGTGTGTGAACGTGCTCGCTGCCCAGCTGCAGGTCTTTCTAGAAGCGGCTGGAATAGCATGCGTTCGCTAGAAATCAATGTGGCCCAAGCCCCATAGACGGCGGATCGCAGCATCGACTTGCAGAAAACTCCACAGAGGAGGCAACGTCGATCGCTCTCTGGGAGAGGGGGCTTCATCTGCCTGGGAATCCCTTTAGATGAATATATAGACAAGTGAGTACAATTTGGATGATAGGCAAATAATATCTAACTCCACAAAGTCAGATAAATTGCATTTAGTTCCTCAGAATTAAATGCCACCATAATCACCCATTAAGTGAACATGGTCTAAATGATAGGCTGAATAAACATATCTAAGTTTAATTTCTCAGAATTAAATGCAGCCATAATCACCAGATGATACCGTTTTAAAATATATTTAATGAGTCGACATCTACACGCTGCCTCGGCAAGCGCAAGATTCGATCCGTTTACAACACATCGGCAGTACGCTTCGAGATATTTCTCAACGAACACAGCCAGCACCCTCAGGAGCTGACTGCATGCCTCGCGCCAAACAGTATCACATGTACACCGATTGCGTGTGTTCACTCTTATTGCAGACCCGTAATCTACGCGCTGCCTCTGCAACGTGAGATCGAGCCTTGCATTATGAAGTGGCGTGCTCTCTTTTACTTCGCTAAATTGATGCTGAGCACATCTAATTCCTCATTATCGGATCACTCAAGCATCTGGTTCTTGACAACGGGGAAAGAAGCCACAGCTCGAGCTTCCGCACAGGGGAGGAGAACGTTGACTCGCTACAGACAGCCCCCTTGAGAGCTGCCAAGTGTCTTTATTTTATGAATGAAGTAGCGTGTTTGGGGCTTAACGTCACCCGCCTCAGTGCTGTGCACGTCTGATTCCTCAGAATTAGATGGCTCGAGCATCGGGTTCTCCTCCCCGGGGGAAGAAGCTGCAGCGCTGGCTTCCATGCGGGGAAGGAGAACATCTGAACTGTCAGACCAGGACTGAGAAGCTGCCTCAGCAGTCCCAGGACATGCTGACAAGAGGGGAACATTTAGTTTTTATTGTGAGTGCACAAACATAGAAGTAGAAATTTAACAGATAATAATGATGTAACTTGCCTGAACAACTAAAATCAATGGACTATTTTGAGTCTTTTTCACACTGATGTGAAAAAAGCGAGTTGGTCATTCCAGACCTCTAGGGGTTAATGTTTTACATGTATAATTGTTTTGATGCCTGTTGTGTTGTGCTATTAGGTTAACATTTGTCTTTTTTTCCTTAGACCTGATGCCGTTGAAAGTGGAGTGTGAAAAACTAAAGGAAATGGAAGAAAAAGATCACTATGAGGATTATCATGATTTCATAACCAAAGAAAAATATTTTAGTTGCTCACAGACGGAAAATACTTCAAAAAAAAGCAGAGAAAAAAATGAAAAGAAAGAAACTGTAAGTTATTTCACCTGCCAACAGTGTGGAAAGAGTTTTGATCAACATGAAAACCTTAAAGTCCACATGAGAATTCACACTGGAGAGAAGCTGTTCACCTGCAAACAATGTGAAAAAAGTTTCAGCAGAAAAGGAAGCCTTAACAGACACATACGAATTCATACTGGAGAGAAGCTTTTCACATGCCCTCAGTGTGAAAAGAGTTTCAATCAACAAGGACGTCTTATAGTCCACATGAGAATTCACACTGGAGAGAAGCCATTCACATGCCCTCAGTGTGGAAAAAGTTTCACTGAAAAAGGAAGCCTTATAGGCCACATGAAAACTCACACTGGAGAGAAGCCTTACACCTGCCCACAGTGTGGAAAGAGTTTCACTGAAAAAGGAAGCCTTATAGTCCACATGAGAATTCACACTGGAGAGAAGCCATTCACATGTCCACAGTGTGGAAAGAGTTTCAATCATAAAATAAATCTTAGCATGCACATAAGAATTCACACTGGAGAGAAGCCATTCACATGTCAACAGTGTGGAAAGAGTTTCGCCAGAAAAGAAGGCCTTAACAGACATGTGAGAGTTCACACTGGAGAGAAGCCTTACGTGTGCCCTCAGTGTGGAAAAGATTTCAACCGTAAAGGGAATCTTGATTCCCACATGAGAACTCACACTGGAGAGAAACCATTCAAATGCCATCAGTGTGGAAAGAGTTTCAATGGAAAAGGAAGCCTTATAGTCCACATGAGAATTCACACTGGAGAGAAGCCTTACACCTGCCCACAGTGTGGAAAAGATTTCAACTATAAAGGAAATCTTGATTCCCACATGAGAACTCACACTGGAGAGAAGCCGTTCATTTGTGATCTCTGTGGCAAGAGTTTCAGATATAAAGAAACCTTAAAGCACCACATGAGGAATCACTTATGAGAGAATGGTTTTGAATGAGTTTCGGACAGAAAAACCTTAAGCCAAAAGTAAACTTTTACCCCTTTTCCACCAAGGCAGTGCTGGTGCTAAATCGGAGACAGAGCCTAGTTTCAAATCAGTTCTTTGTGTTTCCACAGCCAAAGCACCAGCTCCGAGCCAGGAAAAGTGGTTCTTAAGTAACACCAAAACATTGCTGGGCTAGAAGTAAGAACCGCTTGCGTCACCGGCTGGTGATCAACAAGATGAACACAAAACTGTGACCGCCATTTTTTCAATAGCAGCTAATCAAGCTAACAGCTGCTGGACTGTAATCTCCATCTATACAAATCATGGAGAGCTGCACGAATGCGTTGGATTTGCGGCTTTTAATGCTGATTTGGATCAGAAAGCCATGAGTCACTGAGGGAAGGCTTGTTCGAGATGCATCGGCGCGCGCTGTGCAGACTGATTGCGTATGACATCAAAGTAGAGCGAGCGCCAACGACTCCTTATGCTTTTGAATCGCTCACGCGGTATTTTGATATCATACACGGATCGGTCTGCGCAGCGCCGATGCATCTCGAACAAGCCTGGTGTGTTTGTATTTCCCCCTGCCTCGCTAGCATTGCTAAAACGCTAGCAAGAAAGATGAGACGTATACAGTGACGTGGCTCTCTTACATGTGGAAAGCCAAACCCGTTCATAAAGGCTCTCAAGTTGAACCAACTTAGAACTGACACTAGCACGGGCTCTGAACTAGCACTCGGTTCATTCTGGTGGAAAAGGGGTATTAGTGGTTTTTGTTTTTTTTACACGTGTGTGTGCAGTCAAACAAAGCATTTCAAAGGATACTTCTTTTGACTTGTATGTGTACATAGGCATTAAACACAATTTTGAGCAATCTCACGCCATGAGTTCGAACCCTCTTTCTAACCTCTGTGCACAATCTCTCATCTCTATGGCCCTTAGGGATGGAATGATAACCGGTTTTGAAAACTCACTGTAAATCCTGTCCATTCAACGTCAGTCTGGTGCATGTGCATAGCTTTGTTTTCTGAATGAGAATAAATGTCAGATGGCAGTGCCGATAGATTGTTCAGACTTCTTCTTCTTTCGGCTTTTCCCTTCAGGGGTCGCCACAGCAAATCATCTGCCTCCATCCAGTCCTATCCCCTGTATCCTCTTCTCTTAGACCGACTACCTTCATGTTCTCCTTCATTACATCCATAAACCTCCTCTTTGGTCTTCCTCTTGACCTCCTGTCTGGCAGCTCTAACCTCAGCATCCTTTTACCGATGTATTCACTCTCCCTCCTCTGAACATGTCCAAACCATCTCAGCCTGGCCTCTCTAACTTTGTCTCCAAAACATCTCACATGTGCTGTCCCTCTAATGTACTCATTCCTGAGCCTATCCATCCTCGGCATTCCCAAAGAGAACCTCAACATCTTCACGTCTGCTACCTCTAGCTCTTCCTCCTGTCTTTTCTTCAGTGTCTCTAAACCATACAACATCGCTGGTCTCACTACTATCCTGTACACCTTTCCTTTCATTCTTGCTGGTACTCTTTTATCACACAACAGATCTGACACTTTTCTCCACCCATTCCAACCTGCCTGCACACGCTTCTTCACCTCTTTTCCACACTCCCCATTGCTTTGGACTGTTGACCCTAAGTACTTAAAATCCTGCAACTTCTTTACCTCTTCTCCCTGTATCCTCACTGTTCCACTTGGTTCCCTCTCATTCACACACGTATTCTGTCTTGCTGTGACTAACCTTCATTCCTCTTCTCTCCAGAGCAAACCTCCATCTCTCTAGACTTTCCTCCACCTGCTCCCACTACAGATCACAATGTCATCTGCAAACATGATAGTCCATCTGTCTGACCTCCCATATATTCCCTGCTGACCTCTTCTGTCAGCCTGTCCATCACCACCGCAAACAAGAAGGGGCTCAGAGCCGATCCTGGATGCAGTCCCACCTTCACCGTGAAGTCCTCTGTCTCACCTACAGCACACCTTACCACTCTCCTAATGCTCTCATACATATCCTGTACTACTCTAACATACTTCACTGCCACTCCAGACCTCCTCATACAATACCACAGCTCCTCCTCTCTCTTGGCACTCTGTTATATGCTTTCTCTAAATCTACAAAGACACAATGCATCTCTTTCTGACCCTCTCTGTACTTCTCCATTAACATTCTCAAAGCAAATAATGCATCTGTAGTGCTCTTTCTTGGCATGAAACCATACTGCTGCTCACAAATGTCCACTTCTCCCCTTAGCCTTGCTTCCACTACTCTTTCCCACAACTTGATTGTATGGCTCATCAGCTTAAAGGAGTACTTCAGCGCTGGGAAGATGAATCTGTATTTAAACTGGGTCCTCAATGTAGTAGAAATGTGAAATTATTTTTTAATTTGGTGCCTTCTAGACTGAGAAAAGACAAAAAATGTATTTTTGTCTCATGGGGATGAAAGACTACAATTCCCAGAATGCTTCGCTGCCCTGTGAGGACATTCCCAAAGCCACCTATTTGATTACTGTGACTGAGTTAAAGAAGACACTACAATTAAAAACTGAACGTGTCTGTTCAATATAATGAGTGAGTCACCGCGCGAGTCTCACAGCACTGAGCACTAACTGCAGGAGTGAAAAAAATGAGCTGATGAGGTCTCGTGATGAGAGCTGAGGTAATCGCGACTCGCGGCATACATTCACAACGCGAGTTCAGTTTGGCACGCGTTTCAGTTCATGCCTTTGCAAGCTTAACTTTCATAGAAATTAATTTGAGAAGTTAGAAGACTTACATTGCTCACCATAGCTCCGTTTAAATGAGTGCCTGTAACTGAGCTCTCCCTGCGAGCTGAGTGTAATCTCCCATCCCCCATGCGCAGATTCAAAACATGCGGAAATGGCTCCCTCTGCTGGCTGTAGTCTTTAGCCTTTGGCCAAACGTTCCTCCTATGATGCAAATATCATCAATTTGCATCATAGGAGGAATTTTTCCAGAAATAAAATGCATAAATCTCTTGTCTCAGGAGGATATGAGGGGGGAAAGCACAATCATTTGAATATACTCCAGGGTTTCTACTGATACAAGGCCATATGCTAATCGCTGAAGTAACCCTTTAATACCTCTGTAGTTTCCACAACTCTGCACATCTCCCTTGTTCTTAAAAATCGGCACCAAAACACTTCTCCTTCATTCCTCAGGCATCCTCTCACTCTCTAAAACCTTGTTCAAACAACCTAGGTAAAAACTCTACTTCCATCTCTCCTAGATACTTCCATACCTCCACTGGAATGTCATCAGGACCAACTGCCTTTCCTCTTTTCATTCTCTTCAAAGCTCTCCTAACTTTACCCTTGCTAATACTTTTAGCCTAGTGGTCAACAATATTTGCCTCTACAACTCTTCTCTCCCTGTCATTTTCCTCATTCATCAGTTCCTCAAAGTACTCCTTCCATCTTTCACTCACCCTCCTGTCACCTGTCAACACATTTCCATCTCTATCCCTCTGCCTCGCCAACTGATACACACCCCTCTCACCTTCTTTACTATCTAACCTTGCATACATGTCCTCATACGCTTTCTGTTTGGCTTTTGCCACCTCTATCTTAACCTCACGCTGCATCACCCTATATTCCTGTCTACTTTCCTCTGTCCTCTCACTGTCCCACTTCTTCCTTGCTAACCTCTTCCTCTGGATACTCTCCTGGCCTTGCTCATTCCACCACCAAGTCTCCTTGTCTTCTTTCCTCATTCTAGATGACACACCTAGCACCTTTTTACCCGTCTCCCTGATCACTTAAGCTGTAGTAGTCCAGTCATCTGGACATCATTGTTCAGACTTCTTAAAGGACCAAATCTGAATTGTTATATTTTACAAAAGTTCTGAGTAGAGCTTGGATCAGGCTCAAAAAATCAAACCCGACCCTACCCGACCCCGTGCACGTTGTGTCCGAGACCGGCCCGGCCCGACACATTAACTGGAATTATGAGCCCGAGATTAAACTTGACCATTTTTAATACAAGGGCGTACTGACGAGATTGAGCCTGTAATGAGCCGAGAGCAGCAAAGCTGGTGTCACTCATGTTAAAACTAACATTGATAAACTGAAATGAGTTGATAACATAGCTGTTTTCTCCAGAGCGACTGTACAGCTGAATCAAATTTTGTTTTAATATTTCCCTGTTTGTAACACTGTGAAGCTGATTTGAAACAATCGTCATTGTAAAAGCACTATATAAATAAAGTTGACTTGAATTGACTCAGCTCAATAATCCGGAGGCACGCGCTCCTGAACCTGAATGATGAATGATGAACATGAATGATGTTAGCTCAAATCCAGCTCAGACATTAATAAAATTAACATAAATCCGTAGCTTACTTTGTTGTAGCCATTGAACAATGTTTTTGTTTTTCATATTTATGTTTAAATATTATAATATTGTTTTTACATTATATCTGATTATAATAAGTGCAAATATGCGAGTGGCTCATGACTTATGAGAGTGTTTCTGTTCAGAATGCTCCACTTCATCACTGCACAAGCTGTGAGTTTCACGCTCATGTTTAGAATAATCAACTTGTGCAACTTTGTAGCCTACACATTTGTTTCTTAGTTGTAGTATTAGTTCTTACTTTGCTAAAAATATATATTATTTCTGATTATAGCAGAGCTTTCTGCCCACCCATTAGACTAATAAAGTAATGATTAAAAAAAACACACTTGATCAAGGGCCCGGCCCACAGGTTGGTTCGGGTCAGGTTCAGGCAGGGAATCTAAAATCGAGGATGGTCGCCCTGTCTATAATGTAAATAATGTGAAGCTCAAGCCAAAGATGAACAAACAAGTTCAGACAAGACTAGGGTGACATTTAAGATATAATAATCAGGGCTTGACATTAACGCCCGCCAAATGCGGGTAGATTTCAGCTGTGGCGGGTAAGGCAGCCACTCCCACTAGCCACTTTGGTGGATTGAATATAATTTCAGCCTACAGCCAAATGAAATGCCAAGACTGTCGTAAAACAAAATTAAAATTTTATTGCAATTCTTTATCGATCAACTTGCAGTAGGCTAAGTGAAGGCGGGATAGGCGGAATCGCACGCACAATCAGTTCTCCTTGTCAGTGTTGGGCAGTAGCGTCACTACATTTCTGTAGCTCAAGCTCAAATTGGAAACACAACTGCCAAGTCGCGGATATAGTTCACTTTATATGTTTCTATCTGCCTCGGGCAGACGTGCACAGATGCGAGCAAGCCTTTCAAAGAATTTATTTGGCAGTAAGTGCAGAAAGATGGGTTCGGCGCATGCACTGTATACGCGCACTATCTAGTTGACGTTTGTTTCCGAGCGCTCAGTTCGCATTTGCACACGCGTCATCCGCGCGGTGACAAAAGGGAAATCTTCAAGTTTTAAAAGAATCTATTGTGTCACTGGAATAAACACCTCTTATTAAAAGCATCAGGGTCCAGCCTGGCCACCTCTTGATATAAATGAATGAAACTTTATTAAACTTATGGAGATAGAACACACACACACACACACACACACACACACACACACACACACACACACACACACACACACACACACACACACACAAATATAAGCACATGTTTTGTTTTTTGCCATGTTGGTACTGTTGGAAGCAGGTCTTAATTCTTTTGCTACTGTACTTTGAGCTGAGCTGAGTTGAGTTGTAAATTAACTTACAGTTTCCTGCAAAAGTGCCCAAGTCTAAATTGAGCATTGTGACGGTTCCATCAGTTTGTTTAATCCTGAGTTACAGGTGATTGGCTGAGGGAAGGTGTGGTGTCGCACATGAACCTAATCATGTCCCTTTAAGAGGTACTGGATCAAACAGAGCAGGGGCAAAGAGCGCGTTTGGGCCTGGCATTGAATGCAGGAGTGTTTTGTCCGTCATTTGCTCATCATCATGAGCTGAGATCTGACGTTATGTGGGAGTTGGAGGGAGACCACAGCCGCATCGGAGTTCACGTTGATTTATCTTCCCCGTGTCAATCCGCATTGCCTGTTTGTTATTTGGTTGGACTGATTACATGCATTTCATACTTGCACTTGCACGCTTACATACTGACTAACATGTAAACTGTAAGACTTTTATCAATGAGATAGCATTGATTGGAATGAAGTTGTTTCAATATAAAATTAAAGCTACACTGTGTAACTTTTTTTGTTTATTCTTAGCTATAAACACTTATTTCTTTCAAAAATATGTGCTTATTAATGTATATTTACTTCTTTCAAGTAATAAAGTATTCTCGCAAGTTTATAATATGCCATTAAAAAAATACATATGGGTGAGGGGTTCGAATGCCCGTCGCCATGTTGCTCCTCCATCTTGAAAGTACACTAGCCAAAGAGGGACATACCCATAAATTCAAGCTTTGCCTTTCGTGTTTTTAACACTCAATGGCACCGTGTCGAATGTTAAGAGGGGGATTGCCATGTTAATCTTGGACTAAATCGGCCACCGTAGGAGTTAAAACCTATGCTGCGTCCCAATTCGCCTACTTATACTACGTCCTAAAAGTATGTACTCTTTTTGTGAAGAAAAGGTATATACTTTTGAGTGTGTAGCAGAAAAGTATGCAAGCTTCGGGACATACTACTTCGCAATCTTTAACGGACTCTGCCGCTTAGTTACGAGCATCCTGTTCGTTTATCTGCCCTGTCAATCATCGTCAGATTCGTCACAGCTCAAATCCTCCACATTCAGTTGAATCTCCTACCGTATCGGAGAGAAATGTAGCCGCTCGTTGATCTGCCATTTGTGGGTCTTTAATGCAGAGACTCTTCTCATGTGTTTGCAGTTTAAATATAATGATGCATTTAAAAGTTAATGGCCAAACGTGTCATTAAAAAAGTTCACAATGCCGCAGGTGAAATATAATGTGGACAACACTGAATAAATATATTTTTGTCAGGTTAAATATGATAGTTGGTCACTCAACCACATTTATTTAAACTTCTCTACTTAACCGTCTGACTTGCACATCCGTCATGCTTGTAGTTTTTTAACACTTTTTATCCGCGTTTGTAGTTCTAATCGAATCCTCGCGCAACTCGCAATGGGTTGTGGGCAATATCAGCCGTTAGAGTGCCCATCAATCCATACTTCGAATTCGGACCGGAAATAGTAAACCATCCGGGTACCTTTGGAATACTCTTTTCAACATACTACGATTTGGGACATACTAATTCTATTTTCGAATACTATTTAGGATGGATAGTATGCAAATTGGGACGCAGGGCAAATCAGAATTGAGAGGAACAGAAACTTATTCACTGGATGGTCATATACCTTTTCACCACTAGATGGGGGAAAATATCACACAGTGGAGCTTTAAATAAATAAAAAGTAGCTTAGATGTAGTAAAACTACTTTTGCCAAGTTGCTGTAGCTTAGCTTGCTACATTTCTTAGGGGGGTAGCTTAGCTCACAACATTTTCCAAATAGCTTCCCCACAACTGCTCCTTTTGCCTGAATAATCAAATACACATGCACACACAAATGTCCATCGTGTGTTAAGTATCTCGCATGAACACAAACACAAACAGGTGGGTAATTACTGGATGTGTGTCAGAATATTACATCCATGCATTCAGCAGCCCAATTAAATACCTGTCTGTCATTTTAATCAAACAGCTACAGATGTTAAATACATTTATAAATATATAATAAATCTACTGTTATCTGAAAAAAAGTTTATTTATTTATTTACGCCCTAGAACTTTTGTTGTGTGTAATTTGCTGTAACTGTCCAGCCCTTGCCCACCTGCACATCCCAGCTGATATACAATGTAGTCTTGATTTGGGTGGTCAGTCTGCATGTGAAAGTTTGAAAGGGTTTTAAATCTTCAAAATCAAGTAAAATGACTCAAAATCAAGTAATTTAAGCATGCCAAAGTCAACTTTAATCATATAAAATTTAATTTCCAAACCACAAAATTGTGACCAGTGAAAATACTGAGTGGCTAGTAACTTTGGAAAACCACTAGCCACAGTGGCTGGTGAGCAGAAAAGGTAATGTCAAGCCCTGATAATAATATATATTCATTGTACACTTATTACACAGATTTTCTTTACCACATTAGTACGGGGACATATTGAATTGAGATTAATGTTTTAAATCTTATTGTTTATTAAGCGAGCAGGGCAACCACCCAGTAGAGCATTACAATAATCTAGCCTTGAGCTCATGAATGCATGAAATAACTGTTCAGCGTTTTGCATTGAAAGCATGTGCTGTAATTTAGATATATTGTTAAGATGGTAGAATGCGGTTTTACAGATGCTAGAAACGTGGCTTTCAAATGAGAGATTGGTATCAAAGAGCACACCCAGGTTCCTCACTGACGACGAGGGCTTGACAGAGCAGTCATCAAGTGTTAGACAGTATTCTAGGTCAGTGTTTCCCAACCACGATCCTGGAGGCACACCAACACTGCACATTCGGATTGTGGTTGGGGAAACACTGTTCTATGTTACTACTTGTGGAGCATTTTTGTCCAATAATTAAAAATTCACTATAATCGTGATAAGAAATTTTCATACTGTTTCATCCCTAGTAGCCCTTCCATTGTAGCTTGCATGCATTCTGGTCTGTTTTATTTTGACTAGTTACCCAGATAGCATTGCGACACTGACTACATTTACGTGGACAGCAGTAATTAATTATTGACCTTATTCTGATCAAGGTGTTTACATGAGTTGAATTAATTAATTAATTAAATTAATTCATTAAAATTAATGTTACATTTCAACATTGATTAAATTATATTTTAGTTGATGCATTAACATTGATTCAATCTTCTTGCTATCTGGGTATGAATCAACGCCGCTAGATTATGGTTGCTACCTTGTGGATAAACTAATTACTGCATCAACAACAATTATTAAAGTGCATGTTACAAAAACAGTTGTAACACTCTTATTTCCGTCACATATATAATTTAACGGTATCCGTTCATCCAAGAGTAGAGAAGAATATATTTAAAGGTTTAAAGAGTAGACACCCCAAACAGCAACAAAAACAACAGAAACATTACATTCAAAGAAATGAAAATGCACATCTTGTTAAGAGCATTTCAGCCCAACCACATGTTGAGTTCAATCAGCAATAAAAGTCCATTTCTCACAACTCCCACCTAGTCAGGTAAGAAATTTGTATCTTACCTCATTCGATAAAGTAGACATAAACTTTATTTGAGGGTTGAATCTGAATTGCTCAGTCTCTCTACTCTCTCAAACTACAGATATCTTCATATCTCCAAACCACAGCGCCTGTTTTTACAGCCACAAAATCCAAGGCCTGTTAAAAGGATCCTTTATTTAAGTTTGTTATTCTATTTATGACGTTTTATTGCCTTATATTTGAACAAAATGTTTAAGGACCCACAGAAACCCTGTTATTAGCTTGTGAAATTATGGTAGTTCATCATTCATTTAATTTATAATTTGTGTTTTCTATATTGTATAGAAACAGTAAAAAATTAAGTTGGGTACTGTTCCTTGATTTAGAGTAATTTAACATATTTTAAACTTAGTGTGAACTGTATTATTAACTCACAATTGTGTTATTCAATGTCAATTTCAATCTTACATTAAACTTTTAATTTTGTCATATTTTGTCATTTTTATTCATTTCTATGTAATGTAAATGTCGGTGCACTTTTGTTTATTTTAAACTCCGCAGTGAACGGGACTTTTATTTTGGTCTTGATGTCTGACGTCATAAGGTCGCGCCGCTCCTGCGTCTGTTGTGATTCTGCTGAAGAAAGGTTTGTGTTTTAAGCGTTTAACGTGTTTATAGCGACCCAGAATTAATAATATATAATTAAATGCAACACTGCATTGATTTATCTAACATTTATCAGCGTTGTGTGAGTAAAGTAACATAATGAAACTCATGAGTAACAGAAGGAGCGTCTTTATTGTGAATCAGTTCAAACATGAGCTTACGCTGCGTCCCAATTCGCCTTCTTATACTACGAGCGAAAAGTGTGTATACTTTTGAGTGGCTGGTGGATGCCCAATTTTACCAGCCACTTTTTTTCCAGAAATTAAAATGTATAAAAGAAAGTGCATTTGTATTCATAAATGGGGTGAATTCGGGAAGAATTCGTTATTTCAATTACAAAAACTGCCAGAATCATTACACAAATAGCTTTTCAAAATGGCCACAAATTTAACATCAGTGTGAAAACTAAATGTATGCAGCTTAAATAAAGGATCAGGACTCAGGATTAGTCTAATGCAGGTTAAACTCAGCACATTCAGTGATAAAGTGCAGCTTTCTGAACAGAACATGATCTGCTCACGTAAACAGTGCAATTTGCTTTCTTTCCATTTCAACTTGTTTGGTAATCATTAAAAAAAAAGGACATTTAAAGCTGTCTACACTCATTTCTTATGTCTGTGAGAAGTAGCCTATGCGCTGTTTCGGATTATTTATGAGACGCGCTCCAGTTCAAGAGCAATGAAGGTGATCGCTCCTGCGCCTTTGTGTCACGGTTTTTGCCTTCTATAGTCTATTTGCTTCTTATTTATTAAATACAAGCAACTGGTTGATGAAACATCGATTAAAATGAAGATACAATTTATACAACATGAAATTCACTGGATGAAGTAGTTCGCTACTGGAAAATCTACAGTGTTTTAAAAGTAAATGAGCAACTGAAAAGGTAGTTAAAGGGTTAGTTCACTCAAAAATGACAATTCTGTTGCTCAGAGCCTAACTCCACCCACTGGCAATATTTGAAAAATGCTCGCAAAGTGGGAAGAGCCCGGGGGGGCGTGCACCTGAGACCAGCAGTGATTGATTGACAGCTGTATGACTCGCAAATATGGATAGTGACTGGAGTGACGCCAGTAGCTTTGCAGCAGAGCAGTCATCTAAAGTTGAGGATTTTTCTCCCTCAGCTTCACCTGAAGTGGAGGAGGATGAAATGTCTGTAGACACAGAGCCAATCGAGCCGGGTTTGTCTGAAGTATGAAAATGATCTGTAGACATGACAGGCGGCAAAAATATCACAAGAAAAACTTAAGGTGTACTTACAACTGCATTATTGATCTGTATTTTCTTCATTAGGATGGTGAAAGTTTAATTCATAAAATTTCTACTTCATGTAGCATGAGTGCTCATACTGGACTGAAGCCGTTCTCATCGTGATCACGGGAAACGTTTCTCAGGGCGCGTGTGGTGAGCTTGTACCAGGGGCATGGATAGTGAGCCGTTGGAAGTACCATCCTACGTAACGATGCCCCACAATGTCCAATAGGAAAATTTGACTGCAGTAGCCACCGTTCAACCTTAAGAGGGCAGTACTAAGACGTTTTTACACCATATTAGGGATGCGCGATATACCGGTACTGGAAAAATACCGGTATATATTTTATTTAAAACGGTATGATATCATGATTTGGCACATTTCGGTATATGCTGCTTTTCCGAAGTTCACCGCTAGATGGCAGCGCTCTACCCAAACTGACCCGAAACAACCGGCAAATGTGACAACAACATAGACGGACAAAATGGATAAAGCAGTTGAATCTCACTCAAGATGCCCAAAACGAATTAATAAAGAGAGGAGTAGAAGTGACATTTGTAATGACTTTGCTTATAAAACTGATGAAGAACCATCAAACCTAGCCAAGAAGTATCTGTCACTATCCTGACTTTAAGACTTCTGAAGAGATCGACAGGTCAGTGGATCATTCAAACCATCTCATTTAGACATTTATTTTCTTTTAACACTGATCAACGCACACACACAGCCTAACATAAGATCGAATATCACAATCTCCAGCGTTCGTTTCAACCAATGACATTTAGATCTCATTATATTTGCACGCGTACTATTGCACTGTTTACATTCGCGTTAGACACAACCGCCTGTGTTTATGTGGATACTCACTAAAGACGGACATAAGTGACAGGTGTGTGTGTGTGTGTGTGTGTGTCGTATGAGCTCATATCTCCTGTAACTTACGAAATGCTATAAAATCTCTTGCGTGTTCAAATGATTTCCGTTCTCCATCCCGAGACGAGCGTGAAATGTTGAATCGGATTATGCAGATTGCTTTAGTGTAGTGCGATGTCTTTTGAAACCAGAAGCAATTTGCTAATTTTGAGAGATTTTTGCTGAAATTATTTCTCACAAGAAAGTTTTGAAATGACTGATTTGATGTGATAAGCTTTGCTAATTATTTTACTAATAAACATTTGTGGTAATTTCCCACTTTATAAACTCAAAACTTGCATAATTGTTCTCATTCACGTGCAATATACCGGCGCTAATATCAGACCTTGTGGTATCGATTTAATATCGGTACTTCGGTACCGTACCGAAGCCAAAATTGTGGTATCGAGCCATCCCTACACCATATATTATAGAATTAAAACACTTTATACCCAAATGTCAAAATATTTACTTGAATCAATAAACAGCATTAATAAAGCCCCAGTCTTGCAGATTATTAACTAAGAAAAGTTGGTTTTAGGTTTAGTTACCCTTTAATTTCTTACCCTAATGTCGCTCCACACCCGTAAGAGCTCTGTTCATCTTCAGACACAGATGAAGATATTAGTGTTGAAATCCGATGGCTCAGAAAGGCCTTCATTGACACCAATGTCATTTCCTCTCTCAAGACCCATAAAGGCACTAAAGACGTCGCTACAAAGCCCATCTCACTACAGCGGCTCTACAATCATTTTGTAAAGCGACGAGAATAGTTTTTGTGAGCAAAAAATAAACAAAAAACGACTTAGAGTGATGGGCCGATTTCAAAACAAAGCTTTAAACCGTTATTTTTTTAGACTCAGAGTCAATTTAATCAATTGATTCGCTGACGAATGATTTATTGATTCCAAGCGCTCAATATCTCAATTTCTACAAATCTTTAAATAGCTAATAATTTATGGGTCTTTATAATTTTGTATTATTAACATTCTTTAATTTATTTGTTGTGTTAGTTTTGAGTGTTTTGTCTCATCAGGGATTTTAGTCCATTAACTGAACTAGAGCTGATTGAGACACTCAGAGATTTTGTGTGTATTTTCCTCTTAAACAGGACAGAGTGTTCAAACACACAGAAAAACTCCTGGAGAAGTGGCTGAGATCCACGTGACACTATTATAAAGATGGCGTTTATTAAAGAGGAGAGCGAAGACGTGAAGATTGAAGAAGCATTGAGAGTGAAAGATGAAGAAACTGAGGAACAAACAGGTTGGTTTCATTCTCAAAGCTGAACTCAGTCTTTTGCTCCTTATTCAAATCTCCAGCTCTACAGAATTGAATGTCTTATGAATGTCATAATTAAAGCGCTAATATTTGACATGGAGCGAGTCGCCTCATGTGGACAGACATGAGATCACATGACCAGACAAACACTAATGCTGCTTCAAGTGAATCTGAAGATCTGGCTTACTTTTGTTATTACGACACTTTAAATTAGTATAAATAATACGGTAATAGCCTTTTATAATTACTTGTGTGACATTAAACTTAAAATCTACTTCTGATTTGAAAACCATTAATTTATGTCACTTAATTATACTAGATAGCATTATCTAACAAAATCTGTATTTGGCCTAAAGCAAAGCATGAAGTGTGACTGATCAGCTTTACATTAGTTGTCTATCAGGGATTTTTTCGCTCTCTGACATGTTGTACTATAGAAGATTTAGATCATATTACACAATGTCATTGGAGATTGAAATGGTCATTGATATGGGGATTATGTGTGTAATCTGGTCCTGCGAGTCCTGCACGTGGGACAGCGAACCGCTGGTACTTAGAGAAATCAGTGAAAATACTGACCTCAGAGATCATGGCTGAGCAGAGGCATGTGCCGTTCGATTAGTTTACATTCGACATTTCTGATGCGGCAGACAAACTGATCTGTGGTGATTGCGGTTGAAAATCAGCACATGTTAGGGCTGCTCCATTATGGAACAAATCATAATCATGATTATTTTGGCCAATATTGAAATCACGATTATGTAACATGACTTTGGGAATGTGTTGTTGAAGAAATTGTTGAAAGACACCTTTCAACAATTCTTAAATTCAAATTGTAACATTCGTTGTACTTTTTGAACTATTAAAATAAATAATATAACATATTCAAATCAAAGTATAAAAGTATTCAAGTAAAAATGATAACCACAAATAAATAAGATCAACTATAAAGTGTACTTCCACAATCTCTTGAAAACAAGTAGGCAACATTTTGGCAAAATATATTCAACAAATTCCAGCTAGTAACTCGATCAGAATAATAAAGGCTGGCTCACCATCAGCCCCCAGGATTAACAGCAAATAAGTTAACTAATATGTAAGACAAAATAAAAATGACTCAAGTCAACATGCTGGTAGGGCTGCTAATGGGATACTTAAAAAGTAGGATAAATAAAAAGTAAAAAAACAAATGTTTTAAAATTACAAATCTTTTGTAACAACAATATCACTACTGGTACTTTTATTCAGCAACCATGTGTTAAATTGATAAAAAGTGATAGTAAAGAAAATGTATATTATTAGAATAAATGCAGTTAACCTTTTATTCATCAAATATATTAGGCAGCAGAACTGTTTCCAACACTCATAATAAATCAGAATGGGTTTAACAAGAAGGTTCCTGAGTAAAAATCAGGGAATAGAGATTAAAATGGATGTTATGAACGTGTTTGAGAAAAAAATGAATGAGAGGTGTTCTAATTAAGATGGTACATGTATGTAGGCTGTAAACTGAACAATGTTTTATTTATATATTAGACCATTATTGTGGATCTGACCATTTTATTTTATCGTATTTTTTTTAAATTATTATTATTTTTTATCTTTACAACTGTTTTAACTATGCTTGTTTTAAATTTTTTATTCGTCCATATGGTATTCTTTTTTCTCATGCATTTGTTACCTCTGTTTTAATTTATTTCTATGTAAAGCACTTTGAATTGCCATTGGGTATGAAATGTGCTATACAAATAAACTTGCCTTGCCTTGCCTATTCAAATGTATTGACACAGCGCTGGTTTGTTTAGAACTATTGAGAGCGCCGTGACCACGAAGGCATGTCGCAACTCTGTTATTCAACTGCTCTGGTTTTAACTGTTATGCCACACTAAATGCGCCAAAATGCAACAAAACTTGTTTAAGACTTGCGGTCGAATGCAACGCACCGAGTAGGGCTGTGTTGAAAAAATCGATTCACCAATTCTGAATCGATTTTCATATTAATTTCTAAAGATCAAATTGTTCCGGGTAATTTTAGTGGAAACGGGGCTATAGTTACCTCTGACAGAAAACGAAACAATACTAATTATAATCTGCAAAAATGGAAATGGCTCAGTGATTTACAGCAGAGAGCAAGTACTAAACACAAGCAAATATTAAGCCCCGTTTCCACCAAAATTACCCGGAACAATTTGTACCAGGAACTTTTTTACAGGAACTTTTCTCCCCCCCAGACCTGCAGCTGTCTGCGTTTCCACCGCTGTCTAAAGTTCCGAGAAGATTAGGCAGATTAGTCCGGTGATGAAGGACTGCGCGCAACTGCTCCTCCAAGTCAGTGACGGACAAGGGCTGTCACTTTTTTTTCGATATTCGAATATGCATTCGAAGATGACGTGAAATATCCGTAATCGAACTATAAATAAACTATCCGGTTTTTAAAGTGCCATGTAGCACAATTTTTTTTACTGTCGGTGCGTTTACATGGAGCACTGTAATCAGTTTAAAAGTCCAATCTGAAGGAAAATGCTCCATATAAACACCTCAATCGTAATAAAAATGCCCAAACTGAATGAAATTGTAATCGTTTTGAGATGGGTGGATAAACCTTTTCATGAATCGATCAAACTAAACATTTCACCATCAGGGATGTAGTGGCGGCTAAACGCACGTAAACGCCGTTTACGCACCTCCCAAAATTCAATAATAGCGTTCACCCACCTCCAAAGTGCGTTTATCCACCTTTAAATAGAGTTTATCCACTTCTAAATAGCCTACAGTTCCTAAGCCATTTTAAATTAAGCTTGTGTCGTTTTAGTTTCATATTGTTCATTTTTATTGGTTGTCTTTCATATTGTGCTGCAACTGATCATTTTGCTGACTCAGATCTTTGAGTCTCGTTCAGCAAAATGAACCAATCTTTTCTCTTCCCGTCTCTATGGGACTGATAGGAAGAACAAAAGACTCGGATCTCACCAGTCGATTCAGAATCAGAACAATCAGAACCCATATGTTGCGTAATGCGCACGTGCAGTCAAAACAAAGTGAACGAATCACTCTCTGAGACAACTCGGTATTCCCGAGCGGTCCCGAGTCATATTAAAGATTCGTTCAAAATGAACAAATCACTTTCTGAGACAACTCGGTAGTCCCGAGTCATATCAAAGATTCGTTCAAAATGAACGAATCATTCATGAACGACACGCAAATGGATATCCAGAAACTTTCAAAATGACAATTATCCACTTGTAGTACATTTAATCAGCTTGTGACACTTTTTTTTCGCAGTGTATTTTGTGTTCAAATAGAACATTTTTGGTTTTATTGTTTTTATAGTTTAGCAAAATCGTCTGTTAATGTCGGCAGCCATTAGGCTACACTTGTGGAAACTACAGTCCAACTTATATTGTCTTTCTTCTGTTGATTACAGAAACTGAGTTTTCTTTAATTTAAAATCCTTCTGTCGTTAATCTGCACCCGCCTCATTAGCAATTGGCAAAAACTGAAATCGACAACTATTTTGATAATCGATTAGTCGGCTTAAGTAATTTTTTAAGACAACAGTCAAATTCTTTGATTCCAGCTTGTTTAATGTGAATATGTTCTAGTGTGTTCTCTCATATGTGCTCATATTAGCCACCTCGTATTAGTACGAATTGCCGTGAGATCGGGCTGCATACACCGGTAGGCAGTGGCCCACCTTACCGTGGCCACGATGCAGTCACCCAGAATTTATAGTTTACCCACCTCTTTTTTTACCACTACACCTCTGTTCACCATGTAAATGACCTGACCGGATTACTTTTGAGTGTGCGTCCTTATGTGATGTACACAGCGTGCGCCTTCACCACTGAAGAGCACACGTCGCGCTCATGCACCAAGCATGACAAGAGAGGAAAATACATTTTTCTGAGGGATAAACTTTTTATTTCATAAGACGTTATGAAGATAATGTTGGCATAATGACACTGTCCCTACGCAAGCAAAAAATCATTAAGCAAAATCACAACTACTTCAACTGCGCCTGACATTAGAATTTATTTTTTCTGAGATGATTATTACACTTTACAACAAATGAATAGCTTTTATAAAACCGTATAAGTCCTGGTGGCCGTTGAGAGTTGCTATGGCATCCGTAAACACATTCCAGCTGCTGGAGATGACAGCGTTGTAGATAATTGAATATATTCGAATGCATTGCTTGATATTTTAATTCCATTCAAATAGATTTTTTTTTAAAAATGACAGCCCTAACGGACAGTAATCATTTTTGTGTGTACCGATTGAAAGATTTAGTGGACTGTATACATGAGACGTTATCTAAATCGATCTGGTGTTTACATGTGATGACTTTCAATCGCAATCATTTTGTCACATGCCGTTTGTCTGTTGGCTAGCGTTTGCTGAGGATATTTGCATATGGCGATCTGATTGGATGACGCCTGCGCTGGCGCTTGAAAAGTTGAGAATTCTTCAACTTCTGCCGCTTGCAACGCGAGTGAAGCGCCGCGACGGAACCCACAATTCAGTTCGGCAACGGATGATGTCACCCATTCAAAGTAAATGGGAAGCGTTAACGCCTACGCCCCGTGTGAATGCGGCGTTAGTTTGGTGGGTGTGGCTTTAAGCCATTTGGCCTTTACATCAATACAAGTCTTGATCAAATCAAATTCCCATTGTGAACTCGTGTTTACACTTCAAAGAGTTTGTGCATTTGTTTGTGGGTATTTAAGGAAATGTTGCAAAGAGCTCAGGGCTCGATACTGTATTCAGGTCAGCCCGTAATGCTGGACGTTTTAACCCATGCAGCATAATGTAACCTTGATAAGTCAGGTATACATCTCATTCTTTACTTCAGAGTATTTGATGTGAGTATACCTTTGAATTGATTATGTAATTGGCATTATACATTTACCTGACTGTTAATAAATTGTTACACTTTGATTGATTCTGACTTGCGCTGGAATTATTCAGGTTGGGAACGGACATAATTTCAACAAAGGGTTATACAGAATAATTAAATGTGGACTTAAACTATTAAATATAAATGACCAAATAACCAATTGGCATTCTAACCTACATTCTAAATTATGATTAAATGGAGTCAGATTAAGAGAATTGGAACAAAATCCCCTTTGCCGCTGAAAAGACCGAACGAGCAGCGACCTTCACCCGCCGATCGTTAGCCTCCATTGGGACGATTTGGGCGGCCCTACAAGATCACCAGAAAATTAACTTGTGATCACGACATAACAAGACAGAAAAAAAATATTATCCTTGACCGTTCAGGGCTTCCGTAGATATTGACTCGTATTACTCGTATAATACTCGTACTCGGCAAAAGTGCTTTATCCGTACCGGATACTCGTTTCAGCTGAGTATCCGGCTCAACTTTAATAATTATATATAAAACTTGCCTGAACGACTAAAATCAAGTATTTTTAGTCTTTCACACTGATATGAAAAAAGCGAGCTGGTCATGCCAGACCTCTAGGCGTTAATGCTTTACATGTATAAATGTTTTGATGCCTGTTGTGTTGTGCTTTTAGGTTAACTTTGGTCTTTTTTGCCTTAGACCTGATGCTGTTGAAAGAGGAGTGTGAAATACTAAAGGAAATGGAAGAAAAAGATCACTATGAGGATTATCATGATTTCATAACCAAAGAAAAATATTTTAGTTGCTCACAGACTGAAAAGAAAGAAACTGTAAGTTATTTCACACTCTTTCAGAGTAGAAAGTGTTTCAATCCAGAAGGAAATCTTACAGACCACATGAGAGTTCACTCTGGAGAGAAATACTACACCTGCCCTCATTGTGAAAAGACTTTCAAACATAAAGGACACTTTCAAGACCACTTAAGGATTCACACTGGAGAGAAGCCGTTCACCTGCAAACAATGTGGGAAGAGTTTCAACCGAAAAGGAATCCTTAACAAGCACATGAGAATTCACACTGAAGATAAGATTTTTACATGCCCTCAGTGTGGAAAGAGTTTCAATGATAAAACAAATCTTAGAAAACACATAAGAATTCACACTAGAGAGAAGCCATTCACATGCCCACAGTGTGGAAATAGTTTCAACTTTAAGGGAAGTCTTGATCGTCACATGGTAATTCACACTGGAGGGAAGCCTTACACCTGCCAACTGTGTGGAAAAGGTTTCAACTTTAAGGTCGGTCTTGATCGTCACATGAGAGTTCACACTGGAGAGAAGCCGTACACCTGCCAAGTGTGTGGAAAAGGTTTAAGCCAAAAAAGAAATCTTGAATATTACATGAACATTGACACTGGCGAGAGCTTCTACACCTGCAGACGGTGTGGAAAGGGTTTTGAACAACATGGAAACCTTAATGTCCACAAGAGAGTTCACTCTGGAAAGAAACTCTACACATGCCCTCATTGTGAAAAGAGTTTCAATCAAATAGGACACTTTCGAGTCCACTTAAGAATTCACACTGGAGAGAAGCCGTTCACCTGCCAACAGTGTGGAAAAAGTTTCAGCAGAAAAGAAACCCTTAACAGACACATGATAATTCACACTGGAGAGAAGCCTTACGTGTGCCCTCAGTGTGGAAAAGATTTCAATAGTAAAGGAAATTTTCATTCCCACATGAGAATTCACACTGGAGAAAAGCCATTCAAATGCCCTCAGTGTGAAATGAGTTTCAGTCATAAATCAAGTCTTAGCTGCCACATGACCATTCACACTGGAAAGAAGCCTTACACCTGCCAAGTGTGTGGAAAAGGTTTAAGCCAAAAAAGAAGTCTTGAATATTACATGAACATTCACACTGGCGAGAGCTCCTACACCTGCAAACAGTGTGGAAAGGGTTTTGAACAACATGGAAACCTTAAAGTTCACAAGAGAGTTCACTCTGAAGAGAAACCCTACACATGCCCTCATTGTGAAAAGAGTTTCAAGGAAATAGGATACTTTCAAATCCACTTAAGAGGTCACACTGGAGAGAAGCCGTTCACCTGCCAACAGTGTGGAAAAAGTTTCAACCGTAAAGGAACCCTTAACAGACACATGAGAATTCACACTGGAGAGAAGCCGTTCATGTGTGATCTCTGTGGAGAGAGTTTCAGATATAGAGTCACCTATAAGCGCCACATGAGGAGTCACTCATGAGAGAATGGTTTTAAATGTCATCAGCCTGGAATGAGTTTCGGACAGAAAAACCTTAAGCCAAACCTATACTTCGTTTTTTGGGTTTTTTTATGCGTATGTGTGCAGTCAAACTGACAGCACTGCAAAGTATAATTCTTTTGACTCGAATGCGTACATATGTATTCAACGCAGTTTTGTGCAAACTCGCCAGGAGTTACAACTCATATAAATATCTTTGTATTCTTTCATGCTAGAGTTGTAAAAATTAGGGACTAGAAGGTAGAAAGTAATATTGTTTAAAATGTAATTGCTATTAAAGTGGAAAACCGTTCTGTGGATAGATGAATCAGTTGGAAAACTGGGACGCCATGTCATCCGGACTAAAGAGCACAAGGACAACCCAAGTTGTTCTCAGCGCTCAGTTCAGGAGCTGCATCTCTGATGGTATGGCGTCGCATGAGTGTGTGTGGCATGGGCAGCTTACACATCTGGAAAGGCACCATCAATGCTGAAAGGTATATCCAAGTTTTAGAACAACATATGCTCCCATCCAGATGTCATCTCATTCAGTGAAGACCTTGCATTTTCCAACATGACAATGCCAAACCACATCCTGCATCAATTACAACATCGCGACTGAGAATGATCCGGGTACTGATATGGCCAGCCTGCAGTCCAGATCTTTCATCCATAGAAAACATTTGGTGCATTATAAAGAGGAAGATGTGACAGAGAAGACTTAAGACAGTTGAGCATCTAGAAGCCTGTATTAGACAAGAATGGGACAACATTCATATTCCTTAAAGTCTGTAAACGTCTGGTGACTGAGGAGACGTTATAAAAAGAAGAGGCGATGCTATGCAGTGGTAAACATAGCCTTGTCTAAAACTTTTTTGAGATGTGTTAATGCCATGAAATTTAAAATCATCTTATTTTCCCTTTAAAATTATATATTTTTTCAGTTTAAACATTTGATATGACATCTATGTTGTATTTTGAATAAAATATTTACATTTGAAACTTCCACATCATTGCATTCTGCTTTTAATCAATATTTTGTACATTGTCCCAACTTTTTTGGAATCGGGTTTGCAAGTATATTGAAGCGGCAGTGGATTTCTGAATCCCCCTTTAGTACACATTCTGTATATGTAGCATTTTTCTGGTTTTAACACAAAATTAAATGTAAAACTGTAAAAACAAATGAACTATTAATAGAAAAATAAGCATTTCAGAACATTAATCATACAAAACACTTTTAATAACAACATATAGGGAGTGCAGAAATATTAGGCAAGTTTTATTTTTGAGGATTAATTTTATTATTGAACAACAACCATGTTCTCAATGAACACAAAAAACTCATTAATATCAAAGCTGAATATTTTTGGAAGTTTTAGTTTTTAGTTTTTAGCTATTTTAGGGGGATATCTGTGTGTGCAGGTGACTATTACTGTGCATAATTTTTAGGCAACTTAACAAAAAACAAATTTATACCCATTTCAATTATTTATTTGTACCAGTGAAACCAATATAACATCTCAACATTCACAAATATACATTTCTGGCATTCAAAAACCAAACAAAAACAAATCAGTGACCAATATAGCCACCTTTCTTTGCAAGGACACTCAAAAGCCTGCCATCCATGGATTCTGTCAGTGTTTGGATCTTTTCACCTTTAACATTGCGTGCAGCAGCAACCACAGCCTCCCAGACACTGCTCAGAGAGGTGTACTGTTTTCCCCTTCTTGTAAATCGCACATTTGATGATGGACCACAGGTTCTCAATGGGGTTCAGATCAGGTGAACAAGGAGGCCAGATCATTAGATTTTCTTCTTTTATACCCTTTCTTGCTTGTGTGTCTTGTTCAGTGGTGGTCGACTTTCTGCCTTTCTTACCTTGGCCATGTCTCTGAGTATTGCACACCTTGTGCTTTTGGGCACTCCAGTGATGTTGCAGCTCTGAAATATGGCCAAACTGGTGGCAAGTGGCATCTTGGCAGCCGCACGCTTGACTTTTCTCAGTTCGCGGGCAGTTATTTTGCGCCTTGGTTTTTCCACACGCTTCTTGCGACCCTGTTGACTATTTTGAATGAAACGCTTGATTGTTCGATGATCACGCTTCAGAAGCTTGGCTATTTTAAGACTGCTGCATCCCTCTGCAATATATCTCACTATTTTTGACTTTTCTGAGCCTGTCAAGTCCTTCTTTTGACCCATTTTGCCAAAGGAAAGGAAGTTGCCTAATAATTATGCACACCTGATATAGGGTGTTGATGTCATTAGACCACACCCCTTCTCATTACAGAGATGCACATCACCTAATATGCTTAATTGGTAGTAGGCTTTCCAGCCTATACAGCTTGGAGTAGGACAACATGCATAACGAGGATGATGTGGTCAAAATATTCATTTGCCTAATAATTCTGCACTCCCTGTATATCAAAAATTACACAACTTATATCTGTTAGGTACTGTAAAACTACAGTCAAATAGAACAATCTAATAATAAACTTGAAAATTTCAAAGAAATAATTACCACATACGTAGTTTAATATGTTTGATATTTGACCACAACGTTATGCAATTCACTGAGTTCATTGCCAACATTGCCACAAACTTGGCAAATGCTTCCTTTTGATGGGCAACTTCAATATTCATGTCTGCTGTCATTCAAACTCCGTCGCAGGAGTTTCTTGACCTAATAGATGCTATTAACCTACTGCAGTGGGTCAATAACTCTACCCACACTCAGGGCCACACACTGGACCTTGTGTTATCTTATGGGATTGATGTCACTGATATTGTCATCTCTGATTTTCCTCTCTCTGATCACAAGCCTATTTTATTCTCACCGTCTCTTCTGGAGCTTTCTCAACCTACTACTGATCCTGTTATGTCGCGGTTCTATTCTCTTCAGTTCAACACAAACTTCAACTTGGGCTTTACTGAGCTATGCTCTCACTGGCACTTCGACCAACCTTTATCTGACCTGGATGCAGATCAGCATCTTAAATTCTGCCTGGCTTAAAGTAGCAAACGTGACTGCTCCTCTTAGGGTGCATTCACACTTGTAGTTCGGTTAGTTTGGTTCGTTTGGTCTGGACCAAAAAACAAAAACAAAACATAATAGTCCTGATCATTTTATGCGTGTACAAGTGGCATTTTTTTTTACCAGAGAACTCATGAAGAGCTCATAAAAATGTTAAAAACATTCAAAACAGCAGCAGGATTTCCTCCGTTGTGCAGAAAAGAGACGGCCATTCTGTCGTCTGTACCTGCTAATAATGGGCAACACAGGAACTTTGATGAGAAGAGCCAGGTTTGCTTTTTGTGTTTTTTCTAGCATTTTCGAAACATGCTCGTCTGACCAAATATTGATTAGGCACTTCCTCGTTGCTCCACGTTTGCCCTCTAACGTTAAAGTTACTCATTTTGGATACACCGATCTTTCCGCGTCGTCAAATCAGCTGCATTATGCGTTGCATCTTGTGACATTATACGTCCGGTTTTTGGTCCGTTTACATGTCTTTGCTCCGTGTTGCGTTCATATATCAATCGTACCACACCAGAGTTCGTTTGGAAGCGGACCGAGACCCATCTTTTTTGCGGTCTCGGTCCGCTTGTTTTGTGTGCACCAGGGTTCGGATGGCAGCGTTCACATATGTTCAAATGAACCGCACTAACCAAGCAACCGCACCAGGATTCGTTTTAATCGAACCAAACATGACAAGTGCGAACGCACCCTTAATCCTCACAAACCCAAACCAAAATCAGATATGTGGCAAAATTCTGACACTCGTCTCCAAAGACAAATATGTAGAAAGGCCGAACGCAAATGGAAACGGGACAGGCAAAGTGTCTCCTTCCGCATGTTCAAAGTCTCACTTACAGCATACCAGATCACTGCTAAATCAGCTGTTACGTCTTCCCTTAATCTAGGGGACAATAGGGAACGACGAACAAAAAAAAGATGGAGAGACTGAGGTTCTCCAGCTCTCCAGACCCAGAGTAACAAATAATCAACCAACTTTTCAATTCTGAAATGGCGTTTCTGCCTTTTATTGTTACCAAGCAGTGATCACAAAATTCAAGTATAAATTTCCTTTGAAATAAAGCCCATTCATAAATAAATGGAAAAATAAACAAAAAGAACAAACTTTACCTCGGGAGGAGGGCCTAAACAAAAGAAAACAAAAATTCCTCTACCTAAAAGAAATTAATTATTAAATTACCTACGTTAAAGAAAAATGAACGAAACAACAAATAACTTCCCTCACTCCCTAACTAACCATTAAACAGGAGAAAAGATATTAGGTATCCTCCACCCAACGTTACCCATAACATCTTAACTAATTATAACAGACACCAACTTGTTAACACTATAACACTCATTCCATATTCCACATTAACAACAATGAGCGCACCAAGCTCTCTCTCTGGTCTGGGTTTGGGGAACCGGATCAGCCTCAACCGCCGCATGTCTCTCTCCGTTTCCCCGGTACTCTCTGCAGCTTTATAGTGGACTCCTCAGGACACGCACCAATCAGGGCGTAGGCAACTCCCAGATTAGATGAATGAACAGGTGGTAACCATTTACCTATCGGGCAAGAAAACACAGGAAGGGAGAAAGACAGAAAGAGAGAGAGAAGAACAAATACTCCAAAAACACTCATTGTGGAAGAAACAAATATCAATACGTCCTTGGACGTAACACAGCTAAAGCCGCATACTTCTCAAACTTTATTGAATCCAATCACTCTTACTCTAAGATCTTGTTTTCTGTCATTCATTCTGTTTTAAACCCATCTGCTAAATTGTCTGTTGCCTCAGATTCTCTATGTGAAGACTTCTAGAGATTTTTTATTAACAAAATCACTACATTAAGGACCAGTATCTGCCCTAAATTAACTCTCCCCTCTATTATGCTGCATACCTCCTGTGTTTGGGAGGCTTTTGTTCCCATTAACCTCCAGACACTGAAGGATGTGAGCGCCAAGCTCAAACCTTCATTCTGCCCAAATTATATCATTCACCTGAGATTTTTAAAATTAATCACCAACACAGTGGGTCCAGGTATGGTGTCCTTTATTAACAAGTGTCTAAGCACTGGATCTGTTCCGGCCAATATTAAAGTGGCTACGGTCACTCCTTTGCTCAAGAAGCCTTTACTGGATCCTTCTGTTTTAAAAAATTACCGGCCCATCTCTGTCCTACCTTTCATTTCCAAGTTATTGGAGAAAATCGTGTTGGATCAGTTCCAACACTTTATGTCTAATAACTATTGATAGTTGCTAGGCAACGTGGTGGAGAGGATGCTGGCGTTGTCTGTTCGCCACTTCTCCACCCACAAATCATGTTAATGTACTTTTAGATTTAGATGTTATTTCATTTTCTTATGGTTGTGACTAGTCTAACAGTCAGAGCTACAATTGGGACTGTTCCTGACTGCTGGCAGCCACTGAGAGGACGTTGTTCGTCGTTTCGCCGTTTTCCACCGCTTCTTTGATGTTTATGTTTAAATTGCTGCGGTTGGTTCTGGTTTGAAGGACATTTGATGTTGCTCGCTGCGACTGCTCACTGGTGGTCTCCCTCGGGCTTGAGCTGCATGGTGGCTGAATTTTGCACCGGGCTAGCGTCATCCGGGCCAGCGTCATCGGCGTCCGGCATGATGTTGGGATGTTCCACTTCTCGGCTGCGCCGCTGTTCCATCTTGCATTGCGGCCGTGGAGCGGCTTGGACTTCTGCGCCGACCCCGGTGTCCACAGAAGTGCCCGGAAAAATGTTCTGCCTCTTGCATGGTGCTGCGGCGATCCCCATCGTCTGAATCGTCATGAAGACCCATCATCTGGTCTTCAGCTGTCATGCCTCGACGACCAGTGTTGCCACAGTTACTTTGAAAAAGTAATCTGATTACTGATTACTGATTACTCCTTTAAAAAGTAACTTAGTTACTTTACAGATTACTTGATTTTAAAAGTAACTAAGTTAGATTACAAGTTACTTTATTAGTTGCATTCAGCAGTTGCCGACAACACCCCTGCCGCCTCAAAATAGAAATGACAACCGTTTTTGGCAACACACTTTATTGCATTTATGCCCGAGCCTGACGGCCCCGACTTTTTACGCCCCTTTTTTCAGGCTTCTCCTTTGTTTTATATTTATTTTAATAATTAAAATGAACAATGAGATGTGCTGGTGGAAACAACATGAGACCATGATAGCTTGCGCCACTGTCAAGATATGGCTCGCGCAGGGTTAAAGAGTCCGTTTCTTCAGTGCAGCTGCTCGAGTTATGGCCTTTTTACAACTGGTTCCTTCGTTCATTTTCTCTGACCAGGTATCTATCTGATTGCGAAATGACCAGGAGTAGGCTTAATGCCTTCCGAGAGTCTTTCGAGACGTATTTAATTCCGATCACTCAAACAAACCAATTCAGAAGGTGCATGAAAGCATTTCAAACTAAACCGGACAAATGTAAATGTATTGGTTGTTTAAACCACATGTGTAAATTTTACTCCTGGCAAATAATTAAAAAATAAATGTGTGAGAGCGTGTTATGTTGTAGTCAGATAGATATGATGGTGCTATACTGAAACATCGCTGCAAATGAGTAGCCTAAAGCAAGCCAACGCATATGGCCGTAAATTAAACTTTAAAATAAGTCACACAAAACACAATCATCTTCAATATAAATTAATGAGACTAATGATCTTACCAGTGCTTAGGTCGCTCTCTCTCATATTGCGATCTTTGAATTTGAAATGGGTTGCTGAATAAAATGCTGGAATCTTTTGCTTTGATGTGAACTCCGTTAAATGAGCATATACCGTGGGAATTGAAGATCGGATTTATATTAATTTTGCTGAAGTGTAAGGTAGGCTATAAGACAACCTGCATGTCCTTTTTTTGTTGTTTGTTTAGATTGTGTAGCCCGTTTCGTTTTTTTTGAGCGCCATTGCGAGCAGTACCCATATGGAAAAGTCTTGCTAAAAACATATGTGATTGTTATATGTTCCAACAGAAAACTATAAGGATCATATATGCTGCAAAAACCACATATACAAATTGTACAATATTCATGTATTTTCAGTCATATATGTCCTACACTGTAAAAAAATATATATGCTGGATTGTGTTAAATACAACCCCTGCAAATCAGTGAGATTTTACTTTAGTAAATTAATTAGCAAGTAAAACGAATAAAAATGGGTAACCCTAACACAAAGAAAATATTTCCTTATATATGTGAATGATAAATATATTAAATTATTTAACTGCTTTTTAAAAAATATACAGGATAAATATATTACAATATTTAATAATACATGAGGAATTGCTGCTTTCAATTAGAAAATTATGTGACAATATATTTACTTATATATCATAATGTATGTCATTTTATTTGATGTGCATGTGATGATATACCCAAAAATATATTGAACAAAATAATATATATTACAAAATAAAAGGAACTGTAGTCCGTTACTGAGAAAGTGCTATTATATTACAGTTACTTATGAAAATGTTAACAATTACAAAGGGTTTTATATATATATATATATATATATATATATATATATATATATATATATATATATATATATATATACACACACACACATACAGTTAACAATAACACAAGTCAAGCACACTGGCATGTTCCTACATATTAAGCAAAGAGCTGTAACTGCTGATAAGTGCACCGACATTATTGTTAATAAAAGTAACAGTTTTACAGTTTTTTTAAATTGAGCAAAACACATGAAATAACAATTAATTTTAACATTTAACCTCCTTTAAATCAGAAGTAAAGCATGATGGGAAGTAGAAATTTGTTGTAACTCATTCTGTAAAAGTGTTTATGTGTGTACATGCATTCACATTAATATGGGAAATTCAATATACAGTAAGGCTACACAATAAAGGATACAACTTAATGGATATTACATGTAATACTATTTATATCTTAATTACTAAATATTGTATGTGTTAAAATATAGCCATATTTTATAAATAAAGTCAATATGCATACATTGCAGTAGCTATATTAAAAAAGGCTTTAGTTTCCTTTATTCCTTTATATTTCCTTTAATATAGGCTGTTTTGCATATAATTGCAGTATATTCCCATATATTTGTTTCGTAATGTTCTACCCATACAAACTATTTGTTAACAGCAATATCAACAATATTAAAAAAAATAATAATTAAACACTCACTCTAAGCGTTAGGCTTAGACGATGAAGATTTCTGTAACAAAAATAGCCTTAGTTCTGTCATCGCAAACTGCGCATGCGTCACCGCGCCGCGGCCAGGAGGAAATAAATCGCGGGTTCTTGTTGTCTCCGTGTCCGTGATATGATTGCCTCCCAGCGGGACCGCGAAGTGTCGAGCTCCAGGTAAGATTTGTGTTTGTCATGTCGTTCTCAATGCAAATGTTAACTTATTTAATCGCAAGATTTGCTAAAAGATTAGTAAATTGTTCGTTTCTGTTATCATGTCGGTGCCACCGTAGTGTTAGTAACGTTAAGCCTAATTATGCTGCGCGCACGTGCAAAAATTAAATTACAAGTATTTAATGTGCAAAAACAAGTGAAAAATGCTTATATTTGTATTAAAGTTATTAAACTATATGATTGGTCTCATCATTTGTCAGTCCCTTTGAATAAAAACGTCTGCTAAATGATCAAATGTAAAACACAACTATTCTAGTTGTTTAACTATGTAATTTGGTAACTAAGTTAAACCCTAAAGCTCATGGTTTGCATAGATAACGTTATACAACGATTGTGGGACACAGTGAAAGCTGTGTGACACTGACAAAACGCAAAGGTTAGAATAAATGTAATGTGATTTGTTTACCGGTATGTTCCTTTTGTCATCATTAATAGTCTATTTTGTGCCAATTCACTTTAAAATAGTTAATGTTTTAGTGAACTTGAGTTTGCAAATTGCTGTAATGTAGTTAAAATATAGCTAAAATATAAACTTCTATAATTTGCATTCATGTAACTGCAACATATATGAATCTAAATGATGTACAATATTACAATTTTGTAATGGAAAGTTAGTAACTGTATAAGAATATATTGTTATACTGGAAAAAACATTATAATGAAATGTGTTTCTAATATTCATGTATGGGGTGGTCAAGAAGATTTTCTTTTTCTTCCACAGAAAGATCTTCATGAAAACATTTGAAGACCACGCAAGAAGAACAGGTTCAGCCACAGACTGGTTCATCCCATGAGGACTGGTTCAGTTCTGAAGGGGAAGTGTTGAAGAAGTTTATGTAATGTGAGTTGTAAGACTTGAACTAATGTTAACAAATGAGACTTTAATGTAATGTATTAACTAACATGAACTAACAATGAGCAATACATTATTACAGTATTTATTAAACTTTGTCAATTTTTAACGTTTAGTTCACCCAAAAAAGTATGTTGTTAAAATGACCCTCATGTCGTTCCAAACCCATAAGACCATTTATTTTCAGAACACAACAAATAAAGCTTTAATATGTGTACTATAATTACTATGTGAAATAAGTTAATATAGTAATTGATATAGATACTGATATAGATATCCATATTTATAACCTTATTGACTAAAATAACCAGCTCATGGCAGACGACTTGGGACCAGAGAGTGATCCGAGTGATGCGATGTAGGAGTAGTGTTAGCTTCAACGTCTCTCTGGGCAACAAAATCAAGCGCTTCTCTTTTATCGAATCCTCTTTAAATTCAAATTTGTGACCAGTGTTTTGTTTTCCTCTATTCTCTGCATATCTGCATTCATCAATACATCATGCTTCAGGTCAGAGGTCACTCTTTTGGCCTAAGTAGACACGCACAGTTGACTGCCAGAAGATAGATATTTTAGTCTAAAGTCAAAAATATGGATATTTTTTTAATAAAAAATGCATAGCTTCTCTTCAGAAGGCCTTCATTAAAAGATTTTTTAAAATGTCCTGATAATTTACTCACCCCCATGTCATCCAAGATGTTCATGTCTTTCTTTCTTCAGTCGAAAAGAAATTCAGTTTTTTGAACAAAATATTCCAGGATTTTTCATCATATAATGGTTTTTAGTTGCAACCAAAATACTGAAGGTCCAAATCAATGCAGTTCCGCCTTCGTGTTTACAAAGCACTCATGTGAAGACTAATACAAATGCCCTCTAGCAAATAAAAATAATATAAAACAACGATACTGGATGATTTTGAAGTTGAAAATTGAGTGTTTTTGCTAAAGGGCGTTTGTATTAGTCTTCACATGAGCGCTTCGTAGACACGAGGGCGGGACTTCTGCCTACGTCTATGTGACCATTTCCACGTGATTACGTCATCCTTGGCACCTCGCAGAGCTGAGCAAGTTGAACAATTAAGGTTGAAAAGTATATTCATTTTTTTAAATGACAGATCGTTTGACTAGATAAGACCCTATTCCTCATCTGAGATCACGCAGAGGCTATGAAGCCCTTTGAAACGGCGTTGATCTGGACCTTCAACATTTTGGTTGCAACTGAAAAGCATTATATGATGAACAATCCTGGAATGTTTTCTTCAAGAAACGTAATTTCTTTTCCACTGAAGAAATAAAGACATGAACATCTTGGATGAGATGGGGGTGAGTAAACTATCAGTCAATTTTCATTTTGGGGTGAACTAATCCGTTCATTATCTTTGATTGATGGCCATGACACTGTGTTCAGTGTATTTTGTTGTTGTTTTTTGGGTTTTGTTTTTTTCCTGAGCAAAGTTCAGTTTGCTATCAAGTTGGAATTGTAAATTACTCATGTGGAGTATAATTTGATTATTTTATTTTGTGTTGAAATAAAAGTGTTTCCATCACAAATTTGTGTATGTCATTGATTGAAATCATATATGGTTAGTATATGCAGAGATGTAATATTGACTGAAATCATGTATGATTTTTATATGTAGTTTATATGTATATTATATAAACTTGAAGAGCTAACACACCATTTCCCTATTAAAAAAATATGAAATCTGTATAAAAACCATATAAACAAATGACACAAAATATAAATAAATCCTATATGACTTTAATTTGACTAGCATATGATTCAGTATAAGAACTTTATATGATTTGTATATGAATATCATGTATTTTCTACTAATACCATATACCATTGCATACAGTTTACATGTAAAACTCATATAAGATTTTTGCAGGATTCATACATGACCTAAAAGTTTTCTGTGTGTTTTTTAGTATGAAATGGGCCATAAACGGTCTGATTTTGTGTATGACATATATGGGACTTACATTAAACATATAAGATAATTCTGACTGATTTAAATAAGGAACATATATGGTCGCATATATGAACCATATAGGTTTTTTTCATATGGGTAGGCTAATCTATCAGCTGCCTCAGCTCGTCAAAAATGCCTTTGTGGTGGTATAATAACTAGCCTACTTTGTTTTTAATGTCAAAGTAGTTATATTTTGTTTCGTTTCTTTATTAAGTTCATTTCGAAAAATGTTTAGAGCAATTTTTTGTTTGTTAAATTAAAGTTTAAATTTTTTTATGTGACGACCCAATGAGTTAACCGCATGTTTAATAGCCTAGTCTCTCAAACCAACTCTTGAATTGTCTTGTCTATATAAACTTTAATTTAACAAACAAAAATTTGCTCTGAACATTTTTCTTAATTAGGTTTATAAAAAAACGAAACGAAAAATAACTACTTTGACATTAAAAACAAAACTGAATTATTTTAATGGCTGCAACAATGTAAAAAAATAAAATAAATAAAAAACAGGCTCCAGCCGGACTCGGGCTGAGAATTTTGATAAGCTGTCGGTTTTTACTAAGGAAAATTACTAAAATAGTAACTCACAGTGACTTGGAAAAGTAACTTTAATCTGATTACTGGTTTGGAAATAGTAACGCGTTAGATTACTCGTTACTGGAAAAAAGTAGTCAGATTAGAGTAACAGGTTACTATGTAACGCGTTACTGGCATCACTGTCGACGACATCATCAGGACACTGCCGCTGGGAGAAAATTAAAACATGCAGTGGACCACAGTGTGCTGCGGAGCTAACAGAAACTTCCACCATCAGCTCTGTTTCTGTTCACCATCAGCTCTGTTTCTGTTCACCATCAGCTCTGTTTCTGTTCACCATCAGCTCTGTTTCTGTTCGCCATCAGCTCTGTTTCTGTTCGCCATCAGCTCTGTTTCTGTTCACCATCAGCTCTGTTTCTGTTCACCATCAGCTCTGTTTCTGTTCACCATCAGCTCTGTTTCTGTTCACCATCAGCTCTGTTTTCTGTTCACCATCAGCTCTGTTTCTGTTCACCATCAGCTCTGTTTCTGTTCGCCATCAGCTCTGTTTCTGTTCGCCATCAGCTCTGTTTCTGTTCGCCATCAGCTCTGTTTCTGTTCACCATCAGCTCTGTTTCTGTTCGCCATCAGCTCTGTTTCTGTTTACCATCAGCTCTGTTTCTGATCACCATCAGCTCTGTTTCTGTTCACCATCAGCTCTGTTTTCTGTTCACCATCAGCTCTGTTTCTGTTCACCATCAGCTCTGTTTCTGTTCACCATCAGCTCTGTTTCTGTTCACCATCAGCTCTGGTTCTGTTCACCATCAGCTCTGTTTCTGTTCACCGTCAGCTCTGTTTTCTGTTCACCATCAGCTCTGTTTCTGTTCACCATCAGCTCTGTTTCTGTTCACCATCAGCTCTGTTTCTGTTCACCATCAGCTCTGTTTCTGTTCACCATCAGCTCTGTTTCTGTTCACCGTCAGCTCTGTTTCTGTTCACCGTCAGCTCTGTTTCTGTTCACCATCAGCTCTGTTTTCTGTTCACCATCAGCTCTGTTTCTGTTCGCCATCAGCTCTGTTTCTGTTCACCATCAGCTCTGTTTCTGTTCACCATCAGCTCTGTTTCTGTTCACCATCAGCTCTGTTTCTGTTCGCCATCAGCTCTGTTTCTGTTCACCATCAGCTCTGTTTCTGTTCACCATCAGCTCTGTTTCTGTTCAGCATTAGCTCTGTTTCTGTTCACCATCAGCTCTGTTTTCTGTTCACCATCAGCTCTGTTTCTGTTCGCCATCAGCTCTGTTTCTGTTCACCATCAGCTCTGTTTCTGTTCACCATCAGCTCTGTTTTCTGTTCACCATCAGCTCTGTTTCTGTTCGCCATCAGCTCTGTTTCTGTTCACCATCAGCTCTGTTTTCTGTTCACCATCAGCTCTGTTTCTGTTCGCCATCAGCTCTGTTTCTGTTCACCATCAGCTCTGTTTCTGTTCACCATCAGCTCTGTTTCTGTTCACCATCAGCTCTGTTTTCTGTTCACCATCAGCTCTGTTTCTGTTCGCCATCAGCTCTGTTTCTGTTCACCATCAGCTCTGTTTCTGTTCACCATCAGCTCTGTTTCTGTTCACCATCAGCTCTGTTTTCTGTTCACCATCAGCTCTGTTTCTGTTCACCATCAGCTCTGTTTCTGTTCACCATCAGCTCTGTTTCTGTTCACCATCAGCTCTGTTTCTGTTCACCATCAGCTCTGTTTCTGTTCACCATCAGCTCTGGTTCTGTTCACCATCAGCTCTGTTTCTGTTCACCGTCAGCTCTGTTTTCTGTTCACCATCAGCTCTGTTTTCTGTTCACCATCAGCTCTGTTTCTGTTCACCATCAGCTCTGTTTCTGTTCACCATCAGCTCTGTTTCTGTTCTCCATCAGCTCTGTTTTCTGTTCACCATCAGCTCTGTTTTCTGTTCACCATCAGCTCTGTTTTCTGTTCACCATCAGCTCTGTTTTCTGTTCACCATCAGCAGTTTTCTGTTCACCATCAGCTCTGTTTCTGTTCACCATCAGCTCTGTTTCTGTTCACCATCAGCTCTGTTTCTGTTCACCATCAGCTCTGTTCCTGTTCACCATCAGCTCTGTTTTCTGTTCACCATCAGCTCTGTTTCTGTTCACCATCAGCTCTGTTTTCTGTTCACCATCAGCTCTGTTTTCTGTTCACCATCAGCTCTGTTTCTGTTCTCCATCAGCTCTGTTTCTGTTCACCATCAGCTCTGTTTTCTGTTCACCATCAGCTCTGTTTTCTGTTCACCATCAGCTCTGTTTTCTGTTCACCATCAGCTCTGTTTCTGTTCACCATCCGCTCTGTTTCTGTTCACCATCAGCTCTGTTTCTGTTCACCATCAGCTCCATCTGTGTTGGTTGATTGTTTGTAGTATTCTATATTTTTACATGTTATTCTTTTTTCCCCCTTTGTTGCACTTTGAGATTCTTCGGAATGAAAAGTGCATTATAAATAAAATCTATTATTATTATTATTATTATTATTATTATTATTATTATTATATATGAGGTCTTTCAATCTGGGTTTAGGACTGCCCACAGCACTGAGTCCGCTCTCCTGCGAGTGCTAAATGACATTTATCTCTCCACTGACTGTGGAGACACTGTGGTTCTAGTTCTCCTAGATCTGTCGGCGGCTTTTGACACGATTGACCACCCTCCTCTGTTAGCTAGACTGGAGACGTGGGTGGGAATAAAAGGCTCTGTCCTGTCATGGTTCCAGTCTTACCTTACTGACAGAAAGTTTTTAGTAAAAATGGGAAATCTCTCTGGCTCCATGAGACCCCTGAGATGTGGTCTTCCACAGGGCTCTATTTTGGCTCCCTCTCTATTTTCTCTTTACATGCTACCGCTGGGCACAATTTTTAGGAAACACAGTGTATCTTTCCACTTTTATGCAGACGACACCCAAATTTACATTCCAATCAAGCGCAATAATCCTACAGCACTACACTCTCTTCATCTATGCTTAAAGGAAGTGAAGGTTTGGCTAGCTCAAAATTTCCTATCCCTTAATGATGATAAGACCGAGGTAATTGTTTTCAGCCCAAGTGAAAGGTCCCAGTACACATGCCCAGACTTGGGGAGTCTATCTCCCTTTAAATCTACAGGAGTGCGGAACTTAGGTGCTCTTGTTGACCAGTCTTTAAAGTTTGATAAACATCTTATCTGTAGTTCTGGTTTCTACCAACTTCGCTTACTATCTAAAATCAAAGGCTTTCTCACTCCTATAACTTTGGAAATGGCAGTTCATGCTTTCATCACGTGTCGACTGGATTATTGCAACTCACTATATTGCGGTATATCAAATTCTCAAATCTCCCGTCTTCAGTTAATCCAAAATGCGGCAGCCAGACTCATCCATAATTGTCGCAAATATGATCATATCTCTCCCATCCTCAGATCTTTACATTGGTTACCAGTCTGGCAGAGAATAGATTTCAAAATTCTTCTCTTTGTCTTCAAATCTTTACACAACCTAGCACCGGTTTATCTCTCTGAACTTATTCATCCGTACATTCCGTCCCAAAGTCTCAGATCCCATGACCAGGCGCTGCTGGTAGTCCCTTGTGTCAGACTTAAGCGTAGAGGGAGCGTGCTTTTGCGGTGGCAGGGCCTCGTCTGTGGAACAACATGCCTCTAGAGATCAGAACTGCTCCAAACCTCTCTGTTTTTAAGTCTCTGGTCAAAACGTATCTATTCTCGTTAGCATATTGATTAATTATCTTAGACTCTTATTATTTTACATTTGCTTCTTGATTCTATACTTAATCTTAACTTAGTTGTTCTCTATGTGCTTATGTATGTTTTGGTGCTTTTATTTTTATATGCTTGCTCTGTAAAGCACTTTGGTCTGTCCTAGCGGCTGTTCAAATGTGATGCAGATGGCTGCTTGAAATAGCGTCTCCAGACCGGTTGATTGTAATCCCCTTGAAATTTAACATGGAAGGGGAGAAGCAAAAAAGAGTTAAAAATAAACGGGAAAAAGGAGAAATAACCGAAGATATTGACGGCGGCGAAGACGGCAGTGGAAATAATGGTGATGCGGGAAAAGCAAACGAAGTAGTGGTTAGCTCCGGTATACAGGCAATTTGAGACGAATTACGAGCTTTTAGAGCGGACTTCAAAAGTGATATGGGTGCATTTCGACTCTCGCTTCAGGATGAAATGCGGAATCGGTTGAACGATTTTAGAGAAGAAATAAACCAAAAATTTAAAGACTTCTCTGGCAAATTGCAAACTATGAACAGCAGAGTGAGGGAAGCAGAACAACGCATAGCCGACATGGTAGAATGGAATGTGGAGGCAAGTAACGCACTCCTTGAAGTGTTGGAGAGTCGGGATGCTCTGCAAACAAAGTTAACCGACATAGAAGCTCGACAGAAAACAGAGCTGATGGTGAACAGGAACAGAGCTGATGGTGAACAGAAACAGAGCTGATGGTGAACAGAAACAGAGCTGATGGTGAACAGAAACAGAGCTGATGGTGAACAGAAAACTGCTGATGGTGAACAGAAAACAGAGCTGATGGTGAACAGAAAACAGAGCTGATGGTGAACAGAAAACAGAGCTGATGGTGAACAGATCCCATGACCAGGCGCTGCTGGTAGTCCCTTGTGTCAGACTTAAGCGTAGAGGGAGCGTGCTTTTGCGGTGGCAGGGCCTCGTCTGTGGAACAACATGCCTCTAGAGATCAGAACTGCTCCAAACCTCTCTGTTTTTAAGTCTCTGGTCAAAACGTATCTATTCTCGTTAGCATATTGATTAATTATCTTAGACTCTTATTATTTTACATTTGCTTCTTGATTCTATACTTAATCTTAACTTAGTTGTTCTCTATGTGCTTATGTATGTTTTGGTGCTTTTATTTTTATATGCTTGCTCTGTAAAGCACTTTGGTCTGTCCTAGCGGCTGTTCAAATGTGATGCAGATGGCTGCTTGAAATAGCGTCTCCAGACCGGTTGATTGTAATCCCCTTGAAATTTAACATGGAAGGGGAGAAGCAAAAAAGAGTTAAAAATAAACGGGAAAAAGGAGAAATAACCGAAGATATTGACGGCGGCGAAGACGGCAGTGGAAATAATGGTGATGCGGGAAAAGCAAACGAAGTAGTGGTTAGCTCCGGTATACAGGCAATTTGAGACGAATTACGAGCTTTTAGAGCGGACTTCAAAAGTGATATGGGTGCATTTCGACTCTCGCTTCAGGATGAAATGCGGAATCGGTTGAACGATTTTAGAGAAGAAATAAACCAAAAATTTAAAGACTTCTCTGGCAAATTGCAAACTATGAACAGCAGAGTGAGGGAAGCAGAACAACGCATAGCCGACATGGTAGAATGGAATGTGGAGGCAAGTAACGCACTCCTTGAAGTGTTGGAGAGTCGGGATGCTCTGCAAACAAAGTTAACCGACATAGAAGCTCGCTCTAGACGAGGGAAGCAACATACTAGAGTTTGTGACGAGGCTTATAAAGTCGGAACTTGGCCTGCTATCCATGGAAACGGAAATTGGAATACAGCACTGCCATAGAGCACTTGCACCAAAGCCTCCCCTTGATGCACCACCCAGATCGCTGGTTCTCTGCTTCCAAGAGTTTAAAGTGAAAGAACAAGTACTGCACACTGCATGGAAAAAGAGAGAGGTTCGGTTTGAAGGAAAGAGAAAGGAATATGTGGAGATTCTGAAGGAGCTCAAATCCAAGGGGATTCGGTTTCACACTCCATACCCAGCAAAACTGAGAGTGTTCTTTGAAAATGATACCAAAACCTACGAGAATGCAGCAGAAGCAGTTAAAGACCTGAAGAAGAAAGGATTCTCGCTTGATAACTTCAAGGCACCTGAACCAAAACAGCCACCTGATCTAACTCGTTGTCTTTGAGGTTTAAAATTTGTGACAGGGTTGCAACATGTATCCTGAGCTGGGTTGAGCGTAGATATTCTGTCATTCAAGCTGTCTTGACCTCTGTAGTAACTTGAACATTTTGGTCTAGCAAAGAGAAAGATATTGACACCCTGCACACCACATTCAATTCTTCTGCTGACTAATAGATTAAGGGATTCCACCATTTGTGGTGTTAGGAGGACTGCAACTTTTCGTCCACGTTTGCCCCTGATTTCTACCCGAGTGAAGTGCTTACAGAGTTTCTTTTCAAACTGGGTTAATCCCAAGGACACATCAACATGGAGTGGGCTTTTGTCTCTTTTAATAAAGTTCTTCAAGCGCATTTTGGACACCTCTCCTGCACGCCTTTGATTAAAAACAATAGCCTGAGCAAGAGTGGCTTCCCAGATAGCATGGTGACATTGATTCAATGTTGAAATTCCATCAGAATCATCATTTTGGTTGAGGTTGAAATTTCAATGCTAAAAATTCAATGCTAACACCATACTGGACCAATGTTGAAAATTCACTGCTAAATAATATTGGATCAATGTTGATAATTCCATGCTTTTCAGTGTTGAAATGACAAACATTGAATCAATGCTGATGTTTGGTCAGCTTAATTCTCCACCGGTGAGGCTTACGGTCAATCTATCTGTCCCATTATTCAACATGTTAAGGCAAGTCCAAATCAATTGGGTACATTTGTGTAAATGTGAGCACATTTATTATCCTCAAAGGATACGATGAGTACACCAACGAGTATGTGGATTAACAAAGAATACATAAATGTAAATTTTGTAATTGTAAGCCTTTCTTTAAATTTTTCTGGAAGAGTTAAAATTTTGTGTTTGATGTCTGACTCTTCCAATAAGAAAGCTGTAAAAACTATGAATCTTTTTAAAAGGTATATTATTTTCCTGCTTACTGGCATGTAATGTTGTCATTCTGTGTTTCATGTTATTAAAATAAAAAATGCAAAAAACAAATAAAAACAAAGAACTTCTACCATAAATTTAGTCTATCAGTTTTAAATAAATAAAAATGTAGCCTATTATTATTATTTAAATCATGTAGAATGTACATGGTAGTACATGAATGTACAAGTTAATAAAGAATTTAGAATATGTGTCCCTACCTATCGAATGCGCCACAATCCAATCCAGCAGGTGGCGGTAATGCACCTTCAAGACATCCACCAATCAGATCAAAGCAAGAGCAGCTGAACAGACTTCAATCGCGAAAAAGAGACACAGGACAACGACCATGTTTTTTAGAGGTAAGTAGGCCTACAAAAATATATTTATAAAATCCATCTCAATTTTAATTTAGTATTTTTATTCATCTTTATGTTTTACAACTTGTGTGCTTCTCCTGAGAGTTTTAGTGAACTGCAATGTTAATAATAATCACATGAGCGCCCTCGTAAGTTACTCAACCAACGGCCAGGATAATCTTAATACATTGAGTTTCAGTTTGTTTTTCACCAAACCATATCATATTTGTATTCATTTTTTTTCTTAAGATTGGCATATACACTGTGAATTGCGTCCGAATTCTGACTCGTGCAACTCTTTTTTTTTTTCTTTTTTTTTTGGTTGTGCGTCGTTTGTTGTGAGGTGTTCATCTATTTTATGAGATGATTTTTGTATTAAGATGAGTCATCTGTGCGTGCAACGAGTAAAATGAATGCGCGGCGCGGATCCACAAACGTATCTTACTCGTTGCACGCACAGATGAATCATTTTGAATCATCCTATATTCGTCCAGTGTATAAACGAGAGGCGATCGATAGGTTAGATGAATTTCTGGCTTGTCAGTAATTGTGTTCGCCACTCGTGAGAGTATCTCACAGCTGAAGCAGAGCTAGAACTGATTGACCTGTTAGCCCGGTGAGGGGAAATACAATCAGCTCGTAGCTCTGCTTCAGCTGTACGATATCATCACGAGAGCAGATCACAATTACATCATTACAATTTAATCTTTAATGCAGCAAGAAAAAAGAAAAAAATGGGATTTTTAAGTTCTGTAGGCAGCTATATCAAACTACAGAAATTTAGTAAACAGTTGTGCCTCCAGTTCGTGTTGTAAAATGGAAAAAAAATCTCTTCCAAACCACCATGTAGCCTATACAGCTCCTCTTTTATTTTCTTAATTTAACTATTTGGTCATTCATTTACTTGTTTCATTTTCACACTTTATTTATTTACTATTAAATACAATAATATTATTAGATATAACACCGGATATATTCACTTTGCTCTTTCATTCATTCATTGTGTCTGCAGGTTCTTTAAAGTCTATACTAAAATGCATTAAATAGTCCTGAATTTAATGTTACCGTGTTTTAACTGGGATATCAAGATTTTGATAAAATTTCAAGTTTCACTTCATTTTGTAGTAGGCTATATTTGTAATGTATAATTAATCACATTTCCAAATATTTACTAACTTCTTGTTGTTTTAGATGCCGTGAATGCGGAGGCATCAGAGTTTATCTTTGCTGGGACGTTGCAGAACTGTCTCCATTACAACCTGAAAGGCTTCGGGACATTGCTCATGGTGGAAACCCCTGAGTTTGGAGTATTTTATTCTTTCTTTTACCTTCTTTCTTTCAGTAGTACTTTGTCATTTCTGTATTTATTGGCAAGTTTACATTTGTATTTACTTCCATTTTGCAGATGCAGGTTGTCATGTTTTTCCAGACTCTTCTCATTTGTGTCATAAATTCAGATGTAATTGTTTCAAGTCAATGGGAGATTTCCTGTTGTAACTGTGGGGGCATAAATAAATACATTTGCATGTAAACTGAAGGATGCCGTTTACTTTGAGTGACTTTTTGATGCAAAATCATATCGACTGCAGCCACACATGGTCTCTGATTAAAATGAATAAAATAAAGAGACAAATTAACTGGCATAGAATCCTGCTGTACATAAAGCAAGATTGATCTATTTTTCATTGTTGAAATAACATTATTTCACGGTGCAAACCTGATGAAAAATCAACATTCTCAACATTGATTCAATGATATTTTAGTTGATGCATTAACATTGATTCAACGCTGATTCACTGTTTGTCTGCTATCTGGGTTTTGCAAGGTCAGTGTAACTCTGGGGAGATGCTTCTTTCTTCAGTTTGTCAAATGTAGCCTTTGCAGCCTGTTCCAGGTGAGTGTGAAGAAATTGTACATCCTGGGTAAAAGGCAGGGTCGATGGTTTGTTGAATTTTTTCTCACTAAGTGTGTTCAGGGCAGAGTGTGATACAAGCTCAGACCACTTTGTGGAGTAAAGTGACTTGAAAGCTTCAGATGATTTGATCATGCCTTCGTTTTCTGTCATCAAAGCTCTACAGTAAATTATGTCAGCTATTTTCTGCAGAGAATGCCCTATTTTTAGAGCAAGACTTGGTGCGGCATAGTAGTTGATTTCTTCATCAAAACCAGACACTTTTTTCACAGCTTTGACAACTTTGAGAAAATTACCAGGCTTAACAGCGTCTTCGATGCTGTACATCGAATCACCACGCAAAACCAACACACGTGCAAGTTCCCTTAACTTCTGACGAATATACTCATATTTTGTAGTGTCAGCTCCATGCTTGTTGTACAGAGTTTGCCAAAGTCATTACGAACATCCGTTGATATGTCATCCTGTCTCATTGGGTCAAGAAGCTTCCAAACCCCTTGAGAGATACTTTCTGAGAACACAGACTGAGCAGTTGTGGCCAAGCTCAAGACTTTGGACTTTGTAGACTCACCAGAAGCCCGTCCGGGCATAAAGTGGCATCTGCGAGTGTCGCCACAATTCTTTGCGAGAAAACATTCCTTTGCAATAGACATAGTGAATACATTTTGACTGCTTAGATGTTCTTTTTTATTTAATTTGCCCTGTTCCATTTTTTAAAACATTTACATTGTGCTGAAAGTAACCACGATTTCGTAACTTCTCCATAAGTCGTCGTCTTTTTACTGAACCTTTTGGATAACTGAGAGCCTCCATCACCTCTGCTTCGGTCTTGTGTTTTTCTAGATGTCTGGCAAGTTTAGACTGAGGTTTTTGACATATGTAACAGTAGTCCATCCCATTAACACCTGCTGTGTCATCTTTTGCTTCTTCTTTTGTTTCATCAGTGTTTTTTGTTATAGTATGAATTGCTTCAATATTCCCTGAGAGAGGACCCTGGGACAGAAGAGACACATCCAAAGAACTTGTGTCTGAATCGGATTCAGAGTCGCTGTCTGGTACATAGTTCTTATCTTCATGCATGTCCTCATCTGATTCATTATCATCCTCTGAGCTGAAATTATGTTTATCCTAAAAAATATAAAACATGTTTAAATAACACATTGTTTTTTACATAACAAATGAAATGGTACTTACAAAAGTAAACCTGCCATACCTCAGACAATACTTGCTTGAGACAATTCTTGTGCCACACACCAGAGCAAACTGAAATACAACAGGCAGTTAATATAAATCAATATATCTACACTAAAACACATTTTGCCATTTTATTATTTTACAGTCATAAAATATATTTAAAAAAATAAATCATCATTCACTGAATACTCTTCATTAAACAATTTGATACAATTTTAAAAAGTGAGATAAAATTAATTTATAAATTTGCTCACTCACCTTTGCATTTGAAACCAATCCACTTAAGAGAAGACATTCCCGATCCCAAACATACTGTGCATTTGTCCAGGCATGAAAAAAATTGTTTAAAAAAAACAAAAGGATGGAAGCGTCGACAAGAGCATGGTTGTGTGCAAACTATACAACAAGGAATGTGCGTATCATCGCAGCTCATCGAGCCTCAAATATCACAAATATGCTTTTGCTACACTTAATGGCAAACATTGCACTGGTCTGCTGGGCTGAAATAAATAAACTATATTTTGTTGATTAAGCTTATGTATTCAGACATTATTCAATGGTATACTAAAAATACATGTGAAAAATTACTTCTCATTGTTCTCAGGTCAAATATTTATATGCAATTAAAATGCGATTAATTTCGATTAATTAATTACAAAGCCTCTAATTAATTAGATAAAAAAAATGTAATCGAGTCCCAGCCCTAATATATATATATATATATATATATATATATATATATTAACTAGACAAAAGATTGGTTGTCATAACATTTTTATTGGTGTCAATAAAACCTATATAATTGAACAGCTCGATTGTGGTCTCAGCCTTGATAACGTGATAAGTTAGCCGTTATACACAAGCTGCACGATTAAGTCGTTTATCGAAACGAAAAGCTGCAATTTTAACGTGTTAAAGCATTCAGATTTGTAGCCATGTTAATAACGTTTGTAAGAAACCAAACCATTTGTAAATCCGTCAAGATTTCAGCAAGATAAGAGTATTTATGTTCGTACAGATCACTCACCTTACATCAGGTTCCACAGAGCCCGACAGAAAGCTTGCCTGTGACAAGATGGTCACCGGTGATGACATTTACATTTACATTTAATCATTTAGCAGACGCTTTTATCCAAAGCGACTTACAAAAAAGGGGGGAGCAATAGAAGCAACGAAACAGACAAGGCCAACAACCTGTAAGAGCTGTAAGAAGTCTCAGTTAATTAGCACAGTACAGTTTTTTTTGTTTTTTTTTGGACAAACAAACAAAAATTAATGGATAGTTAAGTGCTATTCTTTATTGGTCAGGTGCAATTGGAAGAGATGTGTCTTAAGATGTTTTTTTTTTTAAATGGCTACAGACTCGGCAGCACGAACTGAGATCGGCAGGTCATTCCACCAGGTGGGAACGGTCCAGGAAAATGTCTGTGAGAGCGATTTCATGCCTCTTTGGGATGGAACCACGAGGCGTCGCTCACTCACAGAACGCAAGCTTCTGGAGGGTGTGTAAGTCTGAACAAGTGAGTTTAGGTATATTGGTGCAGAGCCAGTGGTTGTTTTGTAGGCGAGAACTAGTGCCTTGAGTTTGATGCAAGCAGCCATTGGCAACCAGTGCAGTTTGATGAAGAGAGGCGTAACATGCGCTCTCTTCGGCTCATTAAAGACCACCCTCGCCGCTGCATTCTGGATCAGCTGCAAGGGTTTGATAGTGCATGCTGGAAGCCCAGCCAGAAGAGCATTACAATAGTCCAGTCTGGAGAGAACAAGAGCTTGAACCAGGAGTTGTGCAGCCTGTTCTGATAGGAAGGGTCTAATCTTTCTAATGTTGTATAAAGCAAATCTGCAGGACCGGGCTGTTGCAGTAATGTGGTCAGTGAAGTTTAACTGGTCATCAATCACAACTCCAAGGTTCCTGGCTGTCCTGGATGGAGTTATGGTTGATGAACCAAGCTGAATGGAGACATTTTGATGAAGTGCTGGGTTGGTTGAGAAAACAAGTAATTCTGTCTTTGCAAGATTGAGTTTAAGATGATGCTCCTTCATCCAGTCAGAAATGTCTGTCAGACAGGCAGCGATACGAACACTGACTGTAGGATCATCTGGTTGAAATGAGAAGTAGAGTTGAGTGTCATCAGCATAGCAGTGATAGGAGAAGCCGTGTTTCTGAATGACAGAACCTAATGATGACATGTAGATCGAGAAGAGAAGTGGTCCAAGCACTGAGCCCTGGGGAACCCCAGTAGCTAGATGATGTGACTTAGACACTTCACCTCTCCATGACACCCTGTAGGACCTACCAGAGAGGTAAGACCTGAACCACTGGAGAGCAGTTCCTGAGATCCCCGTCTTCTTAAGAGTTGACAGGAGGATCTGGTGGTTAACTGTGTCAAAAGCAGCAGACAGATCCAGCAGGATGAGCACTGAGGATTTGGAAGCTGCTTTTGCTATTCTGAGTGCCTCAGTTACCGAGAGCAAGGCAGTCTCAGTCGAGTGGCCGCTTTTGAAGCCGTATTTGTTGTTGTCCAGGAGGTTGTTCTGTTCAAGAAACATAGAGAGTTGATTGAACACAACTCGCTCAAGTGTCTTTGCAATGAAAGGCAGAAGGGATACCGGTCGGTAGTTTTCTAAAAGTGCTGGATTCAGAGAGGGTTTCTTAAAGGGGGGGTGAAACACTCAGTTTCAGTCAGTGTCATGTCAATCTTGAGTACCTATAGAGTAGCATTGCATCCTGCATATCTCCGAAAAGTCTTTATTTTTTTTATAATTATATAAGAAAGATGCGCTGTTCCGAGTCTTTCCGAAAAAAGCCGAGCGGGTGGGGGCGTATCGTGCGAGCGGAGCTAAATAATGACGTGTGCACGCCGCTGTTATTGTGTTGAGTGCGTCGTAAAGCTGTGTCATCCCTAACAGCGGGAAAAAACTTTATTCAAAATAAAAAAATAGCTTTTAATCAGATACAGCCATACATCTATGATCCGGAATCAGACCCAGAGGCTGCAGTTGAACAGGAGCAGCAGCAAAAACGACTAGAGCAGGACGTCTCTATGTGGTACAAGTTATACACTAACTATATAATATGCTTAGCGACTTGTGTTATTTACATATTTATACTTGAATTATATCGTCGTATTTTTTTTCTTTGAAGGTGTACATGTGGGAAGTGCAGTTGTGCACGTGTGTGTTTACGCGTGGTTTGTGTAGACAATTGTAGTAAGCGGACTGGTTTTGCACGGCAGGCTAGTGTTTACATAGAAAGACACGGAATAGTAGCGCATTTGAATGAAGAAGCGCGCTTATTTAGTTCAGCATATTTGCCCACTCTTTGTGTATTGTTGTTTGGAGTGCTTTTACAATACACAAACATAAAGTTACACATATAGTGGCCAGCTAAACAAATGTACACGCACTACACATCGCATGCTCCATTGATCAATTAACTATACGTGATCATGTTTGGGCTACTTGATGGGCATAGGCAAAAACACAGACATTTGAAGCAGTCTAACTCACCGCCCGCGGTTCTAACGTTGGGACCTTTATCGTTGGGACTGCTCCATCATTCAGCATTAGGCGATCGGAAAATCCGGCGTCGAGCTGGGCCTTGTTTATGAAACAGTCGGCACCGAAATGCAGTGAACAGATATAAACATTCGCGCAACTCAGTTGCTGATCCGGAAAAGCAAATTCCATCCACTGTTGCCTTACCGCGGGGTTTTTTGGCAATCTGTACAGGGCTGTCTTGGTCTGGCAACCAAAAACGCACTTTTTTGGTGACATTGTTAATTTCTTGAAGTCACATCACCTGTGCAGCGCAGCCTACGAGCCAGCGCTTTGATGGGCGTAGCCTGTTGCTTTCGCTCTCTCTCTCACGCTCTTCCGGTAGAATTGTCCGTAAGGCCCATACAAGGAAATTCCGACCTATTAACGTCAAGTGGACCCATGATCGAAAAAAACTTGACGAAACTTATGACTAACCGGAAGTAGTATTTTTGACAAAGAAATACTCCCATCAAACGTCCACCTTAACTTTTAAAACTTTGTCTATGTTTAGTATGGGATTCCAAGTCTTTAACAGTGTAAAAAGATCAGTATGCATGAAACAGCATTTCACCCACCCTTTAAGCAGTGGGGTTACCCGAGCCTGCTTAAACGCTGTGGGAAAGGTTCCTGTGTGAAGAGAAGTGTTGACAATGTGAGTGAGCGCAGGAGTGATTGAAGAAGAAATGGCCTGAAGGAGGTGAGTGGGTATAGGATCAAGTGGACAGGTAGTAGGGTGATTGGAAAGGATGAGTTTAGAAATATCTGCCTCGGAGAGCGGAGAGAAGGATGGAAGCGTGTTCGTGTTTGTTGTTGAGATGTGCGGGTCAGTTTGTGGTGAGGAGAACTGGTTGCTGAGGAGAGATGTTTTGTTTGTGAAAAATGATGCAAAGTCATCAGCTGTAAGAGTTGATGAAGGAGGGGGAGGAGGAGGACAAAGAAGAGAGGAGAATGTTTTAAGGAGAATGACGATGGTGACTCCGCCATTAGACATCTAGCCTTTATTATGGATATCTATGTTTCAAACTACGTTGGTATGAGCCATCGTTCTTCTTCTTCTTCTTCGATCTAATGGCTGACTGGAGACATGAGCACATACCGCCACCTACAGTAATATGGTTTTATTTTCTCTTTTCTTTGACTCGAATTACGCTTTTGAAATGATGTTACGGATGAGTCGAGTAATAACGAATGATTCGTTTGTACTGCAATACATTATATACACACGGAGTTAAAAATGTGCTCTTTTCTGATCCCAATGTCAATAATTTCACAATTTCAGATAAATACTATTTCTTATGTAATATTGATAGGCTACTTAACCACAATTGAAAAAAGTTTTTGATGTACTGTTGTGGATTGCTTATTTTGCTCAATCTTTCCTATTTTGTCTTCTTGCCATTCTGATGTGTTAATGAAAATGAAATGAAAACCCCAATTTTCAATGCTTGAAATTGCAGTTCTTTTCGAGAAGGTTGTGGAATATAGTAAAGTCCAGCTATTTTCAAAGCTGAAAAATAGCATTACAAATGCTGACTGAATCTGGGCAGAAATCACTTTAAAAAAATAAACGATGCTAGCTATGGATAGACAAAGTCAAGAATAGGTTGAAAGACTTCACAAGTGTGACAAAACAGAGGGTTGTGGCACGTAAGAGGGAAGCAAACAAGACTGATGGGGTATCAGTTCAGTTCCTCCTGTCCCTACAGAGGAAGAGACAGTTTTGGCTATCTTGGGGCCTGATGCAATGGAAGGATCCTTGGAGACATGGCTTCATGTGCATCAACCAGGCCTTTGCCTTCAAAGTCCAGGCCTCCAACATCAGGCCCTCTCCAGTCTGGCCCTTCCACATCAGACTTCACATCTTCAGAGGGCAATAAGAAGAAACAATGCTTTAAATTCAGTTGTTATCTACACTGCATTATTATGCTGTTGGAAATGTATGGAGGTGGTGGGTGATGGCCTAATAGGTGGGTGATAGAAGTACACATGACTCTTTTGTGTGGGCCACTTCTGCAGTTTGCAGGTTGCTGAAGAGGGTGCATGGCTTTGGTTATAGCTGTCTGCTGGAGACATGTCCTCTTCGCCCATACGTCCTGTCACCTGTGCAGCATCCAGCCACCACTGCACTTTACACCATTTGTTTAATGTGACATCATTTCTGTTTAATATTTGGTTTCTTTCCCCGAATGTATTAAATGAACACTTATAAACATTAAAAAAACTTTTGAAAACAGTGTATACCCCCCCCCCTCTCTCTCTCTCTCTCTCTCACTCTCTCTCTCTCTCTCTCTCTCTCTCTCTCTCTCTCTCTCTCTCTCTCTCTCTCTCTCTCTCTCTCTCTCTCTCTACATGTTTACATGTTGTCCAATGATGTGCTGAAAATATTAGGAAAGACTAAAGACTGAGAGACTTTGTTTAAAAGTCTAAACTGTTTGGGTGAAGAAACCATTTATACAAAATATACATTCATTTAAAATACAAATAGTGACAAAAAAATAAACTAAAGAGTTCATATGTGTCAGTATTGAAATACATATAAATGCCTTTTCTGATGTAAAAATATGGACATATAAAGTCTCCATAATCTTTCAACAGTCATTACCTTTAGTTGAGTCACTTCCCATTTTAAAGCCATAAACTAATAAATATAGAAAAATAAAGTAGACATAAGCTTTTGTTTGAGAGTTAAATCTAAACTGCTCAGTCTCTCTACTCTCTCAAACTACAGATATCTGCATATCTCCAGACCACAGCACATCTGTTTTTACAGACACAAACCAAGGCCTGTTAAAAGGATAATTTATTTGAGTTTGTTATTCTATTTATGAGTTTTTATTTCCTTAAATTAAAAAAAAAAAAAAAAAAAAAAAAAAAAGTTTAAGGACCCACAGAAACCCTGTTATTTGCTTTCGAAATTATGGTATCTCCTCTTTAATATAATTTATAATATATATAAATTAAAGTATAGAAGTATATTACTATAGAAACTAATTTAAATTGGGTAGCCTACTGTCCCTTGCTTTAGAGTAATTTAACATATTTTAAACTCATTATGTTATTAACTTACCATTGCGTTATTAAATGTATTTCAATATTACATTAAACTCTGAATTTTGTCATATTTTCTCATTTGTATTAATATCTATTTTCTATATGTCGGTGCACTTTTGTGATTTTAGACTCCGCAGTGAACGGGACTTTTATTTTGGTCTTGATGTGTGACGTCATACGGCCGCGCCGCTCCTGCATCTGTTGTGATTCTGCTGAAGAAAAGGTTTGTGTTTTAAGCGTTTAACGTGTTTATAGCTAGGCAGAATTAATGATATATTATTAAATGCAACACTGTATTGCTTCATGTAACATTTATCAGCGTTGTGTGAGTAAAGTAACATAATGAAACTCATGAGTAACAGGAGAAGGGTCTCATTTCTCCAGTTATTGTGAATCAGTTCTAACAAGAGTTCACGCTGCGTCCCAATTCGCCTGCTTATACTTCGAGCGAAAAGTGTGTATACTGTGATGAAAAAGTACATACTTTTGAATGGCTGGTGGATGCCCCATCTTACCAGCCACTTTTTTCCAGAAATTAAAATGTATAAAAGAAAGTGAATTGGCATAAATGGGGTGAAGGATGAATTCGTAATTTCAATAACAAAAACTCAGAATCAACAAAAAGCCTTTCAAACTGGCTGTCAAAGTGCAAAATGGTCACAAATTTAACATTAGTAAAAGAACTAAATGTATGCAGCTTAAATGAAATGCTCAGGACTCAGGATTAGTCTAATGCAGGTTAAACTCAGCACATTCAGAGATGAAGCGCCGCTTTCTGAGACGTCAGTAAAGTTGGTTTTATATTCGCACATTCGCGTTCAATAACTATCTCAATAAATGTGCAATAAATTAATGTTTGCAAATGGTAAACAGCGATATGATATTGTGAAGCAATGATTGTCAACCCACACCACTTTTCAAAATCGAAAAAAATGTACAAGTATTATTTTAAAGGCATTCTTACTTGCGAATGTCCACTGAATGTACAATGTAGCGTGGAAAACCAGTTAGGGACCGTGTACAAAGTTTTTTTTTTTTTTCATTGTGTGCAAACAGATAGGCTAATTACATTTCAGCTGGCTACAGATGAACCTACCAGCAAATATAACGCACATTATAATGCTATATATTTTACTTTAGAAACAATAAACAATGCATTATAATGATGGTGTTTAAAAAGATGTTTAGGAAATAAAAAAGAATGAACAGTTACATTAACTGTAATTTTATATCCAGTCATGTGGAAATCCATCTGTAATCTGTGCTATAGTTATCTGGGCAGCAGTGACGTGTCAGCTGAGTTTGGTGAAGGTACAGTAAATTGCAGTAAGGTTATTGAATATTGTTCATTATGAAAATTCATAAAAAATACGATTTATTATTCTTTTTCGAAAACAACTTCTGTGCTATAGCTATCTGGGCAGCAGTGACGTGTCAGCTGAGTTTGGTGACAAACTCCTGTGACACGTCACCGCTGCCCAGATAGTTATAGCACAGCAGTTATTTTTGAAAAAGAATATTGAATCATATTTTTTATGCTTTTTTGATAATGAACAATATTCAAAAACTTCACTGTAATTCACTGTACCGTCACCAAACTCCTGTGACACGTCGCCGCTGTAGTGTAATGGCTCAGCTGGTAAACATTTGCACCCTTTGCATTAAGTACAGCTCTTATATTGCACTCAATTGTCTGAAAAGGGTGATAAAGCATTGCAATTGTTCAATTTATTTCAATTAGTAGCCTACATACAATGGAAATATGTATTGATCTTTAATTTTTATATTATATATAATATTTTATATTATTATATTTATTTATATTGAAACACTAAACAGTATGCAGAGTAATATTCTCTGTACCTCTTACTTAGAGAAACCACATGTCATCAGTATGTTTAGAAAAACTTTTGGATTAGAGTTATCTCCAGCCTCTGCGTGCGTGTTATTTCTCTGGTGTGTGTGTTATTTCTCTGGTGTGTTTTGTGTGTGTGCTGAATGCTCAGTGCAGGTCCAGTAGCCTATTGGAGATTTTTGCAGACAATGACAGGAATGAAGACTTCTTTCTGCGACTATACAGATTATTTCTATTAAGTGTAATAAATGTGCTATTAAATATAATTAAATCTAGAGTTTTTTTTAAAGTTTAATTTGATTGTTATGAAAATGCACAGATACAGTGGGTACGGAAAGTATTCAGCCCCTCTTAAATGTTTGTCACGGGTACAGAGGTGACTGTGACTGAAGTGAAGGGCAGGTGGACAGGTGAATCAGGTCTTGGTGAGGGATGTGGGAATCGTTGGAAGATTCAATCAGCTGTTTCTCAGTATGAAATAATAAAATGCAGGGGATATATTTGTGTTTCAATTCACAATATGGACAGCTGTCTATCTTGACTTTAGCCTATAAGGTTAGGTTTAGAACATGCTGTTATCTGGTCTGGCAATCAGTGTTAAAGCACTGCTACATTTGGCAGTAAAAATCCATTGGTGTGGTCTTGGTTGAGCTTGTGTGCAAAAAAAGTTTAAGCATTTTAAATTTTTGTTAACTACATGCATTTTGTGTCAAAGCAACAAGAAATGTGTTATTTGTATAGCCACACAGACAGATGTTTTGCTAACTGGGTTAAGATTTGAGGAAATTTGTTAAATGTATTGTCATAGCAAATGTAAAAAACTGTAACTCAGGTGCTGTCCATTTCTTCTGGTCATCTTTGAGATGTTCTACACTTTCATTTGAGTCCAGTTGTGTTTGATTGGACTTTATTAGGAAAGCCTGTAAATAAAAAAAACTGTAAATGATTTTAGCAAATTACTGAAATATAACAAAGAGTGAAAAATATACTTTCCGTACCCACTGTATATTACTTATGTTTCTAAGCAAGCAGATCTCGTTCCTCATTGACTATCATGTTTCATCATGACTATCACCATCATGTTTTCCCAACTATGGCAGTCTATGGGGCCCAAGATCTGCTTAGTTACAAACATTCTTCCAAATCACTTTCTTTCTTTTCAACAGAATAAAAATTAAAACCACATAACATATTTTAACAAATCCTTACGTAATGTTCTACTAAAGAGGAGAAATAAATGACATGAATATATATATATATATATATATATATATATTTCCCCACTGAACAATCTTTAATATTTATAACAACAGCAAATCTATTTATTTGTATAAATCATGCAGCTCATTCTTTAGTTTTTTTATTATATTTTTTTGAGTATTTCAAGTATAGGAATATAAACAAATTTTAACAACAACATAAATGGAGCAAAAAAAGAACAGAAAATGCTAAACTAAATGCATGAAGAGCCAGGAATAATATAAATTACATTATATAAAACATCTCAAGAGGCACTTATTAAAAATTAGGCAAAATGTCACAAAACATACAGTCACGTGTAAATTGTAGGGAATATATATATATATATATTATAAGATGTACACAATATTATGCATTATAAGGCTTTAACATTGCTGGAGGTATTGTATCCAAGTCAAGTAATAGTTATAGACAAAAAATAAAATGGCTATTTATGTAAAACAAATTATCTAGTAAAATAAATAGATTTATTAGGAAATATTTGTTCAAAATATTATACATTTTATAACATTATAAAAACAAAACATCCTTCTACAACAAAGTAAAAATGTATGAAAGAATAAATAAACAGTATTTCTGACCAAACATGGTTACATGGAAAGAGATGAGGTAAACATGTAGCTAATTTGAGTTTTTTTAAATGATATTATGTCTATCTATTCAATACATCAAAAAACAGGAGGGTAACGCAGTTCGTAGATGGGAAGGAAGGAGGCGGGAACCGGCGAACGTTTAACAACATTTATTCAAAAGAAATAAACAAAATGAAAGTAAAACCGCGGGCAGCCCCTCACGGACGACTGCCCGCGAACACACAAAATAAAACGTGGGCAGCCCCTCACGGACGACTGCCCACAAACACATAAACAAAACATAACATAAAATCCAGGCCTGGTCCTCTCTCGTCTTCCGCTGTCCTTGCTCCTCCTTTTATACTCCCGTCACATGGCCGCGAGACGAGACCGGTGTGCCACGCAGCTGGCACTCGTCAACATTAATCACCGGCCCGCTCTCGCGGTCCCTCGCCCCGCTGCCTGTCACACCACAAGGAGTAACTGTTATAATAGACTGCAGTAGGAGTGAACAAGGAATAAAATATTTAATTTGCTTTCTGACTAAAACGGGATTAATGACACTAATATGATGATTGAAGTATATGGGAAATACGTAGAACCAGAAAATGGCAGTATTACAAGATCAAGGATGCAAGCTGCCGTTACAACCCGAAGAAGATACGTAATTTGTAGATGGTCCCTAAAAAAAACAACTCTCCATAGAGGAGCGTGTTTATCTGCTTTTGAAAGACGTCGAGTTCTACAGAAACATGTGTTGTAGTATGTTCTCATAATAGTCAATAATGATAAATAACCGAAGTTTGCCTTTTTTAATAAAGATTCATGAAGTTATTGAATGCGGAAGTTTGAATGTGCGAATATAAAACCAACTTTACTGACGTCTTTCTGAGAAGGGTCCAGCTGCGGCTTGGGCGTTCCCCTCATGAAACAAAGAACGCCTATTGGGCCGTCTCATCGAACAATCGTGATGAGTTTCTCAAGACAGTGATGTCATATCCGTTATCCCCCCCCCCCCCCCCCCCCCCAAACCAGTTCAGCAGAAATGGACACCCGTAAGAGCTCCGTTCATCTTCAGACACAGATGAAGATATTAGTGTTGAAATCCGATGGCTCAGAAACGCCTTCATTGACACCAATGTCATTTCCTCTGAAGAACCATAAAGGCACTAAAGACGTCGTTACGAAGTCTGTCTTTCTACAGTGGCTCTAGTTTTTGTGCGCAAAAAACAAACAAAAAATGACTTATATAGTGATGGCCGATTTCAAAACAAAGCTTTGAACCGTTATTTTTCAATAAGGTCAATTTAATCAATTGATTCGCAGACAAATTCAGTGATTCCAAGCGCTCTATTTCTCTTTATCTCAATTTCTACAAATCTTTAAATAGCTAATAATTAATGGGTCTGTATAATTTTGTATTATTAACATTCTTTAATTTATTTGTTGTGTTAGTTTTGAGTGTTTTGTCTCATCAGGGATTTTAGTCCATTAACTGAACTAGAGCTGATTGAGACACTCAGAGATTTTGTGTGTATTTTCCTCTTAAACAGGACAGAGTGTTCAAACACAGGAAAACTCCTGGAGAAGTGACTGAGATCCACGTGACACTATTATAAAGATGGCGTTTATTAAAGAGGAGAGCGAAGACGTGAAGATTGAAGAAACATTGAGAGTGAAAGATGAAGAAACTGAGGAACAAACAGGTTGGTTTCATTCTCAAAGCTGAACTCAGTCTTTTGCTCCTTATTCAAATCTCCAGCTCTACAGAATTGAATGTCTTATGAATGTCATAATTAAAGCGCTAATATTTGACATGGAGCGAGTCGCCTCATGTGGACAGACATGAGATCACATGACCAGACAAACACTAATGCTGCTTCAAGTGAATCTGTGAAGATCTGGCTTACTTTTGTTATTACAACACTTTAAATTAGTATAAATAATACGGTAATAGCCTTTTATAATTACTTGTGCGACATTAAATTAAAAATCTACTTTGATTTGAAAACCATTAATTTATGCCACTTAATTATACTAGATAACATTATCTAACAAAATCTGTATTTGGCTTAAAGCAAAGCATGAAGTGTGACTGATCAGCTTTACATTTCTTGTCCATGAGGGATTTTTTCGCGCTCTGACATGTACTATAGAAGATTTAGATCATATTCCACAATCTTGTTGAAGATTAAAATGGTCATTGATATGGGGATTATGAGTGTAATCTGGAGGAAAACGAATCAAAGAGCTTCTAATCAACCCACTGATGTTTTTATTGTTTGGGTTTTCATGAGCTGTATGCCAAAATCATCAGTATTAAAACAATAAAAGACCTGAAATATTTCAGTTGCGGTGCAATGAATCTAAAATATATGAAATTTAAATTTTTATCATTAAATTATGGAAACTAATGAACTTCATCACAATTAGGCATGTGCCGATATCAATTTTTCATGCTGCGATTAATTGATGACGTTTTATGACGATATACGATGTTATCATGATATTTAAATAAGTTGCCATAGCAACAGCTTTAAGAACTATTTTTGTAAGAACAAAAATAACTGAATGTTTAAATACAATAATGCACCAAAAATATATACAGCTCTGGAAAAAAAATTAAGAGACCCCTCTTGAGAAATCAATGTTATGTGGTCTCTTGATTTTTTTCAGAGCTGTAAAAGTACAATTTTCAAACAGATTAAAGTGCAAAAGACTTAGGCTATAAAGAACAACAGGTAGGCTTACAAATTACAATAAGGTCTCATTAGTTTATCCATTAACTAAGATTGAGCAATAGCTACATTTGGTACAGAAAGTATAATGTTTTTGGTAATGTTAGTTAAGAAATACTGATCATTGTTAGTTTTATCTTAGGTCCATTAAAAGTTATTTTGATTTTGATTTTAATGTTATTAAAAAGTAACTAAGAAATTAACATAGAATGATTAATTCTTTATAAGTATTTTTCATTGTCAGTTTGGTAATAATGAATTAACATGTTAACTAATGAAGTCGTATGTCTCAAAGTTATACTGAACAATAACAAATAATTAGAACAGTTCTAATCATTAGGGCATGTTGTAGTCCAGATTAAAACATAAAAATGTTTAAATTTGAAAATAAATAGCCTATTAAGTCTTTAAGTATTTGGTGCTGTGATGAACAACGTTGAGATTACAAAAACGAATGGCTGTTTTAAAAACTACGCGTTTTTTTGTTTGTTTGCTGGTTTCCGGGGTAACCGGCTGCATTCTGCAGTTCATCAGCGCCCTCTGCTGTCACTGAGCGGCACTTCAGCAGCGCGTCTCCTTCACCGGTTCAGTCATGTGCAAACGCACGTTGGGCTTGTTTATATCTGAGCACGTGTCCCTTTGACGCAGAATACAGCGGTGTTGAGCATTTATATGGTTGATGGGCAAAGTATTCTTGAGTGCATTATAAAAAAAATTATAAATTGTTAATAAATTATTATTTACGATATTTTAAAGTGCCCACGATAACAATATCGTGCATATTCATTATCGTGATAAATCGCATTATCGAAAATCGGCACATGTCTAATCACAATATGCTAATTTTTTGAGAAGGACCTGTATGTGTATATATATATATATATATATATATATATATATATATATATATATATATATATATATATATATATATATATATATATATATATATATACATTTTTGTAATGTTGGCATATGTTATTTGTAAATTAACCAAAGTAATACCATACATTGTTTATTTTCATTATAAAATTTATAATGTGTAGGCTAAATAAAAGAGGAGTAATTGTTCTGCACATTGTTTATTGTTGTAATAGTTATCATTTATACATTAAACACACTTTTTATACATTTATTTTGACATGCAAATTAAAATGTGTAAATTATAATAAATTGGTACATTACTTAAAGTACTTTAACAACATTTTATACAATACAACTTAAGTATAACATCAGAAACAACAGAAATTTAAATTAACAGCTAAAAAAGAAAACAGTTGTTTGTATTAGGGGTGTAACGAAATATCGTCATCATGTACTCACCATCATGTTGTTTATTTTATTTAACTTCCAAACACAAATGAAGGTATTCTCTATTCTATATATCTTTCTTGGGATTAGAGCTGTGGCGGATTGCATTGATCATCTGAAGTGCGCGAGCTGCCGGAACGGCTCTCCAGTGAGAGCAAACATTATTTAAAGCGACACTCCTCAAAGTCAACGCACAAACACCGTTTAAAGCGGCACTCCTTAGTGAAAGCGCAAACATCATTTAAATTACCAGATCACATTTAGTTTTAGTGGTATGATTATTCAAAGCATTTCAGATGGTTCATTCTTACATACTGCATTATTAGCAGTAGCGTACCGTGGGGTTTCAGTCAGGGCCTTCACTAACGATCAACACCCCCCCACAGACACACACGCCCCTCCACACACACACTCTACAAATACAATAATACACTGTACGCAAAACTGTTACGAACCTCACTTTCAAAGTGTTTGTTGGGAAGGGACCAAGCAAAAAGTATACGCGAGACAAAAAGGCAATTTGACTATTTATTGATACCACTTGCACTCACGTGTCCCCATTTAGGCAAATGGTGAAATGAATCAAAATCAGATCACTGGCACAAATACTCTTAAAAAACAAAAACACGGACCAACAAGAACATCAGAAAAAACACAGCTTGTTAGCTAACATTACCGGCTTGACATCAGGATCGATCATTCGCACGCAGCCCGTCATCCGCGGTGGCCTTAGCTCATTTCACGCTCACAATCCGCGAAAAGTTCAAACGGCTGATGACATCAGCAGGGGGTAGCACACCGACACATCTCTGGGCCGTTCTATCACTACACATCAAAATTTGATTGGCTGATGACCCACGTCAGTCAAAGTTATGGTCCATTGGGAAACAAGCTGTGATGCGTTTAGCTGATGACATGTGGAAAATACAGCTCAGCCTAGGGCAGGGCGATAAAACGATAACGATAATTATCACAATATAATTTTCCTCGATAGAACGATAACAACAGTTCCGATAGATTCTCTATATAATGCTTACGCGTTATGCGTATTGCAGACCGGGCTTCTGGGTGCTGCACGCGCTGTTGTTTACAGTCAGTGACTGACAGGCTTGGATGATCGGAGTGAAGTGGAGCGATAAAAATGAGCGATAGTGAAGAAAACTCAGAGCTCACAACCAGCTCGGAGGACACAGATATCGTTGACAAGTTATTTTGCTCAACTTCAGAGGTTTGGATATATTTTGGCGATCCCATCTGACATAAAACCGCGACGTATGTCGACTGCTTATCAATATCATAGGTTCACGTTCACCACACGAAATTAAATTATTAAATTTTCCCACTTCTTCGAAGTTCTTCCATATAACATTGAGCCCTGGTTTATTACCTTGTTAGTTGCGGTGGGTGACTTACAACAAGCTAACGCTAACTGTACCAAACTATACTAATAATAATAATACATTTTATTTAAAGGCGCCTTTCTCTGCACTCAAGGACACCGTACAGAGATACAATAATACATTTAAAAACAGTAAGATGAAATAAAATATAAATAAGTAGATAAGAAAGAATAACTGAAAAACATGTGACATTAAGTAGAATAGGCAATTTTAAACAGATATGTTTTGAGGTGCGATTTGAAGTGAGAGAATGAATCAATGTTTCTGAGTTGCGGTGGTAGTGAATTCCAAAGTCGGGGAGCAGAGCGGCTGAAAGCTCTGCTCCCCATTGTAGTGAGGCGGAAAAGGGGAACAAACAAGTGTATGGAGGAAGAAGATCTAAGAGAGCGGGTCGGGGTTTGAATCTGAAGAAGATTAGACAAATATGGAGGTGATAGGCTGTGGATGGCTTTGAATGTTAAGAGAAGAATTTTGAATTGAATTCGAAATTGGACCGGGAGCCAGTGAAGCTGTTGGAGAACCGGAGTGATATGGTGAATAGATGGGGTTCTGTTTATTATGCGGGCAGCTGCATTCTGGACCAGTTGAAGTTTATGAAGGGATTTTAGAGGGAGACCGAAAAGGAGAGAGTTGCAGTAGTCCAAACGTGAAGTGGCAAGACTGTGGACAAGGACAGCTGTAGTGTGTGGAGTAAGGGAGGGGCGGAGGCGATTAATGTTTCGTTGATGGAAGTAGGCAGACCGGGTAATGTTATTGATGTGTGAGTGAAAAGATAAAGTGCTATCAAGGATGACACCCAGACTCTTGACCTGGGGCGAGGGTGAAACTGGGGAGTTATCGATAGTGAGGGAAAAACTGTTGGTTTTTGATAAAGTGGATTTAGTACCAATGAGTATGACCTCAGTTTTATTACTATTTAATTTAAGAAAGTTGTGTGTAAACCAGGTTTTTATTTCGGAAATGCAGTCAGTAATAGTGGTAGGTGGGAGAGTGGATGAGGGTTTGGTCGAAATGTAGAGCTGTGTGTCATCAGCATAACAGTGGAATTGGATATTAAATTTGCGAAAAATATTCCCCAGGGGAAGGAGATAAATTATGAAAAGTAAGGGCCCCAGGACAGAGCCCTGGGGAACACCTGAAGTGAAAATGGAGGGACTGGATTTAAAAGACTTTAATTGAACAAACTGAGTCCGGCCTGATAGATAGGATGTAAACCATTTTAACGGAGTCTGGGTGATGCCAATAGAAGCTAACCTATTGAGAAGGATAGTGTGACAGATGGTATCAAAAGCTGAACTCAGGTCGAGGAGAATGAGAATGGTAAGGAGTCCAGAATCAGCTCCCATAAGGAGATCATTGGTGATTTTAATTAGTGCTGTTTCAGTGCTGTGAAGTGGGAGAAAACCAGACTGGAACTGTTCATAAAGGTTATTATCGGATAGATGGAAATGAATTTGAGAGGCAACTGTTTTTTCAAGAATTTTTGAAATGAACGGTAAATTTGATATAGGACGGAAGTTGTTGAAATTGGATGGGTTGGCACCATGCTTTTTTAAAATTGGAGTAATGACAGCAGTTTTAAATGATATAGGAACAGTTCCAGTGGTGAGAGAGGAGTGGATGATATCTGAAATGTAAGGAACCAGCAACGGAAGACAGGCTTTAACAAGATGTGTGGGAAATGGGTCAAGTTGACAGGTAGTTGCCTTGGATGTTCTAACTAGTTCTGTGATTTCAGCGATAGTTGGGAGGTGGAAAGCAGAAAATAAGTGTATGGATGGGTCACAGTCAGCTGAATTGCTGAGGTGAGGGATAAATCCAAGGTTCTGGTGAATATTTTTGATTTTTTCAGTGAAATATGACATAATGGAATTGCAAAAATTGATTGTATAAAAGTGAGGGGGGAGAAAGTCCTGAGGTTGAGTGGACTTATTAAGTAGAGAAAATAATGATTTAAGGTTTCCCTTATTAGCAGTGATTATACTGGAGTAGTGGTGGGTTTTGGCAGTAGCAACGGAGTCCTTATAACATAAAATGTGATTATTATACATTTCTTTATGAATAGTGAGACCAGTTTTCCTATATAGACGTTCAAGTTGCCGACCTTTGGCTTTCATGAGACGAAGGTCGGGGGTGAACCACGGGGCAGAGACGGAAAATGAAACAGATCTGGTTTTTAATGGAGCAAGGGAATTAAGAATATTATGGAGTCCAGTGTTGTAATGAGCAACCAGATCATCAGGGGTGAATAAATTATAAGTGTTAGAGGAGCAGAAGGAGTGAATACTTGAAATGAGCATGGTAGAGTTGATATTCTTTATATTCCTGAATGAGATGAATCGTGGTACTTTAGAGATAGAGAGAGTGAGTTTCACAGTAAATGAGATGAGAAAATGGTCAGTTATGGGAAGGTCAGCAACTGTAAAGTCAGAAGGAGTAATACCAGAACAACAGATTAAGTCCAGGGTATGTCCTTTTGAGTGTGTCGGAAAAGTAATATATTGCTGGCATTCAAAGCTCTCTAAGATGGAGGAAAAGTCTTTAGTAAGAGGCAGATTGATATTGTCCATGTGGATACTAAAATCACCCAGCAGTATAATGTTTGATGAGAGAGAGGATAAATAAATAAGAAAAGCAGCAAAGTCATTTAAAAATTCACTGTTTGATTTGGTGGGGCGGTAGACAGTAGCGATGATGGTTGGAGTGGGGCCAGATAACGTGCAGACAGCAGATTCAAACGAGCTAAAAACAGGAACAGTCACCGGCGAGACTTTCCACTTCTCGCGATAAGTTATCGCGAGACCTCCTCCCCGGCCAGAGCCACGGGGTTGACAGATGTAAACAAACCCACTAGGAGTGGATTCATTCAGTTGTGTAAAGTCATTTGACTGTTGTTATGTCTCAGTTAAACAAAGAAAGTCTAGCTTACTATCGGAGATGAGGTCCTGGATAAGATGTCCCTTGTCTGTCAGTGAACGGATGTTGAGCAGAGCAAAGTTGAGTGTGGCGTTGTCACAGCTGGTGGTGGTGCTAGCCGACCGAGCTAGGCGGGCTAACACGCTGTGGTCGACAGCCCGGTTCGTGGAACGTTGAGGGCGACGAAAGCTGGACCAGATGGATTTTATTGTTGTTGAATTGTTGTGGTGGAAGTTCCGGCGGGATCCTCTGTGGATATATCTCGGGCGAGGCTGGAAGGCGATGTCCGGATGAAGGTGTAGGGCTTCTGGCACAGGTCCAGGCAGATGACAGCGCAGCCGAAGCAGATCACTGGCCGAGTATTGAAGCAAACCCGTCACTAGCAGGTGAACAGGTAGTAAGAAGAGCCAGACACAGACGAGCAGAATGTATGTCCTACCAGCCCACATTGTCATTTTGAAATAGCATCAATGGCCAGTAAAGACGGCAGAAGAGGTACAAACCAGAGCAGGTGAGCTTACAGCGAACTAACGTTAACGGCGAGCAGCGGCAGCAAGTTGTGCCAGCGTTCACTCGTCCCGTGATCGACTATAATCTCTAAAACATCGGACTTGTACACGATCGCTATCATAATTGTTTGTCTTTGATGATTTATTAATGACTCAGCATCGCCTGTATCAAAAGAGAAATTATGTCATCCGATGTTTAAAATTAATAAAATAGACTAGACAGCCCTTACTGGAGATCCAGAAATACTCAACTTTGCTCTCTATCCTCTCGCGACCAGCCCACTGTTGCTGAGGTGTGTGTTAGTGAGATGCGCGACGCATGTGTGTGTGAGAGAGAAAAAGAGAGATGCACAGTGGACCTTTTTTTTTTTCGTTTGCATTTTTAGTGTTTTACTACTTACACAATAAGTAATTATATTATTGATATACAGTGTAGAGTACAAAAATGCTGACAACAATTAAGATTTTAATAAATAAATCTACCTTAGTTTTACTAAATTGTTCACCTGTTTGGGAAGTGTTTGTCATGTTTTGACAATAAAGGATAGTTTAAAACCACAGTTAAAGGACAACTCTGGTGAGAAATGAACCTAGGTGTAATTAAAAGGTGGTTACAGAGTAGATCGTTTTCATGAAAATCGAATGTAAAGAGTTTTATCTCTAAAAACAGATTAGCTTATAACGCTTGTCTATGGGGCACAGGGTAGTGAAATTAAATCGCTAGTTAATACCAATAACAAGGTATCTTTGGGATCTTTGCCGGTGTTGTAAAAAAATAAAAGAATTGAATGAAACACAGTTACTTACCAACATGATCATAATTTCTGAGAGAAATAGTGAAGGTGAATGCATATACAAACAAGCTCTCAGTTTAGGATTCAAACAAATATAATCCAAGCCCCTTTGATGACGTGCATGATTACGTTACTGTTAATCATCTGTCCGTTATCGTCTAAAGCCCGCCATGATGATTTCATTGTTCCGAACAGTTTCTGTTCGGGGGCTGGCATCCAGGCTACTAGTTAATAAGTAAGTACTACAAACAAACCGAAACAAAAAACAAACCTGAAGCTGAAGAAACCCTTAACGTTAATGGAAAAGACCCGCGAACCTGAGTGACTGAGGGAGAGACAGAGAGAGAGAAAGAGCGCGGTTCTCTTCTCCGTGTTGTGTGAGTGAGCAGAGCAGGGAGGGGATGGGCGCTGTGACTAGCCTATCACAGAACGCAGACACAGTCAATGAGGATTTTTATTCAATCCGAGCACAGATATTGACTCATATTACTCGTATAATACTCATACTCTGCAAAAGTGCTTTATCCGTACCGGATACTCGTGTCAGCTGAGTATCCGGCTCAACTTTAATAATTATATATAAAACTTGCCTGAACGACTAAAATCAAGTATTTTTAGTCTTTCACACTGATATGAAAAAAGCGAGCTGGTCATGACAGACCTCTAGGGGTTAATGCTTTACATGTATAAATGTTTTGATGCCTGTTGTGTTGTGCTTTTAGGTTAACTTTGGTCTTTTTTTTGCCTTAGACCTGATGCTGTTGAAAGAGGAGTGTGAAATACTAAAGGAAATGGAAGAAAAAGATCACTATAAGGATTATCATGATTTCATAACCGAAGAAAAATATTTTAGTTGCTCACAGACTGAAAAGAAAGAAACTATAAGTTATTTCACCCACTTTCAGGGTAGAAAGAGTTTCAATAGACAAGGAAATCTTACAGACCACATGAGAGTTCACTCTGGAGAGAAACCCTACACCTGCCCTCATTGTGAAAAGAGTTTCAAAAAGAAAGGACACTTTCAAGAGCACTTAAGGATTCACACTGGAGAGAAGCCGTTCACCTGCCAACAATGTGGGAAGAGTTTCAACCGAAAAGGAACCCTTAACAAGCACATGAGAATTCACACTGGAGAGAAGCCATTCACATGCCCTCAGTGTGGAAAGAGTTTCAACTTTAAGGGAAGTCTTGCTCGTCACATGAGAGTTCACACTGGAGAGAAGCCATTCACATGCCCTCAGTGTGGAAAGAGTTTCAACTTTAAGGGAAGTCTTGATCGTCACATGAGAGTTCACACTGGAGAGAAGCCGTACACCTGCCAAGTGTGTGAAAAAGGTTTAAGCCAAAAAAGAAATCTTGAAAATTACATGAACATTCACACTGGCGAGAGCTTCTACACCTGCAAACAGTGTGGAAAGGGTTTTGAACAACATGGAAACCTTAAAGTCCACAAGAGAGTTTACTCTGGAGAGAAACCCTACACCTGCCCTCATTGTGAAAAGAGTTTCAATCAAATAGGACACTTTCGAGTCCACTTAAGAATTCACACTGGAGAGAAGCCGTTCACCTGCCAACAGTGTGGAAAGGGTTTCAGCAGAAAAGAAACCCTTAACAGACACATGAGAGTTCACACTGGAGAAAAGCCTTATTTGTGCCCTCAGTGTGGAAAAGATTTCAACCGTAAAGGAAGTCTTGATTGCCACATGAGAATTCACACTGGAGAGAAGCCGTTCACCTGCCAACAGTGTGGAAAGAGTTTCAACAGAAAAGAAACCCTTAACAGACACATGATAATTCACACTGGAGAGAAGCCTTACGTGTGCCCTCAGTGTGGAAAAGATTTCAATAGTAAAGGAAATCTTCATTCCCACATGAGAATTCACACTGGAGAGAAGCCATTCAAATGCCCTCAGTGTGAAACGAGTTTCAATCATAAAAAAAGTCTTAGCAGCCACATGACCATTCACACTGGAAAGAAGCCTTACACCTGCCAACTGTGTGGAAAAGGTTTAAGCCAAAAAAGAAGTCTTAAATATAACATGAACATTGACACTGGCGAGAGCTCCTACACCTGCAAACAGTGTGGAAAGGGTTTTGAACAACATGGAAACCTTAAAGTCCACAAGAGAGTTTACTCTGGAGAGAAGCCGTTCACCTGCCAACAGTGTGGAAAAAGTTTCAACCGTAAAGGAACCCTTGACAGACACATGATAATTCACACTGGAGAGAAGCCATTTATTTGTGATCTCTGTGGAGAGAGTTTCAGATATAGAGTCACCTTTAAGCACCACATGAGGAGTCACTTATGAGAGAGTGGTTTTAAATGTCATCAGCCTGGAATGAGTTTCGGACAGAAAAACCTTAAAGGGGGGGGTGAAACACTCAGTTTCAGTCAATCTTATGTCAATCTTGAGTACCTATAGAGTAGTATTGCATCCTTCATATCTCCGAAAAGTCTTTCGTTTTATTATATTTGTAAAAGAAATATGGGCTGTACCGAGTCTTTCCGGAAAAAACCGAGCGCCCGGAGGCGTATCATGTGGGCGGAGCTAAAGAATGACATATGCGCAAAGCGGTGACGTCCTCAAGCGTGGAGAAACCCATCTCAGCTAATAGATATGATCCAGAATCTAATTCGGAGGCTGAAATAGAAACAGCAACAGCAGGACGTCCGTCTCTGTGGTAAGTACTGTATTTAGAGGCCTGTCAACATGACATGATTCGGTTTATGGACTATTGTATGCGACCAAACCTTAGTAGCAAGCAAAACGGTTTTGCACGTCAGAGTAGTGTAACGTTATAAGTTACATAGAACAGCAATGAAGTCCGTTAGTGCATTTGAATGACGAAGCACGCGATCGTGTCGTTTACTGATGTTTACATACGTGACGATAAGCAACAGCACAGACATTTGAAGCAGTTTTACTTACCGGCTGCTTCCAAGACCGAACCTTTATCGCTGGGACGGCTCCGTCAAAAACACACTTCTTGGAGTGTGGAGATCCACTTTGCGATGCGACTGAAGCATTTCTGCATTCAAATCGGTTCAAATGCAGCTCTGCCTTCCCGGAATGCTGTGCTGAAGCGTTGAAGTCGCCTTAATGTCCAAGTGGAGGAATGAAGTGGAGCGCAGCGCGGATTATAACCTACATTAGTGTTCACAGACGACTGGATCTGCAGCTGAGAGACTGTTTACAGCGTGCATTTCCTCTCTCGCGCTAGTGACGCGCGCGCGCGCACCCTACCGGGAGAAGAGCCCGTACGGCCCATACAAGGACCTTCCGTTCTTTTAACGTCAAGTAGACCCATACTCCAAAAAAACTCCCCGAAACTTGTGAGAAACCGGAAGGAGTATTTTTGACACAGAAATACTCTATCAAACGTCCAACATTAGTTTTTGAAACTTTGACTATGTTTAGGATGGGAATCCAAGTGTTTAACAGTGTAAAAAGCTCAGTATGCATGAAACAGCATTTCACCACCCCTTTAAGCCAAACCTATACTTCGTTTTTTTGTTCTCAAGTTGTTCTCAGCGCTCAGTTCAGGAGCTGCATCTCTGATGGTAAGGGGTTGCATTAGTGCGTGTGGTATGGGCAGCTTTCACATCTGGAAAGGCACCATCAATGCTGAAAGGTATATCCAAGTTTTAGAACAACATATGCTCCCATCCAGATGTCATCTCTTTCAGGGAAGACTTTGCATTTTCCAACATGACAATGCCAGACCACATCCTGCATCAATTACAACAACGCGACTGAGAATGATCCGGGTACTGATATGGCCAGCCTGCAGTCAAGATCTTTCACCCATAGAAAACATTTGGTGCATTATAAAGAGGAAGATGTGACAGAGAAGATTTAAGACATTTGAGCATCTAGAAGCCTGTATTAGACAAGAATGGGACAACATTCATATTCCTTAAAGTCTGTAAACGTCTGGTGACTGAGGAGACGTTATAAAAAGAAGAGGGGATGCTATGCAGTGTAAAATGTCTAATATAGCCTTCTCTATAGCCTTGTCTAAAACTTTTTTGAGATGTGTTGATGCCATGAAATTTAAAATCATTTTATTTTCCCTTTAAAATTATATACATTTTTTCAGTTTAAACATTTGATTTGAAATCTATGCTGTATTTTTAATAAAATATTTACATTTGAAACTTCCACATCATTGCATTCTGTTTTTATTCAATATTTTGTACATTGCCCCAACTTTTTTGGAATCGGGTTTGCAAGTATATTGAAGCGGCAGTGGATTTCTGAATCCCCCTTTAGTACACATTCTGTTTATGTAGCATTTTTCTGGTTTTAACACAAAATTAAATGTAAAACTGTAAAAACAAATGAACTATTAATAGAAAAATAAGCATTTCAGAACATTAATCATACAAAACACTTTTAATAACAACATATATCAAATATTATACAACAATCTGTTAGGTACTGTAAAACTACAGTCAAATAGAACAATCAAATAATGAACTTGAAAATTTCAAAGATATAATCACCACACACGTTGTTTAATATGTTTGATATTTGACCACAATGTTTTGCAATTCACTGAGTTCATTGGCAACATTGCCACAAATTATGAACGCTTCCTTTTGATGGGCGACTTCAATATTCATGTCTGCTGTCATTCAAACTCCCTGTCGCAGGAGTTTCTTGACTTAATAGATGCTTTTAACCTAATGCAGTGGGTCAATAACTCTACCCACACTCAGGGCCACACACTGGACCTTGTGTTATCTTATGGGATTGATGTCACTGATATTGTCATCTCTGATTTTCCTCTCTCTGATCACAAGCCTATTTTATTCTCACCGTCTCTTCTGGAGCTTTCTCAACCTACTACTGATCCTGTTATGTCGCGGTTCTATTCTCCTCAGTTCAACACCAACTTCGACCTGTGCTTTACTGAGCTATGCTCTCACTGGCACTTGGACCAACCTTTATCTGACCTGGATGCAGATCAGCATCTTAAGCCCCGTTTCCACCACAGGAACTTTACCCAGGAACTAGGAACTTTGGGTGGTACTTCGTGTGTTTAGACCGCAGGAACCAGGGTATAAATGAAGTTCCGGGTAAATATTTCCCCCTCCAAACGGCCCTGCTCGCGGGGTAGTACTTTTTCAAAGTTCAGGAACTTTCGAGGGCGGGACTTGGGCGCTGAACATGCTGATTGGTTGAGCTGACGCAGCATTTAGGTTCAACTCGGCATTTTTAAAAGTCTTACACGCTGCGCTCATGTTGACAAGAGAGGAAAGTTAATTTTTCTGAGGGGTTAACTTTTTATTTCGTAAGTTATGAAGATAATGTTGGAGTAATGACACAGCGTATATTGCCCCAGGCAGTTTTTTTACTTTAACTGCGCCTGACAGAAGAATTATTATTTTTTCTGAGATGATTATTTAAACAAATAAATAGCTTATAATAACTAAATCCACCAAATCTTTCAATCGGTACACACAAAAATGATTACTGTCCGCTAGGGCTGTCATTTTTGAAAAAAATCTAATTCGAACGGATATCAAATATCAAGCAAGGCATTCGAATATATTCAATTATCTACAACGCCGTCATCTCCAGCAGCTGAATGTGTTTACGGATGCCATAGCAACTCTCAACGGCCACCAGGACTTTACGGTTTTATAAAAGCTATTCATTTGTTGTAAAGTAATAATCATCTCAGAAAAAATTAATTCTAATGTCAGGCACAGTTGAAGAAGTTGATTGTTTGCTTACATAGGCTTAGGGACAGTGTCATTATGCCAACATTATCTTCATAACTTCTTATGAAATAAAAAGATTATCCCTCAGAAAAATGTATTTTCCTCTCTTGTCATGCTTGGTGCATGAGCGCGACGTGTGCTCTTCAGTGGGGCGTGCGCTGTTGTCACATAAGGACGCACACTCAAAAGTAATCCGGTCAGGTCATTTACATGGTGAAATGTTGCGTTTGATCGATTCATGAAAAGATTTATCCACCCATCTCAAAACGATTACAATTTCATTCAGTTTGGGCATTTTTATTACGATTGAGGTGTTTATATGGAGCATTTTCCTTCAGGTTGGACTTTTAAACTGATTACAGTGCTCCATGTAAACGCACCGACAGTAAAAAAAAAAAAAATTGCGCTACATGGCACTTTAAAAACCGGATAGTTTATTTATAGTTCGATATTTCACGTCATCTTCGAATGCATATTCGAATATCGAATAAAAAGTGACAGCCCTTGTCCGTCACTGGCTTGGAGGAGCAGTCGCGTGCAGTCCTACATCACCGGACTAATTTGCCTAATCTTCTCGGAACTTTATCGCGGTCGAAACGCAGACAGCTGCAGGTCTGGGGGGGAGAAAAGTTCCTGTAAAAAAGTTCCTGGTACAAATTGTTCAGGGTAATTTTGGTGGAAACGGGGCTTTAGCCTTTTAAATTCTGCATGGCTTAAAGTAGCAATCGTGACTGCTCCTCTTAAGCCTCACAAACCCAAACCAAAATCAGATATGTGGCAAAATTCTGACACTCGTCTCCAAAGACAAATATGTAGAAAGGTTGAACGCAAATGGAAACGGGACAGGCAAAGTGTCTTCCTTCCGCATTTTCAAAGACTCACTTACAGCATACCAGATCACTGCTAAATCAGCTAAAGCCCCATACTTCTCAAACTTAAAGGGGGGGTGAAACACTCAGTTTCAGTCAATCTCATGTCAATATTGAGTACCTATAGAGTAGTATTGCATCCTTCATATCTCCGAAAAGTCTTTAGTTTTATCATATTTATAAAAGAAATATGGGCTGTACCGAGTCTTTCCGGAAAAAACCGAGCGCTTGGAGGCGTCTCGTGTGGGCGGAGCTAAAGAATGATGAGCGCGCAAAGCGGTGACGTCCTCAAGCGTGGAGAAACCCATCTATCTCAGCTAATACAGATAATGATCCACAATCAAATCTGAGGCTGAAATAAATTGAACAGGAGAAACGGCAACATCAGGATGTCCATCTCTGTGGTATGTACTGTATTTAGGGGCCTTTGTGTGCAGTTTATGAGGACATGATTCGGTTTATGGACTATTGTATGTGACTAGACCTTAGAGGTAGCAAGCAAAACGGTTTTGCACGTCAGAGTCAGAATAGTGTAAGGTTATACAGAACAACAATGGAGTAACCGTTAGCGCATTTGAATGACAAAGCACGCGATCGTATCGTTTACTGATGTTTACTCATGCGACGGTAGCCAATAGCAGAGACATTTGAAGTTGATTTACTCACCGGCATCTTCCAAAGCAGGACCGCTCTGTCAAAAACACACTTCTTTGGTATGATTTGGTGAAGTCCTGTGACAGCAGTGACCGTGGAAATCCAGTTTGCGACGCGACTGAAGCGATGCCTTGAAGCTTCCCGTCATTTCTGCGTTCAAATCGGTTCAAATGCAGCGCTGCCTTCCCGGAATGCTGTGCTGAAGCGTTGAAGTCGATCGACGTCACCCATAGGAATAAAGTGGAGCACGGCGCGGATCTGCAGCTGAGAGACTGTTTACAGCGTGCATTTCCTCTCTCTCCCTCTAGTGACGCGCGCGCACCCTACCGGGAGAAGAGCCCATACGGCCCATACAAGGACCTTCCGCTCTATTTAACGTCAAATAGACCCATACTCGAAAAAAACTCGCCGAAACTTGTGAGAAACCGGAAGGAGTATTTTTAACACAGAAATACTCCATCAAACGTCCAACATTAGTTTTTGAAACTTTGTCTATGTTTAGGATGGGAATCCAAGTCTTTAAAGGTGTAAAAAGTTCAGTATGCATGAAACAGCATTTCACCCCCCCTTTAATTGAATCCAATCACTCCAACCCTAAGATCTTGTTTTCGATCATTCATTCTGTTTTAAACACATCTGCTAAATTGTCTGTTGCCTCAGATGCTCTATGTGAAGACTTCCAGATATTTGTTTTTAACAAAATCGTACTCGGTTACTTTCATAACCCCGGTTCCCTGAGAGAGAGGAACGAGTATTACGTATGGGGAAAACTCCTTTTCTCGAGAATATGAAGAGAAAACTGCAGGAACCTATGGTGAGGCGGCTGAGAGGAACAAACCAATGGGGGGCGTTCCAGAAAGCCCACTGTAAAAGGTGCTTATATTTGCATACAGGAGGCTATATAAAACCCTGATTCGCCGTAGGTGTCAGGTTTTAAGATCGACTGAAGCGATACCTGAGAAGCATAAACACGGCACGGAACGTAATACTCGTTCCTCTCTCTCAGGGACCGAGGTTACGAAAGTAACCAAGTACGTTCCCTTTCGAGAGAGGTTCCTCCTATTACATATGGGGAACACAATGTAAAGCGCCGTGTGTGCTGACTGACCCAGTATACCCAAAGCACATGTCAATAACCCCCCGAGAGACAGAGGCGGCTTATAAGGTGAATGAAGAACCGGAAGAATCGGTTCGTTTGAACAGCTGATCGGACATAGTCGGATCTTATGATGAATGAATGGTGCTTAAGGACTAATGAGTACAGGCCAAAACGTAAGGCAATCTGTTTGCCAGGGTCAAGATAGAGCCTAGATGGAGAGAAGCCCTGCTTGTAGAGCTGGAACCTCCAATTTGTAGAATCTGATAAAAGTGGACGGAAAGGCCCAGCCTGCCGCCGCACAGATATCTTCCAAAGGAATGCCACACGACCAAGCCCAAGATGAGGCCATGCCTCTAGTGGAGTGGGCTTTAACGCCTATAGGGCAAGTCAGGTTTTTAGACTCGTATGCCAGCGAGATCGCGTCCACTATCCAGTGTGAGAGTCTTTGCTTCGTGACAGCACAACCTTTAGTGCAGCCGCCAAAGCAGACAAAGAGCTGGTCCGACTGCCTGAAGGGGGAGGGTCTCTAAGCTCTGACCGGGCAGAGTAGGTTCGCGTCCTGTTCACCCTGAGACGCGGGTAATGGAAGCAGAGTAATAACCTGTGCTCTAAAAGGGGTAGAAAGCACTTTGGGTATAAAACCATGTCTCGGTTTGAGAACAACTTTGGAGTTTTTGAGCCCGAACTCGAGACAGGACGGGCTCACTGAGAGTGCGTGTAGGTCACTCACACGTTTAACTAAGGCCAGAGCCAGCAGAAACGCGGTTTTGAGTTATAAAAGCTTTATGATCGCGGTCTAGAGTGGCTCGAAGGGGGGACCCTTCATACCGTCTAAAACCACCGCGAGGTCCCAAATAGGGACCGAGGGAGGGCGAGGGGGGTTCAATCTCCTAGCCCCTTTAAGAAAACGTACAATGAGCTCACTTTTCCCTAGTGAATGTCCCGCGATCTGAGCGTGGTTAGCTGCTATGGCGGCGACATAAACTTTGAGCGTGGAGGGGGAACGGCCCGCGTCCAGTAGCTCTTGGAGAAAAGCGAGCACTTCTGCTGTTTCGCTTGAGCGTGCGTCGATATTTCGGACGGCACACCAGTTAGAAAACACAGACCACTTCAGAGTATAGAGCCGCCTGGTCGCGGGGGCTCTAGCTTCCGCAATAGTGTTCATAACTCTGTCAGAGAGGTTTCCCGATACCAGTTGATGGGCCATATGTGGAGGGCCCATAGTTCGGGACTGGGATGCCAGATCTTCCCCTTCGCCTGCGTGAGGAGGTCTTTCCTCAGCGGAATGGGCCATGGGGCTGTGTCTGACAGCTGGATCAGATCGGAGAACCACGTTCGGTTCCTCCAGAGCGGGGCTATCAAAAGCACCGTGGATGCTGTCTCCCTGATTTTCTTGATGGTTTGCGGCAGCATTTGCGGGTGAAGAGACCATTCCCCTGGGGGAATGGGTCCCCTGGATAACATATCTGGACCCAGATTCAGAATACCTGGCACGTGAGCCGGCCTCAGGGAGCTCAGGTTGTGCTCTGCCCATAAAAGGAGATGCTTTGCCATGCGGTGAATCTCAGGCCGCCCTGGCGATTTATATACGCTACCACCGACATGTTGTCTGTACGAACCAAGACGTGGTGGTTCTTTATATGTGGAAGGAAAGCTCTCAGCGATAAGGCGACCGGTTTCATCTCTAGACAGTTTATGTGCAGCCGTTTCTCTGTTTCTGTCCACAGGCCAGAGATCGGCTTGTCCTCGTGTAGGGCTCCCCACCCTCGAGTGGAGGCATCTGTCGAGACCACTTTCAACTTCGTAACCGTGCCCATAACCACGCCCCTCCGATACCACTCTGTCCCCGTCCAAGGAGCCAAAGCTTTCACACCGCTGTGGTTCACTTTGACGGGAAGACGGCCCCATTTCCATGCGTAAGGAGGGACACGGGCGTGTAGCCAACGCTGGAGGGGACGCATGTGTAACAGTCCCAGCCTGAGCACTGACAATGCCGAGGCCATAAGGCCGAGCATCCTCTGAAAATGTTTCAGGGGAACACGAGTCTCGGCTTTGAAAGAAGCCGCCATGTTCTGGACGGATAGCGCGCGCTGTGTTGTTAGCCACGCGTTCATGAGTCTCGAGTCTAAAATTATGCCCAGAAAAGATATCTTTTGAGTGGGGGACAGCGAGCTCTTGGCGATATTGATCCTGAGACCCAAACAGTCTAAGTGGTTGAGGAGCCAGGATCTGTGTGTTAGTAGTTGTGCTCGAGACTGGGCTATCACTAGCCAGTCGTCGAGGTAGTTGAGCACCCGCATCTCTTTCAGCCTGAGCGGGGCTAATGCCGCGTCCATACATTTCATAAACGTGCGGGTCCCGAATGGCAGGACCGTGTACTGATAAGCCTGCCCCTCGAAGGCGAATCTCAAGAATGGCCTGTGGTGGTGGGGTACCTGAACGTGAAAGTACGCATCTTTCAGATCTATCGTGAAAAACCAGTCCCTGGGGCGAATGTGCGCGAGGATCTGTTTCACCGTCAGCATTTTGAAAGAGCGAGACATTAGAGATTTGTTCAAATGCCTTAGATCTAGGATGGGCCTGAGCCTTCCGTCCTTCTTCGGAACGAGAAAGTATCGGCTGTAGAATCCCGACTCGCTTCGGGATGGGGGAACAGGCTCCACCGCACCCTTCTCTAACAGTTTCGAAATCTCGGTGCAAAGCACGTGACTGACGCTGCTTTTCACTGAGGTTTGGACCACGGCGCGAAAGCGCGGGGGCCTGCGAGCGAACTGTAGCGAGTAGCCCCTTTTCACCATGTTCACAACCCAATTTGATACACCGGGCATGGCTTGCCAGGCCTGAGCCCGAAGCGATAGTGGCTGGAGCCAGCGCGGATGATGGTCGCCTACTAGAGGGAACTCGGTAGCGCTGCCATTTTGTGCTTGTGACATAGAGGGGGTAATGCTTATGTGTGGCGGCTTGCACTGTGGAGTGGGCGCCGGGACATTTATAGCATGGGTGGGAGGGGTATATGAGTGTAGGAGTGCAGACTGAAAAGTGGGCACATTTACTACAGAGAAAAAGCTCTTTTTGAGATTTATTTGGGTCGCCGTGATAACGGCGTTTGTGTGCAGGCGAGTGCGTTTGACAATGGGCTCGTTGGCTGCGAAATTGAGGTCGGCAGTCATCTGAGTGCAGGGAACTGGGAGACTGGGAGGGAGAGATGGGGGTCCGGCCGAGGCGAGACCTGACCATCCCCTCTTTCTCCTTGAGGCTAGGACGGCTTTGGGGGCTCGGGGTTCAACACAAGCTTGAGTCGAGGTCCCCGGCGTTCAGGCTGCCTGCTGCGGTTCGTGGAGTGGGAGCGTTGGCGCGTTCCAGAAGAGGAGCGAGGCCGAGAAGGTGGCGCAGCCGAAATAGCGGGTTGAGAAGGTGGCGGTCTACCTTGAGGGCGTCTGAAGAAGAGCTGGAGCGCTTGGGTAGGAAGTGCCTCATAGCCTGAGAAGCCTTTTGCGGCACGCGGATAAGCTCCGCGTCAGCATTGGTTTTGGCAGTCTGGCGGTCTGCGTCGAAGCGGGGGGCTCCGAGACAGAAACTGACTCTCTCTCTATATATATATATATATATATATATCGCACACAAACACATTTGTAGAGGGTTTTCTATATTCTAATTCTGTAAAAACAACAAAATCACTCACTTATTTATAAAAAAATGTGTTGCTTTAGGTACATTCATTTAAAATTTAAAGTGTATTTACTATAAAAAATACTTTAATCTGAGTGTTAACATTTTATATAGGTGAATACCTCTAACACACTGTTTCGCCAATATTGTTATATGAGACATGTATTTTGGAATGTTTTAAAATAAAAAATAAACAAAGATAACTCACTTGACAGACTCACTGTTTCTTCGCACAAACGAAACAATGGCTGCGTTCTAATCGGCAAGATTAATGCTTTTAGAGGGCACTTCGAAGGGAGAATAATGGCGAAGGCCAAGCTTCTATATAGTTTCAAACAGAATTTGTAATAATAATAAAAAGTCGATTATGTGAGAAACTTAAACCACTTTAAATCACTCAAAGTGGATGGTGAAATCTTCTAAAGGAATAGGGCACAGGGTTGATAACTCTGAAGAGAACACAGCCCAGGTGCGGCGCAATCAATGACGTCGACAGCACAATAACGACGAACTATGCCTCTAACCACAGGTGGAGAGCTGTCGTTCCAACGACACAAGTTTGCGATGCAGTTTGCGAATGTTCGTTAGAACTATGGTTTCGGGAAACACTGAATCGCTGAACTACGTTGGTAACGACAGAACTTGCGACCATAGTTGGCTAACGATGCTTTTGCGAAACGCACCACTGCTCTGGAGCTGGTTTTAATCTGGGTTAGAGATCGCAAACCTAAACTGGACCAATCAGCTGCAAGTAAAGACGCAATAAAGCCACACCCCCTGTATCTCTCTTTCCAATTTTGCAGTTTATAGTGAAAAAAACGAGACAAACTTGCTCATCTTAAACGTTTTATTTATATTATACGAATTATAATTACTTTTAATTAATGGAATATATTTATATAATTTTTATATTATTGACAAGTAGACAAATATGAATATAAATATAAAACATGCATTCATGATTATTTTAAACAACGTGTATTAATTTGAGCACTTTGTGTATAATTATTCGGCATATTTCGTTGATTCACATCAATTCACATGCAATGATATCAGATCATTGATATCTGCTTCTCAAACTGTCGCTACAGCAGCAGCAGTGTTTATTCCTGCCTTATAAACACATTTAATTTCATGATCATTTTCAAAACGATCTCTCAATCTTCAGAATAGAAGTGAATGTAAGGGACGCTGTGATTGGCTGTTTGTCGCACATGTCACACTTTCAGGTACAAGCGCTTCAGAGTTGATCGCAAACTCTGGATTAAACCTGAGTTAACAGAGAAAGTTTAAACCGAGCTTTGAGAAACGGTTGAACTTGATCTAAACCAGGTTGGATTTATCTGGATTTGTCAACTCTAGTTTGTTCAGCTAGCTTCATGCAACAGGCCTCTGGGACCTTCTTCCATCTTCACCTTTATCTCTCAGTTTTTGTTAGTGTGGCTTTGGTTTTGTTGTTTACATGTTGTCCAATGATGTGCTGAAAATATTAGGAAAGACTAAAGACTGAGGGACTTTGTTTAAAAGTCTAAACTGTTTGGGTGAAGAAACCATTTATACCAGATATACATTAATTTACATTTTTAATTTTTACTTAAGAGTTCATATATGTGTCAGTATTGAAATGCATATTAATGCCTTTTTTGATGTAAAAATATGGACATATAAAGTCTCCATAATCTTTCAACAGTTATTGACTTTATTTGAGTCACTTTTCCCATTTTAAAGCCATAAACCAATAAATATCATAAAGTAGACAGAAGCTTTTGTTTGAGAGTTGAATCTAAACTGCTCAGTCTCTCTACTCTCTCAAACTACAGATATCTGCATATCTCCAGACCACAGCACATCTGTTTTTACAGCCACAAATCCAAGGCCTGTTAAAAGGATAATTTATTTAAGTTTGTTATTCTATTTATGAGTTTTTATTTCCTTAAATTAAAAAAAAAAAAAAAAAAAAGTTTAAGGACCCACAGAAACCCTGTTATTTGCTTTTGAAATTATGGTATTTCCTCATTAATTTAATTTATAATATATATAAATTAAAGTATAGAAGTATATTAGTATAGAAACTAATTTAAGTTGGGTAGCCTACTGTCCCTTGATTAAGAGTAATTCAACATATTTTAAACTCATTATGTTATTAACTTACCATTGCGTTATTAAATGTATTTCAATATTACAATTCAATATTACTCTGAATTTTGTCATATTTTCTCATTTTTATTAATATCTATTTTCTGTTACACTTTTGTGATTTTAGACTCCGCAGTGAACGGGACTTTTATTTTGGTCTTGATGTGTGACGTCATACGGCCGCGCCGCTCCTGCGTCTGTTGTGATTCTGCTGAAGAAAGGTTTGTGTTTTAAGGGTTTAACGTGTTTATAGCGATACAGAATGAATGATATATTATTAAATGCAACACTGTTTTGCTTTATCTAACATTTATCAGCGTTGTGTGAGTAAAGTAACATAATGAAACTCATGAGTAACAGGAGAAGGGTCTCATTTCTCTAGTTATTGTGAATCAGTTCAAACAAGAGTTCACGCTGCGTCCCAATTCGCCTGCTTATACTACGAGCGAAAAGTGTGTATACTGTGATGAAAAAGTTCATACTTTTGAATGGCTGGTGGATGCCCCATCTTACCAGCCACTTTTTTCCAGAGATTAATATGTATAAAAGAAAGTGAATTTGCATAAATGGGGTGAATTAGGGATGAATTCGTAATTTCAATAACAAAAACTGTCAGAATCAACAAATAGCCTTTCAAACTGGCTATCAACGTGCAAAACGGTCACAAATTTAACATTAGTAAAAGAACTAAATGTATGCAGCTTAAATGAAATGCTCAGGACTCAGGATTAGTCTAATGCAGGTTAAACTCAGCACATTCAGAGATGAAGCGCTGCTTTCTGAGAAGGGTCCAGCTGCGGCTTGGGCGTTCCCCTCATGAAACAAGAACGCCTATTGGGCCGTCTCATCGAACAATCGTGATGAGTTTCTCAAGACAATTATGTCATATGTGTTATTTCCCCCCCAAACCAGTTCAGCAGAAATGCCCTGCAACCGATTCTAAACATTTCATTTGGCCATGTCAATCACTAATGATTGCCTACCCCCAACCCTGATCCCTAAACCTACCCATCACAAGAAACATTCTGCGTTTTTACATTTTCAAAAAAACATAATTTAGTACATAAATCCATTTACATTGTGGGGACACACACATAATGGTTCGTTTCGGCATAGACACGCCGAATTACATGCGGTGATTATGGATCGTTTAGGTGTAGAGATGCGGCGTAGACATGCGGATAGCTCAACATGCGCACAGATAACACACCATTTGGCTTTAGAAAGTGTCGTGTAACTAACTAGCGAATGTTGAACATATTAATCTGGATGTTGACAGTTCAGCAGAAGAGGCGAAGAAGAAGAAGGGCGTGTTCCAGTCTGCGAAAACGGTAACCCCCACCAGCACGATAACACCCATATGGGGCCGCAGTTAGGTGATATTGGGCTTTCTGAACAAAACATGAGCTGCTCACGTAAACAATGTGCTTTGCTTTCTTTCCATTTCAAATTGTTCTGTAATGGTTTAAAAAAGGACATTTTAAGCGGTCTAACACATTTCCTATGCGCTGTTTCGGATTATTTATGAGACGCGCGCCACTTCAAGAGCAATGAAGGTGATCGCTTCTGCTCCTTTGTGTCACAATTATTGCCTTCTATAGTCTATTTGCTTCTTATTTATTAAATACAGGCAACTGGTTGATGAAACAGATTAAAATGAAGATACAATTTATACAAAATGAAATTCTCTAGATAAAGTAGTTCGCTACTGGAAAATCTACAGTGTTTTAAAAGTAAATGAGCAACTGAAAAATGTAGTTAAAGGGTTAGTTCACTCAAAAATGGCAATTCTCTCATTAATTACTTACCCTCGACAATGTCGATGGACACCCGTAAGACCTCTGTTCATCTTCAGACACAGATGAAGATATTAGTGTTGAAATCCGATGGCTCAGAAAGGCCTTCATTGACACCAATGTCATTTCCTCTCTCAAGACCCATAAAGGCACTAAAGACGTCGTTACGAAGTCTGTCTTTCTACAGTGGCTCTAGTTTTTGTGCGCAAAAAACAAACAAATGACTTATATAGTGATGGCCGATTTCAAAACAAAGCTTTGAACTGTTATTTTTCAATATGGTCAATTTAATCAATTGATTCGCAGACAAATAATTCAGACAATCAATTGTTTCACAGACAGAGATTCCAAGCGCTCAATTTCTATCTCTATTTCAATTTCTACAAATCTTTAAATAGCTAATAATTTATGGGTCTTTATAATTTTGTATTATTAACATTCTTTAATTAATTTGTTGTGTTAGTTTTGAGTTCGAACACAGGAAAACTGGAGAAGTGACTGAGATCCACGTGACACTATTATAAAGATGGCGTTTATTAAAGAGGAGAGCGAAGACGTGAAGATTGAAGAAACATTGAGAGTGAAAGATGAAGAAACTGAGGAACAAACAGGTTGGTTTCATTCTCAAAGCTGAACTCAGTCTTTTGCTCCTTATTCAAATCTCCAGCTCTACAGAATTGAATGTCTTATGAATGTCATAATTAAAGCGCTAATATTTGACATGGAACGAGTCGCCTCATGTGGACAGACATGAGATCACATGACCAGACAAACACTAATGCTGCTTCAAGTGAATCTGTGAAGATCTGGCTTACTTTTGTTATTACGACACTTTAAATTAGTATAAATAATACGGTAATAGCCTTTTATAATTACTTGTGTGACATTAAACTTAAAATCTACTTCTGATTTGAAAACCATTAATTTATGTCACTTAATTATACTAGATAACATTATCTAACAAAATCTGTATTTGGCCTAAAGCAAAGCATGAACTATGACTGATTAGCTTTACATTTTCTTTACATTTCTTGTCCATGAGGGATTTTTTCGCGCTCTGACATGTTATACTATAGAAGATTTAGATCATATTCCACAATCTTGTTGAAGATTAAAATGGTCATTGATATGGGGATTATGAGTGTAATCTGGAGGAAAACGAATCGAAGAGCTTCTAATCAACCCACTGATGTTTTTATTGTTTGGGTTTTCATGAGCTGTATGCCAAAATCATCAGTATTAAAACAATAAAAGACCTGAAATATTTCAGTTGGTGTGCAATGAATCTAAAATATATGAAATTTAAATTTTTATCATTACATTATGCAGTTATAAAGTATCTTCTTATTAAACTGTTTGTACTCTTACAAAGTTCTCAATGCTTCGGTTTGCATGTAGGGACCCTCATTATGCTGCTGTGTTATGCCTGGTTCAGACTACACGATATTAGCCCGAATTTGGCACGATCTTGTGACGTAAGGTGTCGTAGGGATTCGTAAACGATAAAGGACGTCGGGACGCAAGAATCGATTGTTTCATCTCGTATAGTGTGTCATAGTATACGACAACCGAATCCGCGTCTGCGATAGTTCACGACGTCAAGACAGAAAGACTAGCATGTTTAAAAAATTTTGCGGCCCTTCGCGACGGGTTCTGTGACGTGTGGCGCAGACCAACCGGAGCACAGACAGTTTTTGTACACCGCTTTCAAACGCGGCGAAATGCATGAGAGGTGACGGAGCGGCTAACTTTAGGTGGAATTATAAAATGGAGGAAAGGTTCATGGAGTTGTGGCAACAGTAGTCCTGCCTGTATGATGTGTCATCGACTGACTACCACAACCAAATAAGAAAAATGCTGGCGAACGATAGCGTAAGCCCTTCAGGAACCCGGTGAGTAACGTTACTGGAATGTAAGCTTAAAAGATGTTTTACAAATACGTTGTGGTGGCAAGCTCTTACTTCTGGCTAATAATTAAATATTTAATATAAAAAGAACAATATTTTACCTCAAGTTCTCTTTGGAGGATTGAAAGCTCATAATGTCCTCTTCCAGCAAGCCAGGAACATGTTTTTTGTTGGGTTTTCTTTCTATTTTTGCGCTTTTCTAAACATAAAACAGCCAAAACACGCTGCTTCAGACATCGCTTGTTTACGCTCTTGGTTCTTAAAGTCAATGACATCACGCACGTCATGACAACAAGCGATGATTGGTCGAGTAGCAACGTGTAGTCTGACATGTTTCTAGTCCAGGACACGACATGATTTTAGGAGTAAAAATCGCGTAATCTGACACAGTAACTATCGTAACAGACAAAAATATCTTGTAGTCTGAACCAGGCATTAGTGTGAGGCTATTTTGAGCCTTGTTAGTGGTATTAACTAGCGATTTAATTTTACTACCCTGTGTCTACCCTGTGCCCCATAGACAAGCGCTATAAGCTAATCTGTTTTTAGAGATAAACCTCTTTACATTCGATTTTCATGAAAACGCATCCCAGAGAATGATCTACTCGGTAACCATCTGTTAATTACCCTTAGGGGCATTTCTCACCTGAGTTGTCCTTTAACTGTCTGTTTTCTACATCTTTCACTCAGGAGCAAAAAATGCCTTTAAACTTTAAAGAAATAAAGATTTTACATTTATTGTGATATTTATCGATATTGACTGATATGGAAAATTATATCATGATCATTTTTGGGGCCATATCGCCCAGCCCATACAAGGCAGAACTGCACACAGACAAGGCAGAATCGCGATTAATCGCATGATTGTCATGAGTTAACTCACGCAATTTAATCGCACATTTTTAGCAATTGTAAATGCATCTTAAATTAAGTTTAAATTAAGTTTTTAATACTCTAATCAACATGGGTTTGGACAAATATGCATGCTTTATGCAAATGTACATTTATTATTAGTGAAACCATACTTATTCAATAATAATCAATACAGCATGAAGACTAGACGCGTATCAAATGTCATAGATGTTTATCAAAGAAATTGTTCATGTCTCTTAAACCTTAACTTAAAAATTAGGAATAAGCATTGATTTCTCTAATTTTACGAATATAAATAAAGGGATTTTTTACACTGGCAGTTTAATTCTGAACAGGGCACAGTTCGTATGAAAAATTGGTAATGTGAAAGCTGCCGTGCGGACCTGGGAGCGCACCAGTACCACACCATACCTGGAGGAGGTCCATTTTCCACGAGTAGGAATATGGTTTGGCCCCTTTAGGCCCCGACCACACACAACGCGTTTTTGCAGCGAGAGGCACCTTTTTGAATAGATTTCGGTTGGCAGAGAGTGTTATGCGCGCTGCTTATGCGCCCTGGGCGCCTCGCGTTTAAACCGCTTGCTGTGCCTCGCGCTTTTGAAGGAGCGCTCCGAGCGCATGAAGTTGAAAAAAAGTCAACTCTGAGCGGAAAAGCGTGCAACGTCATCGCGCTTATTTTCTGTTGTCCAATCGAATGAATAAAGAGGCGGGCCTTCCGTTGTGTTGACCGTTACATTGATTTGACTGACAGTACCCCCAGTGATTCGGGGGTTGCCTAGAAACATTAAAGCGCACTGCTCTTTTTGAATGAAAAAACGCAGACCAAAAAAGGGAGTGCAGTGCGCCTCGCGTTTTTGAACCTGAAAAACGCATTCGGTGTGATCGGGGCCTTAAGAGATCCGCATTCCCTGTTGAACTGCCGGTATTTTGTATGTGTGCCGCGATACACTTGGAAGAAGTGTGAAGAAGACGGACTTATTCAGAAAAGTAACCTGCGTATTCGTTTTAAGCCGACTGTAATGTATTTAGTTCAATGAAACAAATGTGCTGTAAGTGGTGATGGTGTTAATGATTTACCTCAGATATGAGCGAGAGTGAGCTTCACTGCATCGCGCTCGGACTGCAGAGAATGTGCTCAGTGAAAAAACGCACTTTTCTTTCTTAGACCTGAAGTCTAATAAAAGTTAAATAGAAAATATGGTAGCTTGTAGGCAAAAACTGCACTTTTGGTTTAGAATAGTAATATTAATGTCAACCCTTTTCTTTCCCTATTAATGTTTGCTGCTGCATTCTTTGCATCTGACTGCTCTCACTTTTTCCAACTATGGGCGCCACGGATCAAACAGAAAATGTGCGCTGCGTTAACGCGCGTTAATAAATGTAGTGCCGTTAAAACGATTTTGCATTAACGCGTTATTAACGCGTTAACTTTGACAGCCCTGATATATAAATATTAGGGCTGCACGTTTTCAAGTTTTTCATTAACCGTTAACCGAGACCCTTAGCGGTTAATACTCGGTTAACCATAGTGTGCGTCAGGGTTATTTTTAGTTTATTAATTTGACGACCACCATCTCCGTAGTGAACGCGCCTATAGAGAGAAATGCACATCATGGATTACGTAATCAGAGAGTAGCCTATTTCTTTTCGTTTTAAATTGTTAAAAGACATTTCAAGTTTCTTAAGATCTATTTCATGTCTGCGAGGCGTACGCTGAGTTTCGTTAAATTAGGATGAGATGCGCTCCAGTTCACGAGCAATGCGAGTGGCCGCCTGCACGATTAGAGCATGTAACGTTAGTAAAATATGCAGCCGAGAATGATTCACACAGACTCAGCGTTTGACTCGCGCGGCTGAGCCTCTCCCGGCAGAGAGTTCAAGCATCTGTGGACTCGTCCCTTCAGCTCTGGCCATCTTGCTTTCAGTCCGCGATTAGCTTTTTTGTTTTCTTCATTACAGTTAAAGTAAGGTCTGCTTTTCTCTAGTCATTCACAAGTTTCTCACTTCAAACTTTCTTTCTTCTGATCCGGTTTGCACAGCGCGCGTGGCTCGCGCTCTGCTTCTGCCCTAATGCGACTTTTAGTCCAGTGCGACTTATGTTATTTTCATCTTCATGACGCATATTTTGACTGATGCGACTCATACTCCGGAGCAACTTATAGCCTGAAAAATGCGGTAAGCACTGCATTGCAATACTTGCATTTCGCCCCGTCACTCTCATTTTTAAAGTGCTCCCACGCTTTCTTTGCCCGCTTAGAAAGCTGGTCATGACTTCTTCTTGTGGATACTACCCTAACCCTATGGATACTACATATGTCTGGGAGCGCTCTGGCGGTCTATAGGGGTGCAAACATATATTACAACTAAATTCAAGGCACGTCATTGACGCCACTTAACCGAGCAAAATGTTTCACTCGGTTACGCAATTTTTAACGGTTAATCGGTCAATCGGTTAACCATGGACACCCCTAATAAATATATAATTTTGGCAGGGCCAGCAGAGAAGGTCCTGATGGCCCTGACAGCCAACCACTGATTATTAGCGGGAGAGGCAGGGCATAGCAGGCATAATAAAATACAAATAATATTATATAATAATAAAAAAGTACAAAAAAAACCTCCTCTTTATTTTGGCTTAAAATATCGGGATACATACCGTATCGTGAGTTCAGTATCGAGATGCATATCGAATCGTGACACGAGTGTATTGTTACACCCCTAGTTTGTACACTTTCATTGAGCCGAGTGGGAGACGCTGGTGCTACTGCTGGACCGGGCTGTTGTCACACACCTGATATAGGCCATTTAACGACGCTCGTTTTAGTGCTGCCAAGTCTGGAAACTGTTTAACATGAAACATTTAAACTGTTGCTGTTAGTTGTTTGTAGCCTATAATACAAAGGTTTAAGTTGAATTTATAAATAGTTCTATCGCCTACCCCACGCGTTTTGGATGTGATTCCCTTACTTTTGTTTAGCAATTGGAGGGGTTTTGTTGCGCAGAACTGGCAACCCTATCCCTTGGTTTGCCCTTCGTGCACTTCAAAGTGCGAACCCTTCACTTTGGGGCACAGCTTATGAGTCTAATACTGCTCCACTGGGCTGTGATTAATGGGACGCGTTTCAACCGAACCAGGAAAGACCTCAATTGGATAGACCTACAACAAATCAGAGCGACTGAGCAAATGACGTATGTTGAGCGACAAACAGTAGTGGGAAGTTCGGATCATTTTATGCACTCGGATTTTAAAATCTCTGTTTTTCAACGGCCCTGGCCATGATCTGCTGCATGTGTGCATCTTGTTTTTTGCGTGAATTATTATTGAGGCAGTATATAATCTGACTCCATAGGGGTGTTGTAGTTCTTTCTTTCGCAAGTCCAACTATAGTTCGTTAAATTACAACTACAAATGAGACAAACATGCATATTATATTGAATCCAATCAGCTTTCGAAACTTAACAGATTATGATGTATAAAACTTGCCTGAATGACTATAATCAATGGAGTATTTTGAGTCTTTTACACACTGATGTGAAATAAGCGAGTTGGTCATGACAGACCTCTAGGGGTTAATGCTTTACATGTATAAATGTTTGGATGCCTGTTGTGTTGTGCTTTTAGGTTAACTTTGGTCTTTTTTGCCTTAGACTTGATGCCGTTGAAAGGGGAGTGTGAAATACTAATGGAAGAAAACGATCTCTATGAGGATTATCATGATTTCATTACCGAAGAAAAATATTTTAGTTGCTCACAGACTGAAAAGAAAGAAACTATAAGTTATTTCACCCACTTTCAGGGTAGAAAGAGTTTCAATCGACAAGGAAATCTTACAGACCACATGAGAGTTCACTCTGGAGAGAAACCCTACACCTGCCCTCATTGTGAAAAGAGTTTCAAAAAGAAAGGACACTTTCAAGAGCACTTAAGGATTCACACTGGAGAGAAGCCGTTCACCTGCCAACAATGTGGAAAGAGTTTCAACCGAAAAGGAACCCTTAACAAACACATGAGAATTCACACTGAAGAGAAGCTTTTCACATGCCCTCAGTGTGGAAAGAGTTTCAATAATAAAATAAATCTTAGCAAACACATGAGAATTCACACTGGAGAGAAGCCGTTCACCTGCCAACAGTGTGGGAAAAGTTTCAACCAAAAAGGAAGTATAGATCGTCACATGAGAGTTCACACTGGAGAGAAGCCTTACTCCTGCCAAGTGTGTGGAAAAGGTTTCAACCAAAAAGGAACCCTTAACAAGCACATGAGAATTCACACTGAAGAGAAGCTTTTCACATGCCCTCAGTGTGGAAAGAGTTTCAATGATAAAATAAATCTTAAAACACACATGAGAATTCACACTGGAGAGAAGCCGTTCACCTGCCAACAGTGTGGAAAGAGTTTCAATTATGAAATATTTCTTAGCAGACACATGAGAGTTCACACTGGAGAGAAGCCATTCACATGTCAACAATGTGGAAAGAGTTTTAACTTTAAGGGAAGTCTTGCTCGTCACATGAGAGTTCACACTGGAGAGAAGCCATTCACATGTCAACAATGTGGAAAGAGTTTTAACTTTAAGGGAAGTCTTGCTCGTCACATGAGAGTTCACACTGGAGAGAAGCCGTACACCTGCCAAGTGTGTGGAAAAGGTTTAAGCCAAAAAAGAAGTCTTGAAAATTACATGAACATTCACACTGGCGAGAGCTCCTACACCTGCAAACAGTGTGGAAAGGGTTTTGAACAACATGGAAACCTTAAAGTCCACAAGAGAGTTTACTCTGGAGAGAAACCCTACACCTGTCCACAATGTGAAAAGAGTTTCAATCAAATAGGACACTTTCGAGTCCACTTAAGAGTTCACACTGGAGAGAAGCCGTTCACCTGCCAACAGTGTGGAAAGAGTTTCAGCAGAAAAGAGAGCCTTAACAGACACATGATAATTCACACTGGAGAGAAGCCTTACGTGTGCCCTCAGTGTGGAAAAGATTTCAATAGTAAAGGAAATCTTCATTCCCACATAAGAACTCACACTGGAGAGAAGCCATTCACATGCCCTCAGTGTGGAAAGAGTTTCAATAATAAACTAAATCTTAGCAGACACATAAGAGTTCACATTGGAGAAAGGCTTTACGTGTGCCCTCAGTGTGGAAAAGATTTCAACCGTAAAGGAAGTCTTGATTCCCACATAAGAACTCACACTGGAGAGAAGCCGTTCATTTGTGATCTCTGTGGAGAGAGTTTCAGATATACAGTCACCTATAAGCGCCACATGAGGAGTCACTTATGAGAGAATGGTTTTAAATGTCATCAGCCTGGAATGAGTTTCGGACAGAAAAACCTTAAGCCAAACCTATACTTCGTTTTTTGGGTTTTTTATGCGTGTGTGCAGTCAAACTGACAGTACTGCAAAGTATACTTATTTTGACTCCTATGCGTACATATGTATTCAACGCAGTTTTGAGAAAACTCTCGCCATGAGTTACAACCCATGTAAATATCTTTGTATTCTTTCATGCTAGAGTTGTAAAAATTAGGGACTTTCTAACCTCTTTGCACAATCTCTTATCTGTGTACCCCTTAGGGATGGAATGATTACCGATTTAGCGATAAAATGTACTGACGGTTAGTAATATTGTTTAATATGTAATTATCATTAAAACCATGGAAAAGTGGAAAACTTTTTGTGGATAGATGAATCAAAATTTGAAGTTCGTTATGGAAAACTGGGACGCCATGTCATCCGGACTAAAGAGGACAAGGCCAACCCAAGTTGTTCTCAGCGCTCAGTTCAGAAGCTGCATCTCTGATGGTATGGGGTTGCATGAGTGTGTGTGGCATGGGCAGCTTACACATCTGGAAAGGCACCATCAGTGCTGAAAGGTATATCCAAGTTCTAGAACAACATATGCTCCCATCTAGACGTCGTCTCTTTCAAAGAAGACCTTGCATTTTTCAACATGACAATGCCAGACCACATACTGCATCAATTACAACATCATGGCTGTGTAGAAGAAGGAATCGGAGATGGCCAGCCTGCAGTCCAGATCTTTCATCCATAGAAAACATTTGCTGCATTATAAAGAGGAAGATGCGACAAAGAAGACCTAAGACAGTTGAGCAACTAGAAGCCTGTATTAGACAAGAATGGGACAACATTCATATTCCTTATAAATAAGAATTAAGAATAGGGGATGCCACATAGTAAACATGGCCTTGTCACAACTTTTTTGAGATGTGTTGATGCCATGAAAATTAAAATCAACTTATTTTTCCCTTAAAATGATACATTTTCTCAGTTTAAACATTTGATATGACATCTATGTTGTATTCTGAATAAAATATTGACATCATTGCATTCTGTTTTTATTAACTATTTGTACATTGTCCCAACTTTTTTGGAATTGGGTTATTGAAGCGGCAGTGGATTTCAGAATCCCTCTTCGGTACACATACTGTTTATTTAGAATTTTTTACTGGTTTTAACACGAAATTAACTGTAAAACATACTGTTTATAGAAAAATAAGCATTTCAGAATATTAATCATACAAAAAGCTTTAAATAACAACATACAACAAATATTGTACTACTCATATCTGTTAGGTACTGTAAAAACTACAGTCAAATAGAACAATCTATTAATGAAATAATCACTACACACGTAGTTTGATATTTGACCACAATGTTTTGCAAGCACTTTGGACAGGTCTGTTTTGAGATAATTTCCCCTTCCCATTTCTTGTTAAACATGTCTTCTTTCCCACCTGTCATCTTGGAAAATGCAATGTCCACCTGCAGTGCATAAAACAGAAACAACAAAATATTAATATGAACTAATTATGAAACAACATTTAACATGTAACATGCTCGGCAGCTTTGTTAAAAATGTATTACCAAGGCTGGTAATAAAGATGTTATGGGAAGTGTTCCCAGTTCCAGTTGACTTAGGTAATGCAGCCTTACAATAATTTTAACTGATTTGAATAATAGAAATTGATAATGTTCTATGTGTTTGCCATAGTAAAGAGATGCGTTTTTAGTCTAGATTTAAACTGACAGAGTGTGTCTGCTTCCTGAACAATGCTAGGAAAACGGTTCCAGAGTTTAGGAGCTAAATAGGAAAAGGATCGACCGCCTGTAGTTGATTTAGATATTCTAGGTATTATCAACTGGCCAGAGTTTTGAGACCGCAATGGCCTTGATTGAGTATAATGTGTTAAGAACTCAGATTTTAAAGGTCCCCTGGCATGGGTTGTTTTATTGTTTTATAATGTTTCCTGGCATGTACTTATATTGTTAGCATGGTTTTTACATCAAAAAATATCAATTTAGAAATAAAAGGCATTTTTTCTATACTGATATTAGCCCTCTGGCTTGAATGCTCGGTTTTAAGGGGTGTGTCTGCTGTGAGTCTTCAGTGAAAACACCCACTGTTGTGATTGGCTGACATCTTTGCATTTGAAATGAGATAATGTGTGGATGGGGGCGTGGCTTAATCAGGCGCGAGCAACAGTGCTTGCTGCCAGTCGAGAGAGACGGAGCTGGGGAAAGATTACTGAGAAAGTGTTATTGTACCGAGTTTTTGAGAGTGCAAGCTTATTTTGTTTGCATCTGAGAGCTCTGAATAAACACAAGTGAACTTTGCAACATTATTTCTCTCACAAAATGCTTTCACCACAGCTAACAACAAACATGACATGAATACAGTAAGAGCTTCTGACCAATCCGAACATTATAAAGAGTGTTCTTTGATCGCTCTCTGTAGTTTAATCATTTAAATAACAGATTTGTTTCATGCTGCTAACAGAAATGACGGGAAGTTGATGGTTTTAGTCACTGGCTTGATTCACTGATGCATCAAGATGAACAGCGGTGGGACTGACAGTATTAAACGATTTAGAAAGAAAGCCTGTGTGAACTTGAATGATTAGCTACACATCAGAACTCACTGATCCCAGCTCAGGCAATAATGAACAGTTACACACTGTGGTGGTGCTGTTGAATCCGTATGGTAAAGCCTGTGCTGCTTAGCCTGACAAGCCAGACCCACATCAAGATGTTTGGTCTGGAAACTCACCATTGGCAGCTCAATCTGAGGGAGGGATAAACAGTTGTCTTTCAAACAACCTCTGCACGCGATAGGATAGCGCTACCACCAACCAGAGCAACGAAGGTAAAGCAGAGCTTGTTGATAGATTAAACATTCGCCGTATCTGGTCGGCTAAACTCTGAACACATCTTCCCTTTTTAAGAATGACTTCAGTGCCGCTCTTTGTTCTTTTCTCAGAGAAAAGCTTAACTCCAAGTCTTCCAGAGTCGCGGTCAAAGCTGATTCGAAAGACCGCCGTTCGCCAGTTTCTGTGTTTACTAGAAGCATGCAAACGCAACTCGGCCGGTCGTCATTATGGCCCCGCCCACCGACTCTATACACGATGTGATTGGCCCGGCAAAAGTTAGGAGAATCAAGCTCAGAAGGGTATTGAGAGTTGCTAGAGGACACTCGCGGGCAGATTAAATTTGCTGCCGCTAGGGTGCGTGTAGATTTCTAGGCTATATGCTGCTGACATCCACTGATAAAACTGACTCCTTTCTCTTCTAATTCTCTGGGCGGGGGAAGCATAGGAAGGGGCGGAAACCTTTCCTGGTATGACGTCATAACAGGAAAATTTAAGATCAGCTGGTCTGAGCTCTTAGTTTCTCAAAAACAGAGAAAGACAGCCTAAACTCGTTTCATACTGATCAAAATTTCTAGCGACTTGGGGACAACATTCAGGCTAGGGGAACACATATTAATGTTGAAAAACCTCATAAAATAAAAATGTCATGCCATGGGACCTTTAAAATGTATGTGATGTCAAATTTTTTCCAGGTGAAAATAAGAAGTGCCACTAAATGCAATTTATCATTTTATTAACATTGTTGGCATGGAAAACTCATATAAAGTACACAGGTGTAAATTAGAGTACTCAAGTAAATTACAGAGCTTGACATTAAGCATTTTCACGTGTTTGTCCTTCGAACAAGTAAATCGTGTAAGTAAATGTGCTTGTCCGGATTTTTTAAGGCTAAAGGTTTAAGGCTAAATGTAATTTATTCTGAAACAATATTCTCACCAGTGTTAAATCAGCTTCGACACATTTAAATATGTAAATATTAAATCTGCATATTTACCTTTTAAAAAGGCATTTTTTCCCATAATCTTAAACATACAGCGTCCCAAACCATAACCCAACGTCAGTCCAAATAAGCAAAGAAAAGGTGTAGAAAAAGATCATATAGTCTAGATGAAGTGTCTTTGTTTGAAGAATGAGGCCGAAAGAAAACCTTCTGCAAAACAAAAATCTAAATATGTAATTGAACAGAAAACAAAAATAGCATTACAATATATACACTCACCTAAATGATTATTAGGAGCACACACTAATACTGTGTTTGACCCCCTTTCACCTTCAGAACTTTCTTAATTCTAAGTATCATTGATTCAACAAGGTGCTGAAAGCATTCTTTAGAAATGTTGGCCCATATTGATAGGAGAGCATCTTGCAGTTGATGGAGATTTGTGGGATGCACATCCAGGGCACGAAGCTCCCGTTCCACCGTATCCCAAAGATGCTCTATTGGGTGTAGATCTGGTGACTGTGGGGGCCATTTAAGACAGTAAACTTAAGCCCCGTTTCCACCGAAATTACCCGGAACAATTTGTACCAGGAACTTTCCCTCCCCCCGACCTGCTACTGTCTGCGTTTCCACCCGTCTAAAAGTTCCGTGAAGTTTATGCAAATTAGCCCAGTGACATGGGACTGCGCGCGACTGAACCTCCCAGTCAGGGCCGTGCACAGGGGGGTGGCCCGGTGGCTAGAGCCACTGCCCCTTTGCCCTCATCGGCTAAAGTGCCCCTCTTGTATGGGGTTACTATTCTGACACAATTCTGCGTGCGCAAGATCATATTTTGAGCGCGCAAAAGGGCATTTCGCGCGCGCGTGAACTGAGTTTTGTGGAGAAATGTTCGTCTCGCAAATGAGAAAGTATTTCGAGTTAACGAAAATCAATTTTGCATTTAAAATAAGCTTATTTGGATGTGCGCCAACATTATATTTCACATGTGCAACGTCTCGTTTGCTTGCGCTCGGATACCCGCACTGACTGCTCCAAGGCTCACTTAGCAACACAACTCAACGTTATAATATGACAGAATTCATTTCCAGCCAAATCAGGGATGAGACTGCTAAATTCTGATAGGCTGGCTTAACAACCTCTCACAAGACTCCCTGCATTACTCTACAGCGGACAAGGAAATATACATGGTGGAAATATACACGGAAAATCTAATTTAACACTGTTGTAAAGTCTTTTACATTTATTTCCAAGTTCAAATGTCTACCATTTGACAAACAACCATACGTTTCTTATCTTTTCTAAATTAATATAAAAGGAAGTATACTACATGTCCATGTTTGTCATATCATATGTATATACTCAGAATGACAAATATAGGCTTACATAAGTAATTATAATCTGAAAACACTGAATGAATGAAATCCCATTGTAATTTAATACAGTTTTATCGTTGTAACAAACCAAATATATTTGTATTATATGATTATTATCATATATTTATTATAAATATGATGTTACCTCTAAGATTGGACACCCAACTTAAGAAATTTACCAGCTGAATCTTACCCATGTCATGTCAACAAATGGAAGTCAGCTGTTTATTATCATGTTAAATATGCCTTTTACCCCAAATACCATAGTTTACATATTCTGTTATCAAAAAAATGTTGCGTATGATTTACATAAATCATAAACAAGACCTTTGTCTCAAAATATATTCAATAATTTTTGTGATTCTCATTTGCTACTTAAATCTCCAATAAAGAAATTAAATAGAAAAGTGATCAAATTAGCCCAGAATCAACTTTTTGTAAGAATAATTAGAAGAACATAAATTTAATTAGCACTAGCGCCTAACAATTGTATTTACAGTATGATTGTAAAAGGTTTATTATTCATTCTCTATATTAAGATGATACTCAATCCCCTTATAGTGCCCCTTTTTTGGTTTGGGCCACTGCCCCTCAAAATGTCTGTGCACGGCCCTGCTCCCAGTCACGACGGACAGTAATCATTATTGTGCGACACTGCAACAATAACAAGTATGGAGGAGATTCAAGCTGTGCTGCTTTTGTTGGTTATGTATTGGTTTACTAAAGAGGTAATTAACAAAACGGCGGAAAAGAGACAAGCACTGATACTAAAGCGTATTCTGAAAGCTCGTAAAGCTAGATTTAAAATAAGACAACGTATGTTATCAGCTATTACGGTCATTGAACGCGAGATGGCTGAGACGAACGCGCGCCATCGGACAGAAAAAGAAAGACTGGTAAGAAACTAAAATACAACAAAATTTTAACCAGAGTTGTGAAAAATGTTATTATAAATTGCATCAACTTATTTTGCCACCGTTGTGTGTTTTAGATATGCGAGTACTATCGAATGTGTCGTGTTTCGCCATCGGTTTGGGTACACAACGGAATGGTGGGACAGCGTGGTTCCAACTTTCACAGAAGCTCAGTGGATAAAGAATTTCCGGATGTCTAAGGATACTTTTCTGTACCTCTGTCGTCGATTGCAACCTCAACTGGAGAGACATGACACAAACTACCGACAGTGTGTACCCATTCAAAAAAGAATTGCTATTGCACTGTGGAAACTTGCAACCAACTCAGAAGCATTTCTCATTTATTTGGAGTTGGAATTTCTACTGTGTCACTGTGTTCACGACTTCTGCTCATCTGTTGAGAAGGTACTCATGTAAGAAGTTATTCAGTTACCAAACACCTAAAGCTTAAAGAAATGGCAACGTATTTTGAGCGCAGATGGGGGTTGCCACAGTGTGTAGGTGCAATAGATGGGTCACACATCCCCATTCTTGGACCGGAGGAGTACCACACAGAGTACTTGAAAGGGCTGGCATTCGATCATCCTGCAGGCTGTTGTGGATGGAAGGGGTCTCTTTTGGAATGTTTTTGTTGGAGCGCCGGGGAGCCTGCATGATGCCAGAGTGCTGCGTTTGTCAGGCTTGTGGGACCTAGTGGACAGGGGTTTGTTACTACCAGATGTAACACAGAACATTTTTGGACATGATGTGGGGTACTATGTCCTTGGTGATGCAGCCTATCCTTTAAAGAGCTGGCTGATGAAACCTTTTACGGACAACGGACGACTGACACCCCAACAACTTGTGTACAATCAGAAAACAAGCAGAGCCAGAGTGGTGGTTGAAAATGCTTTTGGCAGACTAAAGGGCAGATGGAGGGCATTGCTAAAACGAAATGACTGCAGTACACACAAGGTCAAGTCCCTGGTGATAGCATGTTGTGTTCTGCATAACCTCTGCGAAATGAATGGTGACGAGTTCAGAGAAGAATGGGTTACGAGTACTTTAGGAGCTCTGTCATCCACTGTAGAAGCTGAGGGTCTTGACGCACGTACAGGCCTAATGAAGTTTTTGACTACAATGTAGTAACGCAAGTTATAGGAATGAACAGTTTTTTTGTTTTTATTCGAAAAATAACCTTTTAAAGGCTGCAATTAACATTTTCTATGCTGTATACACCTGTTGTGCATTGTTTAAGGTGTACCACTTTATTTTAATAAATATTTTACTGCTGCATCATGGTTTGTTTTTTCATTATTGTTCTGTTAACAGTCACCCCCCATTTGGGCAGAGACAGCATTTATTTTTTACATGGCTTTGTCATTAACACAAAACGCCATTAGTGCATATCAGATTGTTAAACACATTAACTACACTTTGCATATTTTAATGTGCATTTTCACCCAGTTTTAATATTACCTCCATACGATTCAAAGATCATATACGGCTATATTTGGTTTCTTTTAGAAAGACTCTAGATAATTGTAGCTTACTAAATAAAATATTGTGCTGATAATGGGCCATTTAGGCAGGCATACATGTTATAATGGATTTGAATAATGGCTGTTACAAAGCAAAAGATTCATAACAAAACAATAATGAGGATTACGCCTCAGACATTCAAGTGTGAAACGATCGCTTTAGTGAGCACAATGTAGCATTAATTGAGCTGTTCTCCTCGCCAGACATTAGACAAAAGAGTGTAAACGTGTCTTCAGGTCAACAAACTTATTTGACAAAAGACATCTAAAAAGACATGGTCTTAGAAAATGTTTCATAAAAAATCATAGCCTCAGATTATAAATAAAGCATGAACACACGTGCCTTCAATTTAGTTGCAGTTATAAGTCCTTATACTACATTCACATAATATTTTTATACATGAAGAAAAATATTTGAAATATTTTTGTTTCAGACTATATATCTCTATATTAATAGCTCTCTGAGTAATTCTGAGTATTCAGCTGTAAACTCTCAAGTGTTGGCTTTCAAAATATATATTGGTTATGTGTATACTCTGAATATCGTATCGGAAGATGACAGGTAAGGGGTTACGCTTAGTGTGGTTTAAAATGGAAAAATAGCCAGGCACTATTTCCTGCATTATAAATAAAATTAGAACATAGTAACAAACAGTATGTGTCTTTATACATGTTGTTCTACATATTGTAGCATATACCATATATAGCATATAAAGTGTGTTGAAGGTTAACTTCTAAACCAGCACTTAGAACATTAACATCAGTGCTAAAATTATCATGAAAATGAAGAGACACTGTCAGGAATATGACATTTTACACAAATGCGACTTTATTTTACACAAATTAGATCTTCCAAATTTTAAATACAATAAGTGTGCAAAGACAAAAAATTACTACAGAAATAAAATACAAATGCAGAAGGAACAATATGAGATAAGTGTATTTTTAAGTGATACAATGATACAATATAGAAAATAGCGTTTTAAAGTGCAATCAGAAATGGTTGGTGTAAAATCGGATGTAAAAAGTACTTCTTGAAAGACTGGACAAACTGTCCAAGAACTGACAGAAACCCGGCCTGAAATTCCGTCTGTTGCTTTCTTCTGCCTCCGACTGCAGGAATGCCAACTCTTGCCTCCTCATCTCTCTCTCCTCAGCCTGGCTCTCAAGTAACAGCTGCATATATTGGTCACGCTGTTCTTGTCCACGCTGCAGGACGGCCCGGTTAGCATCCTCCATGTCCCTCAGTGCATCAAAAAAGTCAGAATCCCTTTTCCTTTTCCCTAAATAGAACAAGTGTACAGAAACACATAGCAATAAATACACAAGCAAACCATGAAGCACTAGAAACCATCAATTCATTATTTGCAGTGTTTCCACTACAAAATCTTCATTTGAACAGAAGCAGACAGTATTGGAGTATTTTTACTTTCCAAGTAATTTAATTTTTCAAGTATATGTACTTTAGCGGTGTTCTTTACTAGGGTACAAGTAAGAAAGTACTGTTTAATACAATAAGGAGTTAAAGGTAAAAAAACAACCACTTTTATTTATGAAATGTACTGCAGTAAAAAGTATGACATTATATATTATGCTTTGGAATGTAGTGAAGTAAAAGTTTTCCAAAGAAACACACTGATAAAATATATACTTAAAAATGTGCAAGCTGGGCACGTTTTTCATCATGGGCAGTTTTTTAGTTTACAATCAAAAACAAGGACTACAAAACAGTTACAGGTCAGTTTTTAAATACGTTATATATTTTTGTCAGCTTTTTACCTCGACGTGTGTGAGTTTCGTCAGGAGACATGGGACGAGGGCTACTGGTGATAGCCGGGGAAAACACGCTGGTCTCTGTTGCCTGCAATTCACTGGGGCCACTCGTTACGTCTGAAAAAAGTTACAATACAAGTTACTGCAACGTGTTTAAACACTGCAACGAGTTTAATGGATGATATAAATATCTGATATTTACCTTCAACCCACTGGTCCTCGGATTCCTGGATGGTTTCCAACAACGCAGTAGCCGAGTCTTTTGTTACGGCTGCACCAGAAAAAGCCGGCCTGTGTCCCAACAACGCGTCCAGGCGTTCATACCACTTGTTGGTACGCCGATCGGAACCGCTCCGGTTGTTATGGTCCTTTAATTTCTTGTAATCCTGTCTTAATTTTTTTAACTTTTCTCTGCACTGTTTTCCAGTGTGAACAATGCCCAGCTCGCATAACCGACTCGATATCTTCAGATACACCTTTTCATTCCGTGTCGCCGTTTCCAGTTCCCGCTGGATGTCCTCCTCCGCATACACGCTCAATAAAGCCTGCACCTCGTTGTCGGTCCAGCGGTCGTATTTTTTATTGAACTCCATTGTTGCAAACAAAATATTCACTGAACGCAGATGACACCGTGTTCACAAAAGACCTTTAAAAATGGCGGTTGCCATATAATGCTGCGTGAGCTCAACCAATCAGCATGTTCAGCGCCCAAGTCCCACCCCCCAAAGTTCCCGAACTTTGCAAAAGTACCACCTCGCGAGCAGGGCCGTTTTGAGGGGTAAATATTTACCCGGAACTTCATTTTCACCCTAGTTCCTGCGGTCGAAACACACCTACTACAACCCCAAAGTTCCTGGTTCCTGGGTAAAGTTCCTGCGGTTGAAACGCGGCATTAGAAAACACAGACCACTTCAGAGTATAGAGCCGCCTGGTCGCGGGGGCTCTAGCTTCCGCAATAGTGTTCATAACTCTGTCAGAGAGGTTTCCCGATACCAGTTGATGGGCCATATGTGGAGGGCCCATAGTTCGGGACTGGGATGCCAGATCTTTCCCTTCGCCTGTGTGAGGAGGTCTTTCCTCAGCGGAATGGGCCATGGGGCTGTGTCTGACAGCTGGATCAGATCGGAGAACCACGTTCGGTTCCTCCAGAGCGGGGCTATCAAAAGCACCGTGGATGCTGTCTCCCTGATTTTCTTGATGGTTTGCGGCAGCACCGCGATCGGGGGAAAAGCATATAGCAGGAGACTGGGCCAGACATGGGCCAGGGCGTCCCTGCGTTTGGAAAAAAATATTGGGCAGTGAGTGTTGTCTTCTGAGGTGAAGAGATCCACCTTCGCTCTGCTGAAGGTGTTCCAAATTAAGAGAACCGTTTGCGGGTGAAGAGACCATTCCCCTGGGGGAATGGGTCCCCTGGATAACATATCTGGACCCAGATTCAGAATACCTGGCACGTGAGCCGGCCTCAGGGAGCTCAGGTTGTGCTCTGCCCATAAAAGGAGATGCTTTGCCATGCGGTGAATCTCAGGCCGCCCTGGCGATTTATATATGCTACCACCGACATGTTGTCTGTACGAACCAAGACGTGGTGGTTCTTTATATGTGGAAGGAAATCGCTCAGCGATAAGGCGACCGCTTTCATCTCTAGACAGTTTATGTGCAGCCGTTTCTCTGTTTCTGTCCACAGGCCAGAGATCGGCTTGTCCTCGTGTAGGGCTCCCCATCCTCGAGTGGAGGCATCTGTCGAGACCACTTTCAACTTCGTAACCGTGCCCATAAGCACGCCCCTCCGATACCACTCTGTCCCCGTCCAAGGAGCCAAAGCTTTGACACCGCTGTGGTTCACTTTGACGGGAAGACGGCCCCATTTCCATGCGTAAGGAGGGACACGGGCGTGTAGCCAACGCTGGAGGGGACGCATGTGTAACAGTCCCAGCCTGAGCACTGACGATGCCGAGGCCATAAGGCCGAGCATCCTCTGAAAATGTTTCAGGGGAACACGAGTCCCGGCTTTGAATGAAGCCGCCATGTTCTGGACGGATAGCGCGCTGTGTCGTTAGCCACGCGTTCATGAGTCTCGAGTCTAAAATTATGCCCAGAAAAGATATCTTTTGAGTGGGGGACAGCGAGCTCTTGGCGATATTGATCCTGAGACCCAAACAGTCTAATGCTGCGTTCACACCGCACGCGAATGACGCGATTCGCGCGAGTGATTTACATGTTAAGTCAATGCAGAGACGCGAATAGGCTTTCTGCGGCGCGATTCGCGCGAATGAGGCGGCAATGATCACGCGAATTGAGCGTTTTGAACGCGTGATTCGCGCGAAACGCGAATCGCTCAAGTTGAAAAATCTGACCTTTGGCGGATATTCGCGCCGCATTAACCAATGAGGAGCCTGCTTACTGCTGTCACGTGGTGAAGTGACGGATGGGAAACCCATAGGGGAACCCCGAGGCCAGAGTAATTTAAAAATACTACTCTATTGTGTCACAAAATGTACTTTTAATAGTTTTTCAGGCGAGAATGTAGTTGTTTAAAGCTCAAATATGTGATTTATTTATTAAGAGAGCTCCTATTTCAAAATTTGATCTGGTGTTTTCGGAGGTGTGAGACCCAGGCGATCACCGGAGCTCAAGGCTCATCAACCCCGGTGAGAGCAGCCTTAACTCGGATAGTCTTTCTGCCGACTGCCGCTGCCTGGCAGAACCCCCTCCCATGACGCGAGTTTGTGCATCTGCATGTTGTCAAATAAATTAATAAATAATATATTATAATTAATAATATTATTGTTCTGCCTATTATCTGGTCATGGTGTATGAGCTCCACCTAGTGGACATTTTCGATGTTGCAGTTTGTTATTTTCTGCACATATGCAGTCGCAGTGTTGATTTAGTGGTTCGGCAGCGGTTCAACTTGCAGCAGCGATTTCAATACAGCATAACAGTCTTCACCTTGGAGAAAGATATGCCTGTAAGTTTATTTGCTATTTGTTAAGATCTTTTAAAGTGTTATGTAGGTACAGAGCTAATATTTCCTATTGAAAATAAGTTTGTGTCGGGAAGTTTTCTATTACATGTACGCATATGTATAACGGTACTCACGTGCAGATTGTAGCGCACATGTTTATATTATATCCAACTTATTAATGTACACGTTGTAATTTAATTTCTTGTTTATTGTATTTCAGTTTTACAAAAGAAAAAGGATCACATAAGTAAACATTCTGAAAAGGATAAACTGCTTCATGTGTATTTGTTAGCTAGCTGTCTAGCTTCTTCAAAGTGACGCAGTTGCAAGGAAAGCATAGTAAAAAGGCAACGACGCATCAGGAAAGATTAACAAGAGCTGTATTTACAGTCATACGCTGCACAATCCTGTGATCAAAAGTGAAGAATTGCACATTGCATAGAAGCAAGATGGATAAGAGTGCAGAAAAGGCCCAGCAAGCTTCAGAGAGGCAATCTCAAGTATCCGGCTCCAGATATTCTTCACGCTCGAGTAGATCATCTGCCAGTTCAGCAGCTATTCGTGCTAGAGCAAAAGCCGAAGCGGCACGCGCAGAGGTGTCTTATGCTGAAAAAGAGGCAAAAATGATGAAAGAGAAAGCAGAATTGGAAGCGGAAGCAGCAAGACGCAAAGCAGAATTAGAAGCTAATTTGCATGTGCTACAAAAACAAAGGGCAGCAGTTGCAGCCTCAGCCGAAGCAGCAGTTTATGAAGCTGCAGTCGAACCGGAGGATCCGCTGCAGGATTTCTCAGAATTAGCTATTCAAGATTCAGCACAAAGAACCAGTGACTATGTGGCAAATCATTCTCTGACTGAAGACAAGTTGGAACAGGTTCACATGCAATCTATGTCTCATGCATCACAACAGTTTCCAGATTCTACACATCCACAGTTCACTACAACAGCTCCTAGGTTTGTTCCTCTCCCCCAGAGTACCACAGTCGATGTCTCAACACCAAAAGTAAGCATAAGAGACCGTGGAGGCTACATTGCTCCACAGCATCCCACATGCTATGCAAACTCTCGTGAATCCTCTTGCAGAGACTATCCAATGAGACCTTTGGAGACCACTGACCTAACGAAACATCTGATACGACGAGAGTTAGTGAGTACGGGGTTGGTGACATTCGATGACTGCCCAGAAAATTATTGGGCATGGAAGACATCATTCCGGAGTGTGATAAGAGACCTCAATGTAACCGACAGAGAGGAGTTAGACCTGCTCGTAAAGTGGCTCGGGCCAGAATCATCACAACAGGTCAAAAGAATCAGGTCAGTACATGTCCATAATGCAGCACAAGGTGTTAAGATGGCATGGCAGAGAATAGAGGAATGCTATGGTAGCACTGAAGTTATTGAGGATGCTCTGCTAAGGAGACTGGAGAATTTTCCTAAAATCTCTATTAAAGACAATGTCAAGTTGAGAGAACTTGGAGACCTTTTGTTAGAAATGGATGCAGCAAAGTCAGGAGGACATTTACCAGGACTGGCTTATCTAGACACTGCTCGTGGAGTTAAATCAATCATCGAAAAGCTGCCGTACAGTTTGCAAGATAAATGGATTGCACAAGGCTCCAAGTACAAAGAAGATTACCGTGTTTCCTTTCCACCATTCAGTTTCTTCACCAGATTCATTGTTAATCAAGCAAAGATCAAGAACGATCCAAGTTTTTCATTCTCAACGAGCAGTAACCAAATTTCAGCAAAAACAGAGCCGTCTGCAGCAAAGTACGGTAACCGATCATCTGTATCAGTCAGAAAGACTGACGTGTCAACTGTGCATACACCCTTTCAAAGGAAAAACCCTGAAAGGAAATTGATTGAACCAGACAGTCAGTGTCCAATCCACAATAAACCTCATCCATTAACAAAGTGTCGTGAGTTTAGAAGTAGACACATAGATGAGCGCAAAAAGTACCTGAAAGAAAACAACGTTTGTTTTAGATGTTGTTTATCTACGCAGCATTTTGCCAAAGATTGTAAAGTCAACATAAAGTGCAAAGAATGCAACAGTGAGACGCACACCACAGCACTACATCCAGGTCCATCTCCCTGGCTTACAGAACAGCATGTGGGAGAGAGCCAGCATGGCGGGGAGAAAGAAGAGTTTACTTCAACAGAAATTGTGTCCAAGTGTACAGAAATCTGTGGCACCATGACAAAGCCCAGGTCATGTTCGAAAATCTGCTTGGTGACAGTATATCCTTGTAACAAACCTGAAAATGTTGTGAGGATGTATGCAGTACTGGATGATCAAAGCAATCGATCATTAGCCAAATCAAAGTTTTTTGATGTTTTCGGCATCACAGGGGAATCATTTTCATATACCCTAAAAACATGCTCAGGAACTATGGAGAAAAAAGGACGCAGAGCATCTGGCTTCACAATTCAATCCATCGATGGGAAAACTCAGGTAGAACTTCCGTCACTCATTGAATGTGATATGATGCCTGATGACCGATCTGAAATTCCAACACCTGATGTCACACAGTACTTCCCTCATCTGAAATCGGTAGCCGATAAGATTCCAGAACATGATCCTAATGCACCAATCCTTCTGCTGTTGGGAAGAGATATCTTGAGTGTCCATAAAGCACGTGAGCAAATCAATGGACCTCTTAACATGCCTTATGCCCAGAGATTAGATTTAGGTTGGGTTATCGTCGGAGAAGTCTGCTTAGGGGGAGCTCATAAGCCGACTAATGTGAACACTTTCAAAACAAATGTGCTACCAAATGGACGACCATCCCTGTTCAACCCTTGCACAAACTACATGAAGGTAAAAGAGACTTTCAGTACTCCTAAGCAAGAAGATTATACGCATTCACTGTGTTATCTAGGCACTCCCACGCGTAAAACTGAGAGTTTAGATGATAATGTGTTCGCCAGAACTCCTAATGATGACAAACCTGCTCTGTCTATCGAAGATGGTGAATTCCTTCAAATAATGGAAAAGGAAATGTATGTTGATGATACAAACCACTGGGTTGCACCACTGCCATTTCGTTCACCCCATCGTAGATTACCAAATAACAGAGAGCTGGCACGAAAACGTCTCCTTTCTTTACAACGCTCCTTTCTGAAGAATGCCGAGATGAAAAATCACTTTGTTAATTTCATGCAAAAGATTTTCGACAATGATCAAGCAGAACCAGCACCTCCATTAAACCAAGGTGAGGAGTGTTGGTATCTACCAACCTTTGGTGTTTACCATCCCCAAAAGCCAGGGCAAATCAGAGTGGTCTTTGATTCAAGTGCCCAGTATCAAGGCGTCTCATTGAATGATGTACTGCTTAGTGGCCCTGATCTGAATAACACACTTTTGGGTGTGTTACTGCGTTTTCGCAAAGAACAAGTGGCGATTACAGTTGATATACAACAGATGTTTTATTCTTTTGTAGTTAGAGAGGACCACCGAAACTACTTAAGATTTTTATGGTACAAAGATAATGACACCAGCAAGGAAATTGTGGAGTTCAGAATGAAAGTGCACGTTTTCGGAAACAGTCCATCTCCAGCAATTGCTATCTACGGTCTAAAACGAACAGCTGATCAAGGTGAGAAAGAGTATGGAGAAGATTCAAAACAGTTTGTCGTGAGAAACTTCTATGTGGATGATGGACTCGCCTCAGTGGCTTCTGAAGATGAAGCAGTCAGTCTCTTGCAGAGAACTAGAGAGATGTTAGCAGAATCAAACCTCAGACTGCATAAATTAGCATCTAACAGAAGTTCAGTTATGGAGGCATTTCCTGCAAATGACAGAGCTAACGACCTGAAGGATCTAGTACTAGGTGTTGACCCTTTACCTCTCCAGCGCAGTCTAGGAGTAAGTTGGAATTTACAGTCAGACAGTTTCACATTTCAAGTGTCAAAAGAAGTGAAGCCGTTCACACGAAGAGGTATCTTAGCAACTGTGAACAGTCTGTATGATCCTCTAGGATTTGCAGCCCCTATAACCATACAAGGAAAGGCATTAGTGCGAGAACTTTCGGTGGACCAATGTGATTGGGACATGCCACTCTCAGAAGACAGAGAAGTTCAGTGGAGAGTGTGGACTGATGATTTACTTCACCTTGAAACACTTAGTGTTCGCAGACCTTACGTACCAGTGTCACTGACTTCTACTGTCCAGAAAGAGGTATGTGTGTTTTCTGATGCTTCTACTATGGCAATAGCTGCTGTAGCATACCTCAAGATTGTAGAGGATAATGGCCAGTGTCATGTAGGCTTTATTATGGGCAAATCAAAGCTGGCTCCAAAACCTGCCCATACAGTGCCACGCCTGGAGTTATGTGCAGCCGTTTTAGCAGTTGAACTTGCAGAATTGATAACAAGTGAAATGGACATTGGTCTACATTCAGTGAAATACTACACTGATAGCAAAATTGTACTGGGATACATTAACAATGCTTCTAGAAGATTCTATGTTTATGTGGCTAACAGGGTTGTACGAATCCGAAAATCGACCAACCCAGAGCAGTGGCATCACATTGCTACTAGTCAGAATCCAGCAGACAATGCTACAAGACCAGTTTCAGTGGCTGAACTACAAAACACAAACTGGCTCTCAGGTCCAGCGTTTATGCGGCAAACTCATGTAAGTGAACAAGCTGAACATTTCAGTCTAATTGATCCAGAATCTGACAGTGAAATCAGGCCTGAAATAACCACCTTGGCCACGAAGGTGAATAAATGTCAGCTGGGGTCCCACAGATTCAGTAGATTTTCCAGTTGGAAATCTCTTGTGAGAGGAGTGGCTATTCTTACTCACATTGCTAAAACATACTCCAGTAGCACACAAAAAGATTCATGTACAGGCTGGCATTGCTGCAAAATGGATCGTACAGTGAATTTTGCACGCGCAGAAACAACTATAATCAAATGTGTCCAACAGGAGATCTTCCAGGAAGAGTTGAAGTCTTTGAACAATGGCGAAAAGATCTCTAATCAAAGTACTATTAAGAATCTGAGTCCCATTCTTGATGAAGAAGGACTGATTAGAGTGGGTGGACGCTTGTCAAATGCAAACATTACAAAAGGTGAGAAACACCCTCTGATCATTCCAGCTAATCATCACATAAGCACTCTCTTGGTCAAACACTACCATCAAAAGGTAGTCCACCAAGGTCGTCACTTTACGGAAGGCGCACTGCGTACAGCTGGCTTATGGATCATCAGAGCTAAAAAACTTGTCTCTAATATCATCAACGAGTGTATCATCTGTAAAAAACTCAGAGGACTGCTACAAGTGCAGAAAATGTCAAGCTGAACATTTCAGTCTAATTGATCCAGAATCTGACAGTGAAATCAGGCCTGAAATAACCACCTTGGCCACGAAGGTGAATAAATGTCAGCTGGGGTCCCACAGATTCAGTAGATTTTCCAGTTGGAAATCTCTTGTGAGAGGAGTGGCTATTCTTACTCACATTGCTAAAACATACTCCAGTAGCACACAAAAAGATTCATGTACAGGCTGGCATTGCTGCAAAATGGATCGTACAGTGAATTTTGCACGCGCAGAAACAACTATAATCAAATGTGTCCAACAGGAGATCTTCCAGGAAGAGTTGAAGTCTTTGAACAATGGCGAAAAGATCTCTAATCAAAGTACTATTAAGAATCTGAGTCCCATTCTTGATGAAGAAGGACTGATTAGAGTGGGTGGACGCTTGTCAAATGCAAACATTACAAAAGGTGAGAAACACCCTCTGATCATTCCAGCTAATCATCACATAAGCACTCTCTTGGTCAAACACTACCATCAAAAGGTAGTCCACCAAGGTCGTCACTTTACGGAAGGCGCACTGCGTACAGCTGGCTTATGGATCATCAGAGCTAAAAAACTTGTCTCTAATATCATCAACGAGTGTATCATCTGTAAAAAACTCAGAGGACTGCTACAAGTGCAGAAAATGTCAGATCTTCCCAAAGACAGACTAATCGTAGCCCCTCCATTCACATACGTGGGACTTGATGTTTTCGGACCCTGGAATGTGGTGTCACGACGCACTCGGGGAGGCAGTGCCGAAAGTAAGAGGTGGGCAGTCATGTTCACTTGTTTATGTACAAGGGCAGTCCACCTGGAGATACTTGAATCCATGTCCTCTTCAAGCTTCATAAATGCTTTGAGAAGGTTTCTGTGTCTGCGTGGCCCTGTCAAGCAATTCAGGTCAGACAGAGGCACAAACTTCATAGGAGCTTGTAAGGAACTCAGAATCAACTCAGATGATCCTGAGATCCAGAATTACCTTCTGGATAATGGATGTACCTGGGCATTCAATGCACCCCATTCATCTCATATGGGAGGAGTGTGGGAACGAATGATAGGAATAGCCAGGCGCATTCTAGACGCAATGCTGTTAACAAACACTCGACTTACAAATGAGGTTCTTACCACATTGATGGCGGAAGTAGCAGCTATAATGAATGCACGACCCTTGGTTCCTATTTCAACAGACTGTGAAAAAACAGAGATTCTTACTCCAGCGATGTTGTTAACTCAAAAGGCTTGCACAGTATCAGCACCTCCTGGAGAGTTCAGCATAAAGGATATGTACAAGAGTCAATGGAAGCAAGTTCAGAATCTTGCAGATACATTTTGGAAACGTTGGAAACAAGAATACTTGCCCACACTTCAGACTCGAAGGAAATGGATGGACGAGAAACCAAATGTACAAGAAGGAGATGTTGTGTTGTTGAAGGACTCTCAAGTAAAACGCAACGAATGGCCAATGGGACTTGTTACAAAGGCAATTCCAAGTGCTGATGGGAAAATTCGCAAAGTCGAAGTGAAAATAATTAAACAGGGGACTGCTAAAGTATATCTTAGACCAATCTCAAGTGTAATTGTTCTTCTGTCGTGTGAGAAATAACTTGATAAATTGGTAAACATACAAAATGTGATTGGGCAAAACTATTAATGGTATAACAATGTATACCAGGCGAGGAGTGTTCTGCCTATTATCTGGTCATGGTGTATGAGCTCCACCTAGTGGACATTTTCGATGTTGCAGTTTGTTATTTTCTGCACATATGCAGTCGCAGTGTTGATTTAGTGGTTCGGCAGCGGTTCAACTTGCAGCAGCGATTTCAATACAGCATAACAGTCTTCACCTTGGAGAAAGATATGCCTGTAAGTTTATTTGCTATTTGTTAAGATCTTTTAAAGTGTTATGTAGGTACAGAGCTAATATTTCCTATTGAAAATAAGTTTGTGTCGGGAAGTTTTCTATTACATGTACGCATATGTATAACGGTACTCACGTGCAGATTGTAGCGCACATGTTTATATTATATCCAACTTATTAATGTACACGTTGTAATTTAATTTCTTGTTTATTGTATTTCAGTTTTACAAAAGAAAAAGGATCACATAAGTAAACATTCTGAAAAGGATAAACTGCTTCATGTGTATTTGTTAGCTAGCTGTCTAGCTTCTTCAAAGTGACGCAGTTGCAAGGACAGCATAATTATAATTAAGCTTAGTTTAAGAAATAAGTTATTGCTTCAGACATGTTATTTTTAGAAGGAAGGGACATTTTCTTAATCGATTTTTGAGCCCCTTTCCCTTTAAAATGAAAGTGGCCTTTTCGATCGCAAACGCGATTTATACCGAGGGGGACCCGCACGCGATTCATACATACAATGCAATAATAACAGAGTGTGAATTATTTTTTTAATTTAAATTATTAAATGGATGAAGCCTTAAAGAAACACTAAAAGCCCTCTCTACACCTAACCCAACCCAATACATGCTTTTATTATTATTAAACATTTTGTATGGCACTTTATTTCTACATTCAGAACATTTTCTTAATTTTTATTGAAAATAAATGGCTTTCCGATGTGATTTGTGATGAGAAAAGAGAGAAAGAAGAGAGCTTTGCAAAAGGCAGAATCGAAGCCGGGTTGATCGCGATGAGACACGTTCCGCATTGCATACGCTTTACTGATTACGCCACTGAGGATATTGAGTTAGGGTGATATCAGCTAAATTGGGCCACTTTTTGGTAAATCGCTTGGGACAATAATACAATAACATATATGCCTTTTCCATGTGTTTTTATGATTAATAATGACTGTTTCTGATACTTTTGTGTTGAAATTATGTAATAAAATATAATAATTTAGGCCCTACAGTTCTTGAAACATCAGCTGTGCCAACTTTTTTTGCATGAGCAGTTTCAGGTAAAATGGGCCAGTTAAACTGCAAATGGAAATAGTAATTTATCATCCATTTTAATTTTAAAACACAGTTGCTTATGCAGCCACATAACATTTAAACTGCATTGAACAAACATATTCATATGTGCCATAAAAAAAAAAAAAAACATTTTGGTTGCACACCCACATATTCAAATGTGCAATTAAGAAAAGTATTTTGGAACAGCATAGGTGTGTGTGTGTGTGTGTGTGTGTGTGTGTGTGTGTGTGTGTGTGTGTGTGTGTGTGTGTGTGTGTGTACAACACATTTAGAACAAAATGTGCAAATTACAAGAAATCACATTCAAAATTGATTACTGATATTCACATTCGGAACTGAAAACTGATATCACTAGTGCATGTGTGTGTGATGAAAACGTTTTTTAAACACAGTCTTTGCAAATGAAGCCATCGTCATCGCAGATACCGTTCTCCTCACCACAGCTCTCATGAAACCAGGCAGAACATGGCTCACATTTTACCCATTCCTCATTAGACTTAGGGTCATTTGGGTCACCATAGAGAGTGTTGCAGACTTTACAAGGGGATTTTCTTCTCTTGTCCTGCTTTTTTTCCCCTTTTGGTTGCTTTCTGCCATGGTACTTGCTATCTTGCTTAGCTGGTTGCTTGCTGGATGACTTTTTTGTTTTAATATAGTCAATGTGTTGCTCACTTGTGAGGTTATATGATGGTGGCTTCACTCTCTTTCTGATGGCTGTCTCCCTTTGCGGCACTGAGATCAAGTCAGTGAATGTGACCGATCTCACAGACTGAACATAAAGAAAATAACAAAAGAGCCTATGTTATTGCAAGAAATAGGATAATTATTTGGTGCACATTGTATATGATTAGGGACTAAATTGTGTGTGTGTGTGTGTGTGTGTGCATGCATGCATGAATGTGCATGTGTATGTTTGTGTGAGCATGCATGTGCAACATCATGTAGCCTAAGTTTGAAAATAATATAAAAATATCACTTACAGTGGTGGTGGAAGATCCCTCATCATGGGAGTGGGTTTCTTTCTGTGGTTTGAACTGATTAAAGAGGTCATTATCTTCCTCCGGTACTTCCTCCAACACAACCTCTTCAAACACCACCTTCTCATCATCTGGGAAAAAGTACAGTGGTTCCACAGGTAGCAGGGGTGTCAGGGATAGCAGATGACTGAGGTCTGCCTTGTGGGTGGGAGGGCTGATGTTCAGAGAGCAGGGCTGATGGCTGGTGGGCCAAGGACAGCAGGGGCGACCATGGTCCAGTGGGCAGGGGTGGGAGAGACTGTGGACTTGTGGGTGGGGGTAAGAGACACTGCGGCCTTGTGGGCAGGGTTGGTAGAGTGGGTGGGTGCAAAAGCAGTCTCAGGGAGAATATCTTTATTGAGAGGGAACATCCCTGTCCCCCGGAACCCTGCCTGGGCATTTTCAACAGTGGCAGTCTTTGCCCAAGCTCTGCTGAACACTGCAAATAATTCCATCCTTTACAGCTTCTGCCCAGCCATCATCCTCGTCCACTTCCTCCCTTCCTGGTCCCAGTGCTGTTTTAGACTCTTGAAGAGGGCCTTGTCTGCCGGTTGCAGCGCATGCGTTGTGTGGGCAGGGTAGCACATGATGTGCACATTCTTGCTCTTCAGTAGCTTAATAAACTCCAGGTTATAGACGTGGCTACTGTGGCCGTCAAGGAGGAGAAGGTGGGGCCTGGGATCATCCTTAGGGAGGGACTGAATGAACATTTGACCCCACTCCAGAAAGAGGTCAGAGGTAATCCAGCCATTGTCTGAACACCTCACGCTGGTGTTCTCTGGGCATCCCTGTAGCCACTCAGAACGAACACGCTTCCCCTTAAAAATAATCATGGTTCGGCTGTATGTGCCTTCTGCATTGAACGCTGCCAGACAAGTCGTTGTATGCCCCTTCTCTCCGGCACACACCTCCACACATGGCTGGCCAACCTGTCCAATGAGCTTTGTCGAACTGAACTGGTCCTGAAGCCCAGACTCATCACAGTTCCATATATGTGATGGTGTGCTCTCAATAGCCAGCTCGATCAAAAGACTCTCATACTGGTTAAACCACTGGCTGACCACCTCTTTGTTGAGTCCAGCAGCCCTTGCTGCAGACAGGACCTCTGGCTTGCGCATCCCGAGCTCTGGGTTGCGCTTAAGAAAGTTCTGAAACCAGTAATATCCGGCCCTCCCTGCTGTCTTGGAGAAACCCGTTATGTCATTCTTGGCAGCAAAATCAAAGGCAACTTTCTGGACATCACGCTTTGTGAAGGGAAACCCCCTCTGCGCCAAGGTCTTGAGGGTGGCAGCAAGCTCCCTTTCCGCCTCCTCTGGAAGGTAGGACTTCCGCCCTGATGCATGTTCATTGCCAGTCACCTTTCCACCGATGCGTCTTTGCAGTGTGGATTGCGGCACACCCCATGCTCGTGCTAAGAGGTGCACACTCATTGTACTTCCTTTCTTCACCTCCCTGTATTCATCTAAGGCCCCTTTCATCCTTTCCTCTTTCCACAGATTGTAGTTGCTTGGCCTTCCTTTAGCTCCCTGTTTTATCTTTTTATCCTCTCCTCTTTGGTTCTTGCTCCTCCTCTCTTTTCTCTGTTTCTGTCTCCTCTCATTTCCTCTGCATTCCTTTCTCCTCACCTGTTCTCTCATTTCCTGTCCCCTCTGCTTGTCTCCTCTCTCATCGTTCCGCCTCCTATCACTTCCTCTCTCTTTCCTTCTCCATCTCTCCTCTCTTCTTGCTTCCTTCTCATTTGCCATACTCACTGTAAATAAAATATCTACCACCATTAGTAATGGTGGGGGGATCATTATGACGTATGTGTGTTTGTGAGTGACACAGAGGATGGCCCATTTTAGCTGAAACCATGTAGCCCATTTTACCTCAGTGGGTTAAGGTAAATTGGGCCGCCAAGATCATTTTTTCAAAAAATATGTTCATATACCAAACTAACAGCATTATTTATGATGGACGCCACCAAGACAGATATTATGCATAGTTTTTTATGTGCATGTTTTTTTTTATTTTTATAGATTTATCATTCTTATAATAGTTTAGTTAGATTTGGTATGCCAGGCTACTTACCATGCAACTTTCATGTGCAGTCTTGATTTGAAGTATTGCCCCGCCCACCATAGCAACCATAAACCAATCAAATCACATGTTACTTGTCAAGCACAGTTATGACAACAGTTTGAAATCCTTTGCAGTCATTGGCTTTAAATTCCAGAGGGGCTAGGACCCCCAAACCTTAAATGGCCCATTTTACCTGATGGCCCATTTTACCTGATATCACCTACTATGATGGATGGATTTGATCCATCTGTTTCCTGCTTGAAAACAAACGGTGATACCGACTACGGTAAGACAGTAGTAATGATGTTGTAAGATAAATTATCAATTGCCATTTTTATTATTATAGTTGTCGCTAGGTGGTAAAAGTGAAGTTAAAGAAAAGCGGTTCCAATGACGATGAATTAGCTGTTCTCTAATTGGCTGTTTTCGTTGTAGGGGCGTTACTTGAAGTGGCGTGTCTTGTAGAACTGCGGGACGCAATCGGATACACTTGTTTCTATCGGAAACGTTCGATCTTTCGGACATGTTGGATTCTGAGAACCGGTGAGCTGAGATACTGAGCATGTGTGAGAGCGTCGTAACCGAACTGCTTCTCGCGGACTGGGACAGCAGATGCTGATAATACATGAGCCCGGGTGAACTGAGGATTTGTGTAAGTATTATGTTAATGTACGTTTATTTAATCCGTGTAAAACATCAGTGTTTGCATGACAGTGACAGTGACAGTCTCTCAAACTAGAAATAAATCCAATATCTTGAAGTAGATGTTGTAACAATCGATTCAGTTCGATTTGGTGAACTGATTGAGTGCTGTTGCAAAACATAAATGAAAAAATGTATCCAAGATGATGATGATGTCAATAATAATTATTACTATACTAAGTTTTGATTACAAATACTTTATATGGATGTGTTTGAATGTATTTTCATCCGCCGGGATGATAGAAATGACGTCATTACGTAAAGACGTAAAAGAACCGGTGATCCGTTTTTTTTAACCGGATCATTGAAACGAACTGTCCGAAAGAACCGGTTCGAGGAAAAGAACCGAACTTCCCATCACTACCATCTTGACTTCTGAGAGACAATGCTACTCTGAGAGGCTCTTTTTATACCCAATCACGTTGCCAATTGACCTAATAAAAGTTGCAAATTGGTTCTCCAGCTGTTCTTTATATGTACATTTAACTTTTCAAGCCTCTTATTAATACATGTCCAAACTTTGTTACAAACATGTAACTCTCATGAAATCCAAAATGAGCTAACACTCAGTTTCAGTCAATCTCATGTCAATCTTGAGTACCTATAGAGTAGTATTGCATCCTTCATATCTCCGAAAAGTCTTTAGTTTTATTATATTTATAAAAGAAATTTAGGCTGTACCGAGTCTTTCCGGAAAAAACCGAGCGCCTGGAGGCGTATCGTGTGGGCGGAGCTAAAGGAGCGTGCAGCTTTTGCATTGAGGGCATCTGAAAGCTGACATCGTCATGCGTGGAAAAGAAAACGCTACCCTAATAAACCCATGGCTATCAATCAGATTCAACTAATACAGATAATGATCCAGAATCAGATCGGGAGGCAGAAATAAATTGAACAGGAGAAGCAGCAGCAGCAGGACGTCCGTCTCTGTGGTATGGACTGTATTTAGTGGCCTGTCAACATTTGTGTGTCTTTACTCGCAGTTTATGAGGACATGATTCGGTTTATGGACTATTGTATGCGACTAAACCTTAGCAGTAGCAAGCAAAACGGTTTTGCACGTCAGACTAGTGTATTAAAAAAAACAATGGAGTAGTGGTTTTGAATGAAGAAGCACGCTTTGTGTGAACATCCCCTTTGGGTGGTTTTACAATAAACAAACTGAAACCTATATTGGTCAGCTAAACAAATGTATTTAAACACACACCATAAATTGCATCCTTTATTGATAAATTAACTAACGCTATACACGATCGTGTCGTTGTCACATGCCTGTCCTGTCTTGTGAGCACATGCTCAACATAACAACAGTGACAGTCGTTTACTGATGTTTACTTACGCGACGATAGCCAACAACACAGACATCTGAAGCAGTTTTACTCACCGGCTGCTTCCAAAGCAGGACCGAACCTTTATCGCTGGGACTGCTCCGTCAAAAACACGCTTTCTTTGGTAACTGTTGATTTCGTGAAGTCCTGTGACAGCAGTGACCGTGGAGATCCACTTTTGCTACACGACTGAAGCGTGATGTGACGCTTCCCGTCATTTCTGCGTTCAAATCGGTTCAAATGCAGCGCTGCCTTCCCGGAATGCAATGTGGGCGCGTTAAAGTCGCTTGATGTCACCCATAGGAAAAAAAGGAGTGCAGCGAGACAGAAGTGTTGCACGGATGACTGGATCTGCACCTGAGAGAGTGTTTACGGGCGTGCATTTTCTCTCTCGCGCACCCTACCGGGAGAAGAGCCCATACGGCCCATACAAGGACATTCCGACCCGTTGATGTCAAGTCGACCCATACTCTAAAAAAACTCTCCGAAACTTGTGAGAAACCGGAAGGAGTATTTTTGACACAGAAATACTCCATCAAACGTCCAACATTAGTTTTTGAAACTTTGTCTATGTTTAGGATGGGAATCCAAGTCTTTAACAGTGTAAAAAGCTCAGTATGCATGAAACAGCATTTCACCCCCCCTTTAATGAAATGTCTTTTTTTAAATCATTACAATAATAACGGCATCATGAAGTGTGAATGTTTAATTGTAATGGACGTATGCACAGGCTTTGATGAACGGCTTTGTCTGTATCACAATTTACCAGTGTGAGTGCCCATGATCACCACCAGTGGGTACTCCACCCCGGACTGTCGCTCCATCACAGACTACATTGCCCATAATCCTTTGCCCAGGACTCATTAGCACTCACTGATTACACCTGTGTCTCATCACCTCTGCCTATACCTTGTTCACTCAGTCATTCATCGCAAAGTCTTGTTTAGTGTCACAGCTGCATTTCTGAGTGGTTCCCTGGTTTGTTGGATTTCTTGCCTGTTTACCGGATTACCCGTTTGCCTGTCTCTCCTGTCTTGTTTGCCTTTTTGGACTGTTTGCTAGTGATGGGCAGACCGAGGCTTCGTGAAACACTGAAACAATTGAAGCAAATGTGCCGAAGCTTCGAAACAACACCCAACACCCGTCTCCATGATGCCATCTGGTGGTCACTTGCGTGTATTGATCTGAAATAACATTGACAGTGATCTACTATGTAAAAAAAAAAAAACATTTTCACATCTGTCTGACAACTACTTGGTTTTGTAATCTGTATCCTCCTCATTGCAAATTCCGACCCAAATGTAAAGTCGACTTTTTTTTATTTTACATAATTTATATGTAAATAATAATTTCTCCAGCCTTTGAAAAAATTATTAAAAACAAATATTTTTTAGCAAGTACATACAAATGAGGGAAAATTACTGAAAATTAAGGTAATGGATCATGCATTCTGGGCCTACACAATACATGCACATCTCACTTTATGTGGTGTTTCCAAGTGGAAATACTCCCACACCAGATGTAGTACAAGGTTTTTGATTTAAAAAAAAGTATCATTTCATTATTGCGATATTTTAGAGAGGCATATAATTTTAAGCTTTGATAATTTCAAACATTTTAAGTACACTTGTTTAGTATACAAAATATTAGGCTACATAATCTTGCTCCTCCTCCACTGCATGGCTTTTTTCAAAGACTTGACAGTGGAGGTTATACACGGGCCTATGTCAAAGGAGACTGTGTGATACCATTTAGGCTCACCACTTTTGGGCAAAATGTTTTGTCAATAATAGGTGGGAAACTCTAGAATAGCTTGCCCCTTTCAATAGGAGAATGTCATGTCCTATATTCAACACCTTTAAAACTCACTTAAAACAGTGGCTTATTGAAAACAGAGGTGTACTCATATTTAACTGTCATACATTTATCAATAGTACATGTACACTTACACTGTACATGTAAATCTGATTGTAGTATAGAGGTGAATGAACAATAATGTCTTGCCATTTGTGTAATTTTTTGTTTAGGTTGTTTTTTATTTTTGTGAATGTGAATGGGCCAGAGGTTTGGTCCCCGTCCCTGTTGGGGGACCCAGAAGCTTCATTAGGACTTTTAATTTATTCAATAAAACTTCTTAAACTTTCATCCATCTGTCTGTCTGGTCTTTGGCACGCTCCTCGAGGTGGTTCTGGGTTTTAGGGGTGGGTGCAGTCTGGCTAAACTCCCCCGACCTGTGACAATTAGGTGATAATTTTAGCTAGTAAGATAGCGAATGTTTTTGCTAGCTAACTTGTTAGTTATTAACGTAACTGTATTAGCCTCACTATTAAGAAATACTACGTGTGTTTGATGCGTTGTTTTCCTCATAGTTTTTAAGATATGTTCAAGATTCTGCTCTAAGGGACCCTTCACCTCTTTTTAATATTAAACTGTTATTCCCTTAACTAAGACGAGTTGATACGTCTCTCGTCTCAGTGTGTGCTCTTAATCTCTCTGACGCGCGGTGACGATCTGATAGCATTTAGCTTAGCCCACTAAGCCCAGTTCATTCACTATGGTACATGGTACATGTGGTATAATGTATAGTGGAATAGCACTTCTGAGTGTACTTGGACTCGGCGCAGTAAAAAGTCCCGGCTGAAACATGCTCCTCACATCTCCCCCTCCCCCCTATTGACAGAAATGAGTTTTGACTTTTTACTGCGCCGAGAAGTGCTATTTCTCCATACATTATAGTTCCATTTTAACCCGCTTAGAAAAGCCACATTTATTTTGTGTCACTATACTTGATCGTTCAACTACTCGTGTAACTGTCTTTAAATAGGGAAAACGTGGAGGTGTTTGGTCGTTTCTAACTTGATCTCTGTTTGGTACCATAGTGAATGAACTGGGCTTAGTGGGCTAAGCTAAATGCTATCAGATCGTCACCGCGCATCAGAACAATCAATACATTTATCACTTACACTGTAAATCTGAATGTAGTATAGAGGTAAATGACCAATATCTTGCCATTTGCGTATTTTTTATTTTTTTTAAGGTGAATGTGAATGATGTTTTATGATTGTTGGCTGTCTTTGTTATTTTTATGTTACCTGCCTAGGGACTGCAGACGGAAAATACTGTATTTCCCCAAATAAAAGCCTGTAGTCAATTAAACACCGGGGTGTGGTCAGCACGAACAAATAAAGGCCGGTCTCAAATAAAGGCCAAGGGGGAAAATGAGTGGATAATCTCCTAAATGCCGTTAATTTAATGCGAAACCATCCTGATGCCACGCGCCCCGATGCGAGTCATGCCCATTGGCTACGGAGATTCTGACCTGTTGACATTAAGCGGACTCATACGCCAAAAAAACTCTCAGAAACTTGTGAGAAACCGGAATATTATTAGTATTTTTGACACTCCATCAAACATCTAACTTAGTTTTTAGGTGTGTTGGACATCGGCTGCGGCTGGATGCATGCGATCGGTGAGAGTAGCCGAGTGCCGGCGGGGAGGAGGAGCTGCAAACGGAGACGTGAAGTCGGACACTTTCTGCTTCCCGTGCTGACGCTTGCACTGCGTTTGCAAACTTTATCACAGCTGAAGTCAAATAAATGCAATATTTCTCAAATACACAGCTGTTTCAAATGATATTTTCATCCAATACTTTATGTACTGTTTAATAAAGCGTCTATTTGGACAAGTTTATAGTTCAAAATATAAACCTACACTATCAATGAAGTGGTGTCAACGGTTTTTATCAGTTTTAGTTTGATAAACATGACAATATAACATCGCAACTACATGAAAAGAGGTTGTACTGTTATGAATTAATGATTTGTGAGCATTAGCATAACATAAGGTTTTAGAATAAACACGAAACGCATGTGATCGCTGTCATGCGGTGAATCGGCCAATCGTGGACCAGCTGTGTCGTCATCAGAGCTTGAGCAGCCTCCTGCAGTCCCCCTTGAGAATCTGCACCGGCTGCATCAGCCGGCTGCTCTCGAATCGCTCTAGGGGTACTTTGTTGGCATACGTCACAGTCACGTGCCGTCAGCGCTGCCTCAAGTCGGACAAAATTTCTAACCGGCATGCACTGCTTCAAGTCTGCCGCCGATCGGTCTGAGCATCGCTGGGTGAAGTCGCCTTTTGAAACTTTGTCCATGTTTAGGATGGGAATTAGGGGTGTAACGATTCGTTTTAACAACGATTTGATTCGACTAAAATAAAACAGTCACACTGATTTAAATTTTTGGCTAAAAAGTTACTGAATTGATTTCAAGTCACTGAATCGTTTCGGATCATA